>NC_056523.1:124924729-124931958 GCF_019175285.1 Sceloporus undulatus | reverse complement strand
CATGGACACATATATACATAGACAAATATATACATACACATTCAGAAATGCACACACACACCTACAGCAAATTACGTTGTATATATTTCCCCATATATACACACACACACACACACACACACACACACACACACACACATATTCGTACCTACGTGTACATACACTGGTACCCCGGGATACGAACGCGCCGCGATACGAAATTTCCGGGTTACGAAAAAAAAAATATTAATTAATTATTTCCGGGTTACGAAGGTTTACCCGGGTTACGAAAAAACGCTGGCGCTTTTTAAAATGGAGCCGCGGCGGAGCCGCGGCTTTTCCCCATTAGCGCCTATGGGGATTCGGCTAACGAAAAACTTCCGGGTTACGAAAATGGCGCCGGAACGAATTAATTTCGTAACCCGGGGGACGAGTGTACATACATACATACACTCACACTCATACCCACACTCTCTTACACACACACGGACCCCAACAGATCCAGGGAATAAGAGGTGTGTAGGTGTGTGTGTGTGTGTGTTTATAAATATATAAATATCTCTATCTCTATCTATCTATCTACACATGCACACACAGAGACCATGTAGTAACAAAATTATAGACATACATATGCATATATATATATATATATATATGCAAGCCCACAAACAGAGCACATGAAACTACATATATATGCATATGCATATGTGTGTGTATACTGACACGCAAACAGCCAACATGTACATATATATGTGTGCATATATAAATACATACAAACACACCCACACACAGAGCATATGTACTTCTATGTGTATATAATTTTCATATGTGTGTATACATACACACTCTTACACACAGACACTCACACACCTAGAGCTAATGTAATCATATATATCTCCATATATATGTGTGTGTGTATATATATACACACACACACAGAGTCACACAGATCCAGGGAATATGTAGCTGTGTGTGTGTGTGTGTGCGCGCACACAAACACACACAGAGAAAATTTAGTTACAATAATATATACATACATATACATGCCAAGGCACACACAGAGCATGTGAAATCAGACATGTGCATATATATATATATATATATATATATACACACACACACACACACACACAAACACACACACAGAGCATATGCTATTTTATAGGTGTATCTACCTATGTATCAATATATATATTAAGATATATATACACACACCGTGCAAATGCAACTATTTGTGTGCATATATACCCACACACCCACACACACAGCATATGTAATAATATGTATGTGTGTAAGTATATATATGTATACACACACACACACACACACACACTCACACACCTAGAGCAAAACATATATATATTTCCATGCCTATGTTCATATACATACATACACACACTCACACGCACACAGAACCGGGCATTGCTAATTTGCTGCAAGTGAAGGTAATTGTTACATTAAAACCAAGCAGGAATGCAGAGATGAAACAGTAATGGACATGTTGTATTGCATTGTTGACGTGCATGAGCTTGCTCTCCAGCTGTTTACTGGGCTGTCATGTGAGGCACGAAAAACAGGAAAAGGACGTGACCTCCCTTTTCATCCTGGAAGCATTTAAGGTCGCGACCCATGCAGAGCACCACTGAGCATGCGCGAGGTGGCCGATACGAATCGGCCAATCTGCATATTAAGGTCCGGTTTGGTAAAACATTCTGCACTCAACGCACTTCGCGCGAATGCGCATCGGGCAATTCGAAACCCGCCAATGCGGAAGGACTCCCAGGTATGAAAGTACATTCACGTTAGCACGCAAATTCGAATCGTCCAGTACGCAAAAGCCCCAGTTCCGCGCAGCAGAGACCCCGTCTGATAAATGCCTTTGTTTGGCAAGCAGTGCCACTAGGCAGAGTGAAGTAGCTGTCTCAGGCAACTGATTTTGGGAAATATCACAGAAGACTTGCAAATTGCCAGTCATTTAATGTATTGTTGTTTCATTGTTATTGTGACAGTCAGGGAAAGATACCTGTGAAATTCTCCTGCTTTGGCTACCAGTATAATTTGCTTGGTTTCCAGTATAGTGTTGCTTCACACTGGGAGATAAGGAAAGGGAAGAGCTTGCAGTTCTATAGTGAGCAAAATGTGGGTCTCTGCTACCAGGACATCAGTGGTATCCATAAAGAGCACTTCATACTCAATATTCAATGTAGGCATTGTTTCCCCAAATAAGAATTCTGTCTCCCCAATGAAATTCTCCTTCAGTCCCTAGATTTTGTAGAATGTGAGACACCGAAAACCATTTACATCTTGTATCTGCTGAGTCTGTATTCCCTTGGTAATTTTGTCATCCCATTTTCTTTGAAAGCTTAAATTGCATTTCTAAACATGCAAGTGAAACATCTTGAAATATGGGCACCGAAAGAAAATTTCATGAAAGGGGGCAGAATTCTTATGGGGGGCAATGCCCTCAGTTTGCCCTTTCCCCAGCTACATCCCTGAACTTCTGTAGGATCAAAATTTGTAGTTTGATTATAGTTTTGTACCTGTAAAACATTCCTTTGACACTGGTGAGTGGCTGTCCCAATTTTTTTTTTAAAAAAAATCTGTTATATTATTTTAGTATTATGTTCTTCAGAACTATATTATGCAGGCAGAGCTAATAGTATTTTCCACATAAGATATACTGCTTTTCCTATGTTCCAGATGAGGAACTTGCTCAGTATACAACTTAGAAGAATACAAAATAGTTTTGCTGCCACCTCACACTGACAAAAGCTCTGTCCAAGTTGGCTGGAAAATGTAGCAAGGGGAGTACAATGTTCATTGTTCCCAGACACTGGATACCTAATGCTAGGAGTCCAAGCAAGGTTCTAATTGGAGAGTCTGGCTAAGCAGTCCGCAGGATGTGGCAAAGACAGAACAACAACAAACTGAAACATGGTGCCAGCAACAGCCCCTTCATGTTCCCTGTCATTATCTCACTCTGTTCTAAAAAGCAAAATAGTCTTATTACCACAGCATTCACAGGATCCAACTCCCTCAGTACAGTTTTCTTGGTTCCCATAGTCCTCATCTGTTTAGAGGAGAGAGATGGAAGAAGAGTGTTGGGTTAGAATCTGCCAATACATTATGGAAATAGCTACCATTCTTGGCACTGACCTTCAGAGAAGGGCAGTTTAGCCCATCTTCCTTAAAGTGGGTTTGCCCTTTGCAACCTCCCAAGTAACTACTCCATCCAACTATAATATGGCTATCAAAGTATGTGCTCTTTGTCTTTGTTATTACTACCTCCTGGTAAGAACAAAGGTACCCTGGATTTTTATGTACCCAGCTACAGGCTTAGCACTGCAGCCTTTTTTTTTTTTTTTTTTTTTTTGGTATTCTCAGTGCAACTTATATTCCTTGTAAAAAGTAAATAGTTTTAAACATGACTTTTCATGCTGCTCTTCCAGCCATGTTGATCCAGAGGGAACTTACATTGTTCATCCTGAACCACAGCTGTAGATTGAACAAGGATAACACAGATCCCTGGAAAAAAAAGAAATGAGGAATGATACAAAATCAGATTTATTCCAGTCCTCTGTATCCACAAATTCTACATCTACAAATTTAACCATGCATGATTTGAAAATATTAAACAAAAATAAATTCCCAAAACCAAACTTTGATTTTGCCATTTTATATAATGAACACCATTTTACTAAACCACTGTATATATTGGGACTTGAACATCGGCTGATTTTGGTATCCACACGGGGTCCTGGAACCAAACTTCAGCAAATACTAAAGGGTCCACTTTATACTGTATACATGTTATATCCAACCTTTCCCCTGAGTAGCTGGAAGCAACAAATGTGATCCTCCCCCTTTTTTTCTCAAACCAATCTTATGAAGAATATTAGATTGAAAGACAGTGACTGATTTTCATGGCTTAGTCTTTCAACATTTGAACATCAGTCTCCCCAGCTCAAGTCTAAAATCCCTAACTGCTGTAACACCTTAGCTTTTCCCCCCAGAATGGACCACCTTCAGGATTCCCCAAATTCAGACATGGAGAGCTCCCTTCAAACAGTGTTGGTGTCAGCCTTGCCTATGGTTAGGGTTGCCATATCCCGGTTTGGGCGGTGCCATCCCAGTCCCAGTCCGGTTTGGCGCCCAAACCGGGACGGCCCCGCCCACCGCGGCCACCTCAGCCCTCAGCAATCGCCGCGATGAGGGGCGGCCTCCACCTCCTTCCCGGCCTGGGAGCCAGCCTCGGCTTCCTCCCAAGCCGGGAAGGAGGGGGAGGCTGCTTGCCACCGCAGCTATCACCGCGATGACAGGCGGCCCTCGCGCTCCTTCCCGGCCTGGGAGCAGGCCGAGGCTTCCTCCCAAGCCAGGAAGGAGGGGGAGGCTGTTTGCCACTGCGGCGATGGCCGCGATGACAGGCGGCCCTCACCCTCCTTCCCGGCCTGGGAGCAGGCCGAGGCTTCCTCCCAAGCCGGGAAGGAGGGGGGGGACAAGGTTTAAAAATGTAGGACCTTTTTTTGTAAATTTCCTGGCTAGGATTTTTTTTTTAAAAAAAGGTCCTACATTTTTAAACCTTGTCCTACATTTGTCCCGGTTTGGAGGTCCCCAGCTATGGCAACCCTACCTATGGTTCAAAATGGCCTATTTATACCCCTCCTCAATTTTTAGATTTTTTTTTCTAATTTCAGTTTTCAAAACCAAATGTAGAAAAAATGAAAAGCACACAATGTAAGCCTCTTTAAAAAATTACAAAACCCACTAATACAACCATCTTTGACTTTTTAATTAATTATATTCCATAGGATTTCAGTGACATCACTAGGGGGGTGCACACAGCACCAGGTGACAGCCTAAGGTGGCTGGTACCACTGCTCTTTAAACATCTGCCTTTTGGCAGAAATGAGCTGTGGCATTCACCTGTGTCTTTTTAAAATGCTGAAGAGATGGGGTAAGTGAGGTGAGGATCATGGGAGGAGAAAAAAGAGATCCCAGGATTTTTTTTATAAAAAATTCGGATTTCAAATTTTATTTTTTTTAAAAAAATACATTTAAAAAATTCTTTAAAAATATCAAATTTTATGAAATTTTCACTTTAAGCACATAAAACAATGTATATGTAAATACATTTATTCTATGAATATGATATTTTAATTTAAAGGTATAATTTTAATTTGGCCACTTATTTATGCCACAACTATTACTATTACATTCAGTAATATATGGGAATTATGATTTATGAGTAACATTAGTACAAAACATTACTAAGCATTCTGTATGCTATGGTATGGAATGAGGTCGATGGGAGGTATATGCCACCATGTGTTACTGCACTGGGTGACACCAACTTTAATGATGCCACTGAGCATTGTTGTGGCATTTATCTTACAATAAAAATATAAATTGCTTGTTGCAATTTTTTACAAGAGTTGACAAAAAACTACTCTGTAGAACAACTGGTAACACTCCCACCCCTCCAAAGGTCAGTACGGCAACTTTAGGTATAACTGGCCTAACGTTAGCACCGGCACTGCTTTCAAGGTTGGGATAAGCTGTTTAGTCCCACAAGGATGGCAAACATTTGTGGATCTCACAAATACTACCATCAATTTGTTAGAAGATATTAGCTCTGAGCTGGTCTGAATAACAAAGCATAAATGAGCAACAGAAAACAAAGAAAAGTAACACCTGATCCAAATTTAGGGACTTTCTGTGTGAAGGTGAAAATGACAGATTATCAAGGTCTCTCTATCAGTGGAAGGCAGGAGATCCAATTTAGGAAAAGGTGACTCATGGACAGCAGAAGCGTAGTGGCGTGGCATGCGCGCCGCTGCGACCACACGCACCATTGAAAGTATTATAGCGCAGCTTCCATGTAAACCGGAAGCTGTGTATAGTGCACCTGCGTATGGAGCAGGCGCGCTGTATGCAGAAAATATCGTATGAAGAGCAGGTTTGGACACAGAAAGAGGAGTGAAGATAGGAGGAAGGAGATATGCAGGCAACACCATAATACTAGCAGAAAACATCACAGTGCTGGAACAACCAAGAAAGAGCAAAGAAAAAAAGTGCACAGATTCCACTATGAAATTTTCCTGGAAACCAAGATGATAAAGTTGAGGTTGTTGTACTTTAGCCACATCATGAGAAAGCATGACTCACTGGAAAAGACAATAATGCTAGGAATGGTGGAGGGATGTAGAAAGAGAGGAAGGCTGCATGCTAGTCATGGGCATGAATTTACAGGACCTAAACAGAGCAGTGGAGGATAGGTAGTCTTGGAGATATCTCATCCACAGGTTTGCCCTGAGTTGGGATTGACTTGGGGACAGTTAACAACAAACAAACCAAGTAGCTCATTACAATTTTACTGTGATTACAGTGGGCCTTGGGTATCCACTAGGGCTTGGTTCCAGGATACCTCATGGATACCAAAATCCACAGATGTTCAAATCCTGTTATATACAATGGGGTAGTAAAACGGTGTCCCTTATACAAAATGGCCAAATCAAGGTTTGCTTTTGGATGCTTTTAAAAAAAAGATTTTCAAGGCATGGATGGTTAAATCTGTGGATACAGTGGGTCAACTGTATATTTCATTTAATGTTTAGCATACATTTCTCTGGTATAATGGCTAAAATGTATAAATAAATAGATGAACAAAGTATCACTGCTTGACACCCATCATCATGATTAAAACTATAACTATTTACAGTCAGTATCACTATGTTCATTTCACATTTCATAGAATCCTGTACTCTAAAGCAGTCCTGTAAGACATCTAGTTCAACCCCTTAATAAAGGCAGGAAATCCAGAGTTAGAGCACTGCACTAGATAGCTAAAAGTTCAGCTAAAATCAAACCTCTTGTAGCTTTAGGTAAGATCTACTTCTGGCCTAGGAGATTCACAAGGGGTTTAGAGCAGTTTACACCATCCACATATTTAGAACCATTGCTTAGAACACAAAGAAAGCTTAGGCATTCCTTCTGAGACATTTAGGTTTTTCCCTTTCAAGTGACAAATCATTAGGCAGTATCACAAATTCATCAGTGTAAACCATGCTTTGCCTTGTGACATTTGTGAACATAAGAAATGCAAGTTCAATGCCCCTTTGGCCATGTGGAAGTAGTAAGGTTATTTGTTTCCTAGTATTCAATGGCCTGTTACAGACAGCCAAAATAAAGCTGCTTCGAGTCACAGTGGAGGTATGGTGTTTCAATGATGCATGCGTCCTAAGAGTCCAGAA
>NC_056523.1:124874934-124924704 GCF_019175285.1 Sceloporus undulatus | reverse complement strand
TGTTTCGTCCTCGAAACAAACGACCTCTGAAGTCTGGGAGAGTCAGTCTGGTATCACCACTTGGATGAAAGGAGATGCTTCCTCCTCACCCTTGAGGTGGGTAGGGTTCAGGACAGGATGCCGGAGAAGGTGACTGTGTCTGGTCGGGCCTGAGAGGCGGGTGAGGACGGACAGATTTGAGGTTGAGGCGCTGGCTGGATGCATGGTACCAAGCCCAGTTCGGTGTTGGTGAGCTGGCAGGCGCATCGGTATGGGGACAGTGGTTGGGTTGGGACGTTTCCTGGAGTGATGGGATGAGTCCTTGGACTTGTCCCAAGACTTGTGTTTTGTTTCCCTGGTTTGGAGGAAGTCAAGGGCTTCTTCCTCTTTGGTGAGGATGGGTGGCCAGCCACATCCCGGTCCATGGACCTCCGTTTGTCTGGGGTTGGCGACCCAGGAGGAATTTCTGAAGAGGGTTTGCCCTCAGAGCAGTAGCCTTGACAGGACCCTCGGAGGAGGACAAGGGGGTAGTGGCCCTCGGCAGCAGATGCCTTGGAAGGGACCCCTGAGCCCAAGATGAGAGCTTGTCCTTGGCGGCGGAGCCTTGGCAGAGGCTCTGAGGTGGGGGAGGTTTCAAAATTTGTGGAGTGAGCTGGATCTAGTGCATCTCTCCATTCTTTCTGGCTGCGGTGTGAAGGCCATGCACGTGCGGGAGGCAGGACGCGAGGAAGCAAGGACGGGCCCTTGCCCAGGCAGAAGAGGCACAAGGAGTGTCTTGTCGAGTGAGGGATATTTGTCCCACATCAGAGCACTACTTAAAAGAGTGCGCAGGACAGCTTTGGACCACAAGCCCAGGGATGAAGAGGGAATGTCAAGAAGTCCGAGTGTTACCGTTAATCAGAGTCCAAAACCAAGTCCAAATCACAATCCAAGAGTTAAATGAAGTCAGAGGAAACGCAGGAAACGAAAGCGAAAGCTAAGGAAAAGATTATTCTACGCGCGTGGTTCCTAGCTTGCTCACGCGGGCGGACACAAAGGAACTGAGAACAGGGCGGGAAACATCCTGCCTATATAGGGTGTGTGGGCAGAGCTACCGCCAAAAAGTCTGTCCCTAGTGATTCCAGTAGGATCTAGAAATGCTGCCAGGCGCACAGAATAACCCTTTGTGTGCTTGCTGAGCCACAAAGAAGAATGTGACTTGTCCAAGGTCACCCAGTGGTTTTTTATGTTTGAGCATAAACAAAAGTTGTTTAACATGCAAGTAAGATGGGCTATAGACTCAGCGCACAGAGTCACTAATATGAGAACATTTTGAAATTTCCTCACATATGACTTTTTTAAACGTGGCAAATAAAAATAACGGGGACATTGTTCACTAGTCGTGTCTTGGCATGTATGTTGCATATTTATTACTTCTTGTTGAAATATGCAAATCACTCTTTCACTTAATATGTTTTCTGTATAGCCCCATTTCATGCCATTCCTCTATGGAACCTCCGAGTACACAAAACCATAAGCACTGTGGATGGAATACTTTAAAACCACAGTGCTGGTGAGCAAATGCTAGACTGTTTTTCTCCACTCCCCCCCCCAAAAAAAACCCTTCCTAACTGTGTTTTTCTCGGCCACATCACTTTTTACAGCACTGTTTCTCCTGGCGGCCTTCTAAGAACAGAAGAAACCCCAGTTGGGCGAAAAAGCATGCGCAGCTTGGATAACAAGCCTGTGGTTTGCATGCAGAGGATTAGAAATCATAGCTCTGGCCGTACAAACGGGCCTATAGTACGTGCAGAGCGCGTACTAGGTTAGGAGGGGTGTGCTTCCGCACCTCCCTAACCCTGGTACGCGCTCTGCGCTCACAAAATGGCGGCAGCCATTCAACATGGCCCGCCACCATCAATACGCACGGACCGTGCCGCCTCCATAGTGCTCCTTTGCACGACCCGGAAGGAGCTCCGTTTCGCGGAGCTCCTTCCTGCTTCGCGTCGCTGGGCGGCAGCCTTCACAGCTGCGCCCAGCGCGCAAGGGGAAAGGGGCCAAGCGGCCCTTTCTCCTCCTCCCCGCTGGCCGTGGGGTGTCGTTGGGGCTTGAAGCCCCAAGGACACCCCTTTCCAGGCTGCGGGGGAAGCGCCTTTTGCCACTTCCCGCAGCCTGCAAAGCAGTGGATTGGGGCCTCGGAGGCTTTCGGTCTGACGCTGAGACCCCGATACACCGGGGAAAGGGTCGGGTGCAGGCGCCCTCAAAGGGCGGTCTTTAACCACCATAGAGTTGGAAGAGACCACAAGGATAAGTCAAGTCTAATCATAATTTAAATGGCTTCAGGTTGGGTGGCTGGGAGAGAATTCAATGAGTCTCTGCCAGCCGAACAGCCAAAGCTGGTCTAGACAGATCAGCTTCAAACTTAGAAAATTCACTTTTTTTAGACTACAATTACCCGTGCTCAGCCATCATGGCCAATAAGGCCAATAGTAATTGCCTGTCTTCAGCCACTCATTCACTCTTCTTTTTATTTCCCATACTTTGCCCCTTTAATCTATTCATTTTCATTAATTGCTCTCTCATCAAAATTAGTATGCACCTGAGAGATACACCAGCCCAAACAGCATTCTTAATATACCAGTATTTATTATATTCCCCCTTCTCCCAAAATAGGGACTCAAGAAGCTAATAAACTACACAGCACCCAACCCTGGTCAGTTTGAAAGGACTGACAGCCACAAAAATGTCTGACCTGTCGCCAAATAAAACAAGGATGGGCATCCTGGCCTTTCTAGGCCAGGCGACCCCATCCGCCTTAGGCCCCTTCTGGGAGAATGGCAATATAATAAATATAAATAAAATAATTAGGAGGGAGTTTCAAAGTCTAAGAGCAGCCACCATGAAGTTCCTTTCCCTTGTTCCCACCAAATGAGCCTGAGGGGATGTGTTGGACAGGGAGAAGGGCCTCTCCTGTCTTAGAGCTCTAATGGCTCACAAAGGAGGTTCAGTTCCTCAAATAACCTGGACCTAAGCCATATAGGGTTTTTATAGGTCAAAAACAGCACTCTGATTGGGCCGGAAATGAACCATAAAAACAATGGAGCTGTTGCAACAAGGGGTTGTGTTCTCCTGTAACCAGCTGCAATTAAACAACCTGGCCACAGTTAATTTTGGGACGTTTCTGAGCACTGTAATCCAAAAAGAATGTAACCAAGGCAAGTACACTGTGGCCAAATCTGAATTCACCAGGAACGGACATAATTGGTACACTGCTTTAACGTGCAAAAGCACTCCTGATCACTGGGCCTCCAGGCTCAGAGCTGAATCCAGAGCTTCCACTGCCATTATACACCACATGGGAAATACCTAAAAGAGAATCCCTTAAAGAAACAGAAAAGTCTATGGAAGCCCTGATGATGTGCAGTAACAGCATTCAGCACTGTGAGAGATGCTTTCAAGACTATCTCACAGAAACAGAAGGCCCTTGTACAGAATGGATTTTGATCAGCACAGGAGGAATGTGGAAATGAAGGTGAGATAACACATGTGTGTTAGTGTAGAGCATTAACGGGTGTGAAAACTCCCATTTTGGTCCTGATTGCAGACCTAGGTTGTTCGGTGCACAAATTTCAGAGTAGTGTATGGTTTCCTACAAGTGCAGATATAAACATATATTGCAGTTCATAGGTACAGTCGACTTGTGCTCTGCTGCAGCCCTCAGCTCTTAGCATGCTGTTAGCATCACAGAGAGTAAGCATGCAACATTTAGAGGAAAAGATCCCAGAAAGCCCTTACCTTGCAGTTTGTTCTCGTATAATTGCAAAATGGGGCTTCTGATGAGAATCCTTTTATACATTTACAGCTGTAGTTCCCACAGGTGCTTATACGTATAGCGTGGAGTCCCAATTCCTTCTCACATTCATCAGTATCTATAATATATGAGAATTCATTTTTCATTCAATTTTCTCTTGTATGCACTGGAATCCTGGCAAGTGTGATTCTGAGAGGTCCTGGCCTAAATCCAGTGTCTCAATAGTGCTGCTACAGGGATGCGATGACACTTTCTTTCCCAACCCTGCCCCTTGCCGCACTGTTCAGAAACTGGCTCTGGGGGGTTCCAAGCTGTGGAATCAGGATGTTGGGGTGGAGGGGAATAGAATGTAATGGGGAGATTGCACCCTCATCTTAGTTCCACTAAAAGAAGCATTTTCCTCCCCAGTAGATTACCCTGTTGGATGCTGGCCTCTGATTCTGTGTGCCATAGCCCAGGTCACTGCACTCCTCTATCAAAAACAAGGCCTTCAGCCCTTTAAGCATCCTCATATAGGTTTTTGAATTGCATTCAAGGTGTGGAAACCCTTAGAGGGCAAATACATACTTGTACTGGTAGATTTTGGTGGGTGTTTGAAATGGCAGGAGCTTTGGCATTTATCAGACGGGTCTCTGCCGCGTGGAACTGGGGCTATTGCGTACTGAGCGATTCGAATTCGTTGTGCTAACGTGAATGTACTTTCATACCTGGCATTGTTGGTGTGCGCCCCTTCCGCGGGGCTTCTGAACTGAGTGCGTACTGACTCCTCTTTTTGGTGCATGTGGCGAGTGCACTTATAAGTGGATTGGCGATATCCGCATTGGGGCTCTGTTCGACTCAGTGCGAATGGGTCTGGGTGAATTCTCAGTCCTGAACTCTGTCGCAAGACCCCCAAGATTCCAACTCTCCCAGATGCCCTGTTGCAATTTGCCCCACTTTTCCTTCCAGTGGGTCTTTCCTCTTGCTGGTTCCAGGGAAGCCGGGGGAGGGCGCTCTTGGCACAGAGGAAAGGTAAGCTTGCGGTCTTTCCAGGGGTTTTCTGCAGTTTTGAGCATGTTTCGCTGTTGCAAAGTGGGTTTAAATTTACCCACTTGTGATGGGATGGGAGGTGGGGTTTCTTCCAATGTTCTTTCTGCTCCTCTCCTTCTGCCTGCCACCAATCCCATCGTCCACTGCCTCCCCCGGGGCCCATCTGAACCTCTCCTTCTACCTGCCACCAATCCCATCATCCACTGCCTTCCCCCGGGTGTCCATCTGCACCTCTCCTTCTGCCTGCCACTAATCCCATCATCCACCTGCCTTCTCCTAGCCCCCCTATCTGCCCCCTCATTTGACCTGCACCTCCAAGAGAAAGCCCTTGGACAAGTCACACTCTCAACCTCCATAGATGGAAATGGTGAACCCATGTGAACAATCCTCTAACTAGCATGTGCATATATATGACCGCTCATGCTATAGTTATCTACCCGCCTGTAGACCTTCCTGTACATGATGTGTTTCTGGGTATGATATCAAGTAATATTTCTTTATTTGCATTTCTTTTCAGATCCTGCAGCATGCTGGGGATGACAGTTCTGGACACTGCAGCATCTGAAGTTGGGATCCCACTTTTTGCTGGACTTGCTTGGGGGATCCTTGCCCGGTCTATCCTCAGTGTGTTCTTCCGAACTTCCCCAGCACCAACTTGTACAAAACCCGGGAGGACAAGCAATAGTTAAATAAAAGATTTTAATTATGATTTTGGTCTATCTATTTACAAAACTGCCGGAATATATGCTACAATATAAATGTATATATACACCACCAGACACAGAGCTATGTTGATTTCATATGTGGTGATATACAGTGTATATATATCTATATATATTATACACACCACACACACACACACACCCCAAACACACACACACACGACATGGACACATATTACATAGACAAATATATACATACACATTCAGAAATGCACACCACACACCTACAGCAATTACGTTGTATATATTTCCCCATATACACACACACACACACACACACACACACACATATCGTACCTACGTGTACATACATACATACATACACTCACACTCATACCCACACTCTCTTACACACACACGGACCCCAACAGATCCAGGGAATAGTGTGGTGTGTAGGTGTGTGTGTGTGTTGTTTATCAATATATAAATACTCTATCTCTATCTATCTATCTACACATGCACACACAGAGACCATGTAGTAACAAAATTATGACATACATATGCATCTTATATATATATCTATATATATATATGCAAGCCCACAAACAGAGCACATGAAACTACTATATGCATGCTATGTGTGTGTATACTGCCACGCAAACAGCCAACATGTACATATTATGTGTGCATATATAAATACATACAACACCCCCACCACACAGAGCATATGTACTTCTATGGTATATAATTTTCATATGTGTGTATAATACACACTCTTACACACAGACACTCACCCCACCTAGAGCTAATGTAATCATATATATCTCCATATATATGTGTGTGTGTTATATATACACACACACACAGAGTCACACAAGATCCAGGGAATATGTGCTGTGTGTGTGTGTGTGTGTGCGCACAAAACACCACAGGAAATTTAGTTACAATAATATTACATACAATACCATGGCCAAGGCACACACAGAGCATGTGAAATCAACATGTGCATATATATATAATATATATACACACACCCACACACACACACACAAAACACACCAAGAGCATATGCTATTTTATAGGTGTATCTACCTATGTCTCAATATATATATTAAGATATATATACACACCCGTGCAATGCAACTTTTGTGTGCATATATACCCACACACCCACACACACAGCATATGTAATAATGGGGCTTCTAGACGGCCCTTTGGGACGTCCGGAGGCGTCCCATTTTAAAAAAGGGCGTCTCTTTTAGACGCCCTGGCCTATTACGGACTCCGTCCGTACAAGATGGCGGCGGCCCTTCTACATGGGGCCGCCATCTTTGCGTAGCGGACGCTGCGTCCAGACGCGTCGGCCGCTGCTGACGTAGCGAGCGCGCCCCTGGCGCCTCGCTACGTCGCAAACGCGACGCCAAAAGAGCTCCATTTTGAGCTTCTTTTTCGGTCCGCGCGGGAGTCGGGCGTTTGAAGGCTCCGGCTCCCCGCGGACTTCTGGCGGCGGCGCCAGACCGCTGCAAAGCGGCGTCTGTACACCCGCCAATATGTATGTGTGGTAAGTATATATATGTATACACACACCACACACACAACACACTACACACCTAGAGCAAAACATTATATATTTCCATGCATGTTCATATACATCATACACACACTCACACCGCACACAGAACCGGGCATTGCTAATTTGCTGCAAGTGAAGGTAATTGTTACATTAAAACCAAGCGGAATGCAGAGATGACACGTAATGGACATGTTGTATTGCATTGTTGACGTGCGTAGCTTGCTCTCCAGCTGTTTACTGGGCTGTCATGTGAGGCACGAAAAACAGGAAAGGACGTGACCTCCCTTTTCATCCTGGAAGCATTTAAGGTCGCAACCATGCAGAGCACCACTGAGCATGCGCGGGTGGCCGATACGATCGGCCATTCTGCATGTTAAGGTCCGTTTGGTAAAACATTCTCACTCAACGCACTTCGCGCGAATGCGCATCGGGCAATTCGAAACCCGCCAATGCGGAAGGACTCCCAGGTATGAAAGTCATTCACGTTAGCACGCAAATTCGAATCTCCAGTACGCAAAAGCCCCATTTCCCCTTTGTTTGGCAAGCAGTGCCACTAGGCAGAGTGAAGTAGCTGTCTCAGGCAACTGATTTTGGGAAATATCACAGAAGACTTGCAAATTGCCAGTCATTTAATGTATTGTTGTTTCATTGTTATGTGACAGTCAGGGAAAGTACCTGTGAAATTCCCTGCTTTGGCTACCAGTATAATTTGCTTGGTTTCCAGTATAGTGTTGCTTCACACTGGGGGATAAGGAAAGGGAAGAGCTTGCAGTTCTATAGTGAGCAAAATGTGGGTCTCTGCTACCAGGACATCAGTGGTATCCATAAAGAGCACTTCATACTCATATTCAATGTAGGCATTGTTTCCCCAAATAAAGATTCTGTCTCCCCAATGAAATTCTCCTTCAGTCCCTAGATTTTGTAGAATGTGAGACACTGAAAACCATTTACATCTTGATCTGCTGAGTCTGTATTCCCTTGGTATTTTGTCATCCCATTTCTTTGAAAGCTAAATGCATTTCTAAACACAGTGAACATCTTGAAATATGGGCCACCGAAAGAAAAATTCATGAAAGGGGGCAGAATTTAGGGGGGGCAATGCCTCAGTTGCCCTTTCCCCGCTACATCTGAACTTCTGTAGGATCAAAATTTGTAGTTTGATTATAGTTTTGTACCTGTAAAACATTCCTTTGACACTGGAGAGTGGCTGTCCCAATTTTTTTAAAAAAAAATCTGTTATATTATTTTAGTATTTTTTCTTCCGAACTATATTATGCAGGCAGAGCTAATAGTATTTTCCACATAAGATATACTGCTTTTCCTATGTTCCAGATGAGGAACTTGCTCAGTAACACTTAGAAGAATACAAAATGTTTGCTGCCACCTCACACTGACAAAAGCTCGTCCAAGTTGGCTGGAAAATGTAGCAGGGGAGTACAATGTTCATTGTTCCCAGACACTGGTACCTAATGTAGGAGTCCAAGCAAGGTTCTATTGGAGAGTCTGGCTAACAGTCCGCAGGATGTGGCAAAGACAGAACAACAACAAAACTAAACATGGTGCCAGCAACAGCCCCTTCTGTTCCCTGTCATTATCTCACTCTGTTTCTAAAAAGCAAATAGTCTTATTTACCACGCATTCACAGGATCCAACTCCCTCAGTACAGTTTTCTTGGTTCCCATAGTCCTCATCTGTTTAGAGGAGAGAGATGGAAGAAGGTGTTGGGTTAGAATCTGCCAATACATTTGGAAATAGCTACCATTCTTGGCACTGACCTTCCGAGAAGGGCAGTTTAGCCCATCTTCCTTAAAGTGGGTTTGCCCTTTGCAACCTCCCAAGTAATACTCCATCCAACTATAATATGGCTATCAAAGTATGTGCTCTTTGTCTTTGTTATTACTACCTCCTGGTAAGAACAAAGGTACCGGATTTTATGTACCCAGCTACAGGCTTAGCACTGCAGCTTTTTTTTTTTTTTTTTTTTTTTTTGGTATTCTCAGTGCAACTTATATTCCTTGTAAAAAGTAAATAGTTTTAAACATGGACTTTCATGCTGCTCTTCCAGCCATGTTGATCCAGAGGGAACTTACATTGTTCCTCCTGAACCACAGCTGTAGATTGAACAAGGATAACACAGATCCCTGGAAAAAAAAAGAAATGGGATGATACAAAATCAGATTTTTCCGTCCTCTGTATCCACATTCTACATCTACAAATTTAAACCATGCATGATTTGAAATATTAAACAAAAATAAATTCCCAAAACCAAACTTTGATTTTGCCATTTTATATAATGAAACACCATTTTACTAAACCACTGTTATATTGGGACTTGACAACATTGCTGATTTTGGTATCCACACGGGGTCCTGGAACCAAACTTCAGCAAATACTAAAGGGTCCACTTATATCTGTTTACTGTTATATCAACCTTTCCCCTGAGTAGCTGGAAGCAACAAATGTGATCCTCCCCCTTTTTTTCTCAACCAATCTTATGAAGATATTAGATTGAAAGACAGTGACTGATTTTCATGGCTTAGTCTTTCAACATTTGAACATCAGTCTCCCCAGCTCAAGTCTAAAATCCCTAACTGCTGTAACACCAGTTTTCCCCCCAGAATGGACCACCTTCAGGATTCCCCAATTCAGACATGGAGAGCTCCCTTCAAACAGTGTTGGTGTCAGCCTTGCCTATGGTTAGGGTTGCCATACCGGTTTGGGCGGTGCCATCCCGTCCCAGTCCGGTTTGGCGCCCCAACCGGGACGGCCCCGCCCACCGCGGCCACCTCAGCCCTCAGCATCGCCGCGTGAGGGCGGGCTCCACCTCCTTCCCGGCCTGGGAGCCAGCCTCGGCTTCCTCCCAAGCGGGAAGGAGGGGGAGGCGCTTGCCACCGCAGCTATCACCGCGCTGACAGGCGGCCCTCGCGCTCCTTCCCGGCCTGGGAGCAGGCCGAGCTTCCTCCCAAGCCAGGAGGAGGGGGGGCTGTTGCCACTGCGGCGATGGCGCTATGACACGGCCCTCCCCCTCCTTCCCGGCCTGGGAGGCGGGCTTCCTCCCAGCCGGAGGGGGGGGGGGACAAGGTTTAAATGTGGACCTTTTTTGTAAATTTCCTGGCTAGGATTTTTTTTAAAAAGGTCCTACATTTTTAAACCTGTCTACATTTGTCCCGGTTTGGAGGTCCCAGCTATGGCAACCCTACCTATGGTTCAAAATGCCTATTTATACCCCTCCTCATTTTTAGATTTTTTTTTCTAATTTCAGTTTTCAAAACCAAATGTAGAAAAAATGAAAAGCACACAATGTAAGCCTCTTTAAAAAATTACAAAACCACTAATACAACCATCTTTGACTTTTTAATTAATTATATTCCATAGGATTTCGTTACATCACTAGGGGGTGCACACAGCACCAGTGACCGCCTAAGGTGGCTGGTACCACTGCTATTTAAACATCTGCCTTTTGGCAGAAATGAGCTGTGGCATTCACCTGTGTCTTTTTAAAATGCTGAAGAGATGGGGTAAGTGAGGTGAGGATCATGGGAGGAGAAAAAGAGATCCCAGGATTTTTTTTATAAAAAATTCGGATTTCAAATTTTATTTTTTTTAAAAAAATACATTTAAAAAATTCTTTAAAAATATCAAATTTTATGAAATTTTCACTTTAAGCACATAAACAATGTATATGTAAATACATTTATTCTATGAATTGATATTTAATTTAAGGTATAATTTTATTTGGCCACTTATTTATGCCACAACTATTACTATTACATTCAGTATATATGGGAATTATGATTTATGAGTAACTTAGTACAAAACATTACTAAGCATTCTGTATGCTATGGTATGGAATGAGGTCAAGGGGGGTATATGCCACCCTGTGTTACTGCACTGGGTGACACCAACTTTAATGATGCCCCTGAGCATTGTTGTGGCATTTATCTTACAATAAAAATATAAATTGCCTGGTGCAATTTTTACAAGATTGACAAAAAACTACTCTGTAGAACAACTGGTAACATCCCCACCCCTCCAAAGGTCCGTACGGCAACTTTGAGTATAACTGGTCTAACGTTAGCACCGGCACTGCTTTCAAGGTTGGGATAAGCTGTTTAGTCCCACAAGGATGGCACACTTTGTGGATCTCACACAATACTACCATCAATTTGTTAGAAGATATTAGCTCTGAGCTGGTCTGAATAACAAAGCATAATGAGCAACAGAAAACACAAGAAAAGTAACACCTGATCCAAATTTAGGGATTTCTGTGTGAAGGTGAAAATGACAGATTATCAAGGTCTCTCTATCCGTGGAAGGCCGGAGATCCAATTTAGGAAAAGGTGACTCATGGCAGCAGAAGCGTAGTGGCGTGGCATGCGCGCCGCTGCGACCACCCGCACCATTGAAAGTATTATAGCGCAGCTTCCGTAAACCGGAGCTGTGTATAGTGCACCTGCGTATGGAGCAGGCGCGCTGTATGCAGAAAATATCGTATGAAGAGCAGGTTTGGACACAGAAAGAGGAGTGAAGATAGGAGGAAGGAGATTGCAGGCAACACCATAATACTAGCAGAAAACATCACAGTGCTGGAACAACCAGAAGAGCAAAGAAAAAAGTGCACAGATTCCACTATAAAATTTTCCTGGAACCAAGATGATAAAGTTGAGGTTGTTGTACTTTAGCCCCATCATGAGAAAGCATGACTCACTGGAAAAGCACATAATGCTAGGAATGGTGGAGGGATGTAGAAGAGGAGGAAGGCTGCATGCTAGTCATGGGCATGAATTTACAGGACCTAAACAGAGCAGTGGAGGTAGGTAGTCTTGGAGATATCTCACACAGGTTTGCCCTGAGTTGGGTTGACTTGGGGACAGTTAACAACAAACAAACCAAGTAGCTCATTACAATTTTACTGTGATTACAGTGGGCCTTGGGTATCCACTAGGTTTGGTTCCAGGTCCTCATGGATACCAAAATCCACAGATGTTCAAATCTGTTATATACAATGGGGTGTAAAACGGTGTCCCTTATACAAAATGGCCAAATCAAGTTTGCTTTTGGATGCTTTTTAAAAAAAGATTTTCAAGGCATGGATGTTAAATCTGTGGATACAGTGGGTCAACTGTATATTTCATTTAATGTTTAGCCACATTTCTCTGGTATAATGGCTAAAATGTATAAATAAATAGATGAACAAGTATCACTGCTTGACACCCATCATCATGATTAAACTATAACTATTTACAGTCAGTATCACTATGTTCATTTCACATTTCATAGAATCCTGTACTCTAAAGCCGTCCTGTAAGACATCTAGTTCAACCCCTATAAAGGCAGAGGAAATCCAGATTAGAGCACTGCACTAGATAGCTAAAGTTCAGCTAAAATCAAACCTCTTGTAGCTTTAGGTAGATCTACTTCTGGCCTAGGAGATTCACAAGGGTTTAGAGCAGTTACACCATCCACATATTTAGAACCATTGCTTGAACACAAAGAAAGCTTAGGCATTCCTTCTGAGACATTTAGGTTTTTCCCTTTCAAGTGACAAATCATTAGGCAGTATCACAAATTCATCAGTGTAAACCATGCTTTGCCTTGTGACATTGTGTAACATAAGAAATGCCAGTTCAATGCCCCTTTGGCCATGTGGAAGTAGTAAGGTTATTTGTTTCCTAGTATTCAATGGCCTGTTACAGACAGCCAAAATAAAGCTGCTTCGAGTCACGTGGAGGTATGGTGTTTCAATGATGCATGCGTCCTAAGAGTCCAGAACCCACACCAAAGCCACCCTCCCGTCCTTAGGGCCGGAGCATGGCTTTGGTGCAACTTCTGGACTCTTAGGACGCCTGCCTCATTGAAACACCATACCTCCACTGTGACTCGAAGCAGCTTTATTTTGGCTGTCTGTAACAGGCCAAATAGTCTGTGGGAGTGGGGGGACTCTATATCATTACCTAAAAAACACAGAAATTTAAAATAATAAAGTCTCTGGTTATATCAAGAAGCTGGTTTCCCCATTTAGTTATTTAAGAAATAATTGATTTTGGTCGTGTTTGTGGCACCAGACATATTTCTTTACACTATTAGAGAATGTAAATGTTGACAGATGGCTGCCATTTGATTTGATGATGTGCACTGCTTTTCTCATTTTCCCTTTAAACATCCTAACATTTACAAACATTGCCTTAAAAGATGGTTTTATCACCACATTGTATTTTTACTCATTAATTCCACCAGCGACCGCTGCCTGCCAGAAGATTCTTAATTCCTGCATATTGAATAATTATTTTCTCCTCCTGAGACTAATGTACACTTTAGCCTCCAATACAGTACAAGCAATTGTGATACAAAATATGAGCAGAGGTTAACTTCTCAAAGGTAGTTTCTGGATTTGACTTGCCTGTAGTCACATCTTCCCACTAAGAGGTCTCCATACAAACCTAACACCACAGCTAGGGAATACAAGACTCTCCAGATGATGCTGGGACCGCAACTCCCGAGGAATGAAGTCCAACATCTGATGTGCCACACACTCCCAGTTACTGATGTACACTGTGATTACACCGTGTGGTAAAATGCAATCTGCAAATGTCCCAACATTTTTCCTGTGATCTCTTTCACAGGTTCTGACACTCATTCCTGGTTGAAATTGAGTCTTGAATACATGTCAATTAAATGTTACAGAGGTTTGCTTAATGAGCCAGAAGACACACACACAAAAAATACCATATCCTGCAGCATGTTAATTTCATGCCTAGTTGAAGCAGACTAACAGAAGTGTATATATTAGTCCCCTGCAAACTTAAACAGGACATTAGGAAGCACACCTCTTCCTGTTTCTATAGTCCAATGTATGTGCCTTTAGTTGCCTGTTGATTTATGGTGACCCCATTAGGCAAGGATTACTCAGAGGTGGTTTTGCTAGTTCCTGCAGAGTTAAAATAAAGAGCCTGACACCCAGCCATCCTCAGGAGCTACTTTATGCACATAGCTAAAGGAGAAAATGCCTAGTTCCCTCCCCCCCAAAAGTGAGACAAACAAACATCAAACCCACATCTCATTGCCACTCTCATTCACAAACACTATTTTCTTTGTTACTCCATCTTAGCGTTGAACAGCAGCCGTGAAGATCAGGGTAGCAGTCCTTCAAATGTGCAAAATAACCAGGTCTCCCCATTGCTGCATTTATTTATTTATTTATTGGCTACAGGCGGTTCTCCCATCTTAAATAATAATATAAAATAAAGTTTTATTTGTATACCGCACCTTCCCAATCAGGGCGGGTTTACATACATTACATGACACATACGTACTTTAAAAACACACTATACAGTATACCATAAAATAAAACCGCAAAAGCCCCAGTAGCCCATCCTCATGGCCACGGAGAGGAGGGGGGCCCACAGGATTTTATGCGGGGGATGCTAGCTGGAAAAAAAGGTTTTCAAATCCTTTTTAAATTGGGCCAGGGTAATCGGCGCGGAGCTCGGTGGGCAGCGTGTTCCAAAGGCGGGGCGGCGATGGAAAATGTCCGCCTTGTGACGGAAGTAAGCCTAGCCCCCGGCACCTTCACCTTAAATTTGGACAAATTTTGTAATGTGGATTTTAATATGTTGTGAGCCGCTTTGATTGTCTTGTAATAGAAAAGCGGGATATAAATAGAGTATTATTTATTATTATTATTTATTTATTCTATTATTAAATACTTGGAACCAGAAGTGCTTGGGATTTTGATAATTTGGGGGGATTTTGGAATACTGTAGCTGTATTTGCATATTGTGCATAATGAGATGTGTTAGAGATAGGACCCAATCTAAACACACAAGTCATTTATGTTTCATATACCTTTACACATAACCTAAGGTAATTTTATACATATTTTAAATAATTTTGTGCATGAAACAAAGTTTGTGAACAACCATCAGAAAACAAAGGTGTCACTATTTCAGAACTTGTGAAAATGTTACGGTTCTTGATGGTTTTTGGATTTCAGAATTCCAGATAGGAGACTTAATCCGCATACATTCATCTTCTAGGGAAAATGGTTGTAAAGTGCAACCCTACTGATATGTTAGCTGCATTCCTTTTAACTAACTTATTAGGAAAGATTTCATTTTTAGATAAGGCAGAATGATCCATGAAGGAATTAATTGGGAAAAAATATAGATAGATTGACTGATGATCAATTTATTTGTCTCTTACCTGAAAGAGAACAATGTTACTCTAGTACATAAAAAAAATTGTCTTAAGGTATATTTTCTCATCCTTTGCTCAATAAAATCTCTCCTAACACACAAGGATAAATAATAGTACAGTCATCTTTCCACATTTGCAGGTTAGCATGTGTGGATTTGATTATTCATGGATTGGTTCCAGGAACCCCTGTGGATATTAAAACCATGGATGCTCAAGTCCCATTAAATACAATGGCAGAGTGAAAAGGGCCCTCATATAAAATAGCTAGTTAAAGGTTGTTTTTGGAATTCATATCTTTTTGGAATATTTTCTTTTTTTATATAAAGTTTATTGTATTAAAAACACACTCACACATAATAGACAAAGTGACGGCAACCCACCCCACTTGTACAACCCACCCATATTTTCGGACATGGATAGTTTATCCATCAATTAAAAAAATCTGGATATGGAGGGCCTATTGCTACACCTCTGCTGCTGTCCTATGCCACTTTTAACAGGGCCTTTGGTAACACCAGTGTCTCTGGGGAGGAAACCAAATTGGTGGGGTGATGGGGTGCTGGACCTGGCCACGGACCGTTCCCTTGTTCGCTCCCTCGCATGAAGAGAGATGGGATGGGAGTAGCATATGAGCAAGGGATAGGGGATGGAAACCTATCCCCTTTTTCCCTCTTCACCCCTGCTGCATCTCCTTTTTTCCTCCCACTTGAGTGAGTGAGTGAGTAAGAGGGAACATGCCTATGGCCAGGTTCAGCCACCCTCCTCCATTACAATTACTTTGTTTGTTGAGGGGTCTAGAGATATTTACAGTTTTACCACCTTTGTGGGTCCTGAGCCCAATCCCTGCAAAAGATGAAGGCCAACTGTATTCTAAAAACAAAGCTTGGTGATCTGGTCCCTCTATGTTTTGAGAGTCCTGTTCACGTCAGCCCCAGTCAGCTGGGTTGCCATAATGGAGGACCTCCGAACCGGGACAAATGTAGGACCAGGTTTGAAAATGTAGGACTTTTTTTTTAAATTTCCTGGCTAGGAAATTTTTTTTAAAAAGGCCTACATTTTCAAACCCTGTCCCTCCTCCTCCTCCCGGCTTCGGAGGGCGCCTAGGCTGGCTCCCAAGCCGGGGGAGGAACGGGGGCCGTTTGGAATGCGGCGATTGCCGCGGTGCCAAGCAGCCTCCCCTCCTCCCGCCTGGGAGGGCCTAGGCCGGCTCCCAGGCGGGGGAAGGGCGCGGGGAAGCTTGGCATCGCGGCGATTGCGCGCGGTGCCGGGCTTCCTCCCCCTCCTCCCGGTCTGGAGGGAGGCTAGGCCGGTCTCAGGGCGGGAAGGGCGGGGGGAGCTTGGCATCGCGGCGATCGCCACGTGCCGGCTTCCTCCCCCTCCTCCCGGCCTGAGAGGGGGCTAGGCCGGCTCTCAGGCCGGGAAGGGCGGGGGAAGCTTTGGCATCGCGGCGATCGCCGCGGTGCCGGGCTTCCTCCCCCTCCTCCCGGCCTGAGAGGGGGCTAGGCCGGCTCCCAGGCCGGGAAAGAGGCAGGGCTGTTCCTGATCGCGGCGGATCGCCGCGGGGAGGTGGGAAGGCGGCCTCCTCCTCCTCCCTGGCCTCGCGGAGGCCTTGGAGGCCCCCGCGGCGGCGGAGCTCCGACCGCGGAGGCGCCTCAAAGGCCTCGCTGGGGCCCGGGAGGGCGTCTCCGCGGCTGGAGCTCCAACCACGGAGAGCCTTCCCAGGCCTCAGCAAGGCCTTGGAGCCGCGGCCGCGGGGGCCGCGGGGGCCGCGGTGGGCGGGGCCATCCCGGTTTGGGCGCCAAACCGGACCGGGACGGCACCGCCCAAACCGGGACTGTCCCGCCGGGGGGCGGGATATGGCAACCCTACAGTCAGCACAAGCAAAACTCAGAGCTATCAGAAGTACATCAGACTTGAAACAGCTTATGAAGCCCTGATATGAGATGCATTTTGAGAGAAAGCCCTTAAAATATGAACTGATAATTATATTTGACTACTGTCATAATGAAGAACTGTTGGTAAACAATGAATGTGTTAACTGTTGCACTAAGTTAAAAATTAAATTTTAAAAAGAGATTATGGGAGTAGAAGTTAATTAAATTCTGGAGGACAGCAAGTTCATCTCCTCAGTTTTAGAATTTCATACCAAAGTTCAAGAAGGTTTCTGAATTGGACATTTGTTTCTATTTTGTTTATAGATTGCCTTAACTCTCCTTTTATTTTTATTACTTTTAATTTATATAATGATAATTTTCCCACTTCTAGCATTGTAATCCAAGCCACTCAAAGCTAAATTTACTTTAGTCCCATTAACCTCAACTGAAGAGGTGAACACACATTTATGTTTGACAGGATTATTCCCATGTCATGACTGTCTTATCAATCACCCTGCTGACACATTTTCTTATTTTTATCACTAAGTTTCTTTAACATATGAAAACCACCTGATTGTTATAATCAGATCAATAGGCTTATCTTGTTCCGTTCATATTGTTCTCTAATTTTGTTCCAATCTCTTGTCATTTCCATCTAGCCTCTCTGCTTATTTGTCTCTCCTAGTTTTTGATAATATTTCACAATCTATTTGTCAAGGCATATCTTCTGACTACTTAGAAATCTCCAGTTCATTTGCCCTGATCACCATCACACCAATGTTAACACGCAATGCTAAAAAAATATATCTTTCCCCCGCTCTACCATTTGTCAGAGAAAATACATGTTGCATACAGTGATTCCCAAACTTTGGTCCTCCAGATGCTTCAGACTCCAGCTCCCAGTATTCCTAACTGTTGGCCAAAGTTGGCTAGGGCTTCTGGGAGTCAAAATCAAAAACACCTGCAGGGTGACAGTTTGGGAACTACGTACTGCAAGGATAATTTTGCAAACTTATCTGGGGAGCACAATTTTTCTTCACTCTTGAATTCCAGTTATTTTTCCATACATGACATACTGTAAAAGTATCTACATATAAAAGTTATGTACAGAATACGAGTAAGCAAAACATAACCTTGCAGATGTTGGACTGCAACTCCTAACATTCTTCAACATTGTCTATGCTGTTGAGGGCTCATGGAAATTGCAATCCAACAACTGGAGAGCCCATTTTACCAACCACTGGCACTAGCATAGACCCTTCCTAGGACAAAGCAACCTCATCTACTCTACCATACAGACATACTTCTGTGGCTCACTTAAGGCCTGTTCACACTATAAAGTTATAGCACTATGATACCACTTCAACTGTCCTGGCAACATCCTATGGAATCCTGGCATTGGCAGTGGAGGGAAAGGCTTTTAGAATTTAGACAAAGGAAACAAGATTAATCTTCCTTGCCTTCTCAGTATTTGAATAATCTTGGCAATCTTCAAGGCCATGCTGTGGAAATCCTCTGTTTCTGGATAAAACTAATTCTAGACAAGCATGTATGTTGCATATCAAAAGATCTCTTATATGCTCCCAGAATAATTAGGCACATAAAACTCCTGAAAATTAGACATATCCTAAGGTGGATATTTCATTTGTTATCCTTTATCAAATGTAGGCGCATTACAGACTGCCTGAAAGCCTTGGTCTGCCAGTGCCACCGCTTGCTGCGTCTGGGAACCGCAGTGGCCAAACTGCGCGGTTCCCGGACGCAGCAAAAAAGAAGCCCGAAAATGGCGCTTCTTTCTGTGCCCCGAAAGTGGTGCTGCGAGGCGCTAGTCACTCACTTGCAGCGTCACTTCTGCCACGCAACGTCCGGACACTATGCGTCCACGACATCAAGATGGCAGCGCCCGCATGGACGGGCGCCGCCATTTTGTACGGACCCAGTCTGTACTAGGGTTGAGGGGCATCTAGAATAGACACCCCTTTCTAAACCTAATACACCCCTTCCTAACCCTAACACATACTTTCGGTGCGTGTGTAACGCGCTGTAGTTTGAAAAGAAAACAGGCCCTGGACTGGAATCTCTTGCTCCTTCACTGGGAAAATAATACAAGAGCATTCTACAACTTAGGATAATGATTTGAATTTTTAATAAATAGTATAGATAGCATATATAATTTTCATACCCCAAGACTAGGCCTCCGATTGCCCTTCGGAGTGATTTGTGTGATTTGGACCTGGTATAGTTGGGTTGGTCCCTAGGCCACTGTTGCCCCGGCCATATTATAATTCTCATTTGAGCTATTATTAAAATTCCGCTATATACATATTAATTTATGGGTATCCTCCTGTGACCCCAGCAATTTGGGTAACAGTTTGATAATCTCAATAAATTTAAGTCTCCTGAACTAGATGGACTACATCCAAGAGTATTAAAAGAAATGGCAAATGTAAACTCATATGTTTAATGATCTCCTCTAGAATCTTTCCTGGTATTGAGGTCAGACTAACAGGATGATAACTGTCGGGATCCTTCCCCCTCCCCCTCCCTCTCCCCCTCCCCCCTTTTTTTAAAGATGGGAGAAATGTTTTCCCTGCTGGGACTTTTCCTGTTCTCCAGGAGTTCTCAGAGATGTGAACATTTAATAATAATAATAATAATAATAATAATAATAATAATAATAGATTCGCCTTTGGGGAAAAAACATAGAGATGGCCTAGAAAAAAAAACTGCAGCACCTCCTCATAATTAGGAACACATAAAGGGAAGGAGAGAAGCCATTTGCAGCAGTTTCCCCCTGCCCTCATGTCACTCTGTCCACATGAGGGCATGGCAAAGGCCCGTCCTGCACTTAAAGCAAATTTAAAGTCTCACCTTTTGCTCCAGATCTTCCCAAAAAATCTGGAGCACTCCTCAGTGACACTACGTGGGTGTTCACACAACGTCCTGCTGTGCTTCTTGGAACCAAAGCCGCTGGTGCAAGTCATTCCTTTGAGGATACAATGAGGTGCCCAGCCATGTGATTGATGCTGGGCACCTTTTTTGTGGCTTCAGAGGGAGTGACTCACATGTGATGGTGGTGACACAAAGGAAGAGAGGGCACCACAAAATGTAGGACATTCAAGGAAAAGTTATGACATTACAAAATAAAAGCTAAAAACATTAACATAAATGTAAATTCATGCTTCTTAGTCATGCTTAAAGTGAAGTACATTTTGGAATTCCCCTGGACAGGAGTTTGAAATATAGGGCATGTCCTGGAAAAGGAGGACATCTAGTCACCCTGGCACCCCAGGTGGCACAGCAAGATGCTGTGTAGACAGTTGCTCTATGTTGCCACAGAATGCAAGGTAACAGAAGGAAATCAGGGTAGCTTCAGGCCAGAATACTTTGGGGGCAGACTGGAGTACTCTTGCAACTAGGAAAATGCCCACATTTTATAAATGAGGCCTTCTTTGGAAATTCTGCCACCAATGTCCAAATTGAAGATTACTTCTGCCACAGTGTCAAGAAGTATTATTAAACCACTGAATTAAAAAGGCACCTTATCTGGCAGTAAATTTGTTCTGAGTGAAGTAACACCTTGCATAAGGCATAATAATAATAATAATAATAATAATAATAATAATAATAATAATAATAATAATATTTATAACCCACCTTTTCCTGTGTTGGATCAAGGGGAAGAAACAATTTAGGCACGCGGAGAGTGAAATTAGGGGATTAATTTGGGAAGGCCCGCCAGAAGAGTTCTGTTTTTATTGCCTTCTTAAAGGCCTCAAAAGATGTTAGTTGGCAGATCTCATCTGGCAGATCATTCCAGATTTTTGGAGTGGCAGTAGCAAACGTCCTCTGGGAGGTAGTTACTAGTCTAGTTCTCTGTGATGGTAGTAGGTTCATTCCTGAGAGTGCAGGAAGGATTATATGGGAGGAAGTGTTCCCTCAGGTAAACTGGACCCAGGCCATGTAGGGCTTTATAGGTAATAACCAAGACCTTATACTGTGCCCGGAAGCTAATAGGCAGCCAGTGTAGGGATTTTAAGATAGATGTGATAGAATCAAACTTGGAACTCCCAGTCATCAATCTGGCTGCCATGTTTTGGACCAGTTGCAAAAATATTCTTTTTATATAGATCCAGGACCAGGAACAAGTAATCTGAGCTCACAAAATGTTAAAAGTGACTTGCTTGTCTCTTCTCCCTTCTGCTTTTCCAACACCAAACAGTCAAGATTCTCCCGAGATCAATTTTGCTTTGCTTTAACACAATATAAGTTCCATTTTCAAATTTGAGTGGACAGATTTGTTGTGATTCTCTCATAAGTTCTCACTACTTTTATCTCACAACATACTGACAAGAGGTACAGCGAATATCCTGGTATCAAAAACCACTCCCAACAGTGACTTTCTATTATTTGTTACTAGAACTGAAATATTCTGAATTTTGGTGTGTGCACATTCTCCCTATGGACCCAAACGGACTCTGTATTTTGGGCAATCGTAATCTCTGAGGCGAGTGGTCACATACACTCTACCCCATAAACACATCAAACAGAAGAGTTTTGGAGTTGCAAAAGAGAAACTTTAACACCTCCAAAGTCAGGAACATTGGTGAAGGCCAATAAAGCTAATTTACAACTTCATTCTCACCCCAGACATTGCCAGACCAAGCAATTCTTTACAATGTAGATTTGATCTCCTTTGATGTAGGATAAACACCTTTACCTTCAGGCTAGTTTTTGCCTATAAAAGATCCCCCAAATCCTTTGTTAGTGGGCTAGTTAGAAGGCACGGGGACACTCTCTGCTTTATCACACTAGGGAGCAAACGGGATTTAAATGAGAGTTAAACTAGAGAAAACCAGGAAATGTCATGTGATAAACATCAGGCATTTCCTGGTTTTCTCTAGTTTAACTCTCGTTTAAATCCCATTTGCCCCCAGTGTGATAAAGCAGTCTGTCACTGTGAACTCTGACCGGTCCCGATATGTCTGTTTTCTCCCCCTCTGTTCACCAAAATGGCTGTATCCCACACCATCCCCCTCACAATTGGACCTGGAGTGAAGCCCTGTCTTGTGTATCACCGTTAGTTCAGCCTCTAACTATTTCAAAGCTAACTCCTGATTTCCTTAGTCCTTGTATGTATAAGTGAACGTGAATTGGTGTGTGATCTCCCCCCTTAATAAAAGAAACACTTCATTTGAAGAATTTTGCCTCTGCAGTATACCTTTGACCTCTTTTCTCTTGGTATACAGGTGGGAAACGGTTCCATAAAATGTTGCTTGTAGCACGATCTAATAATTAATTGAGCTAATTAAAAATCCTTTGCTACATATTTAAACAGGAGGGGTAACCCATTTCTTTACATCCTACTGTAACTGGAAGGCAACATCTTTGCTTGGAAGAGTTATTTTTACTACAATTACCACAATCCCCCCCCCAAGTCAGAATGACCACTCTGGCAATTATAGTAATTTAAAAAATGCTCTGCCTCTGCTTTCTGTGCATATCAGGAAAGACACTGAGATTTGTACTAGCACAACAGATTTGAGTAAAGCAGAATCAGAAACATATAGGAGGAAAGCAACATCCTTGAAGACACCCAAGAACTGATGACTTCTTGTGTTCTGGAGCAAAGGTGGACACATTTCAGGCTTGCAAGATATATTTCGTTGTTTCTACTACCACTATGTATTCTGTGAAACAGTGGCTCAGACAGACAGAAACTAAAAATTAGGAACTGATGTTGCTCAGTAGGATCAAGATTACAAGCAGCGGCAGCTGGTGGCCCTTCTGTCAGTGAGACACTGAATGCACTCCAGGCTAATTTAATCCAATCCTTAACGGAAGTAGGTTCTTTCTTGTAAAATCCACTTCCAGTTTTCCCTCAATGATGTTTTTTAACAAACTAATTTACAACAAAGTCTTTCAGTTACTGCTGTTGTGAAACAATGGAGATCAAAAGCATCTTTATTGTTTTGTGCTTTCAAGAGGTTTTCTGAGGCTGAGAGTATGTGACTCACGCAAGGTAATCCAGTGAGTTTTCATGGCTGAGTGGGGAAACAAACCCTAATCTCGAGTCATAGTTCAACGCTCAAACCACTACACTACTCTGGCTCTTTCAAAAACATCTACTGTACCTTAAAACACCCAGTGATCTACCAATAGTTCAAAATCTTCTATGGTATTAACTTTGATTATGTTGGTGATAAGATGATTTTCTTAATCTTAATATAATTAGCATACAGAGACACATAGTGAGGAGTTTTGATTTGTTAAGTGAGTTATTATAGGTTGAGATCTAAGTAGAGTGATCACAACTCCTGTAAATTATCATTGTGTATTAGAGGTTTAAATATTAATAAGTGAGTTTTTGCAGAACCTTTCTGTAAACTAAGGGATCAGGTTTATTAAGGTTATCTTGGAAGTGTAAGTATAGAACATTTTGAATTTTTGCTTATCAGTATGTCTTATCTGTAGTATTTGTTAGTCATTTGTATTGTATTATATTGTGTTTTGTATTGTATTATGTTTTTTGTGTTTGTGTCGACTATATCATGAATGTATATGTCTCAATATTATATTTGTATAGTTTTAAAGTTTTTTTCAATAAAAATTAATTAAAAACAACAAAACCTATCTTCTGTCCACTCTACTGGACTTTACTGAACTAGCAGTATCTGTTCTTCAAGACCATATAGTGCCATTATCCACTTTGCAATGTTGGGCACATTAGTACATGCTCAACAGACTAGATTTTTATCCTAACAACCAGAGTCATCTTAGAATTCATAGTCTAGAATATCAGCATGTATAGGGATCTTGTAACACCTTTGAGACTGTTAGAACTTTATTGAGTGACAAAAGAAAGCTGACACACATTGAGAGAGAAATGGCTTTCTCCTTACCTGTCTGCATGCTGTCAAAGCACTTCTCTTCCTGAGGGAGACAGCAGTAAAAGTGTACCTTTTGTCACACTGGAAAAATTTGTTTGGCAAAAGGCATGCTTTTAGGACAGTCTCCTTCTGGAAGGAGAACATAAGTGCTTCACAGCATACAGAGAAGTTGCTTCTCTCTTGCTGCATGCTCTAAGGATGTACCTGCACTACCTAAATAATGCAGTTTGACACCTTAAGCTTAATGCAGTTTGACATCTCCTTGACACCTCACTCAATACTATGGAATTCTGGGATCTTTAGCTTTGTGAGCTATTTAGCTTTCTGTGTCAAGAGAGCTCTTTTACCACAATAAACTACAAATCCCGGGATTCCTTAGCCTTGAGTCATGGCAGTTAAGGCAGTGTCAAACTACATTATTTCTGCTTAGGAATCATTTAACCAACGGCACAGTGAAATCCTCAGTTCAAATCTTCTAAAGAGGCCTTTAGATAATGAGAAGTGGCAGATTCTCAAAAGCTAGTTAATACAAGATGGAAAGACATATTGGGTTGGGAGTTAGCTAACAGGAAAGCTCCAAGGAAGATGTCCCTAGAGCATAGTGGTTAACATAGGAAAGAAATTTCAGTACAATTGATGTCGAAAAGCTGAATCAGTGATGTAGGTTGTGTCTGATGACCTACAGTCAAGCTGTATTAGGACTCTGGTCTCAAGAGTGGTGGAGAGTGCTCAAAATTACAGAAAGTACTTCCTTAACAACTATCTAAGTTCTGTTGACAAAAATAATTGGTAGTTATTAAGGGAATCACAAGAGCTCTTGATACAAAATTTCTCCTTTGAAATTCACAGAAATGCATGATGCAAGCATTGACATCCTCCCCCAGCTTGGGCAGGGAGGGGGGAATTGTTCCAGGCAGAAGTTGTGACAGAGTGTAAAAGATGTTGTGAAATGGGTAAAGGAGCTTTTACAAAGATGCCCAATTCTCCTGAACACATTTGGAGAAAGGGAGGAAATAAATTAAATTCATACATATACAGGAAGCCCCTGCTTATCTGATGGGTTAGGGACTTCAGCACTGTCAGAAACTGTAATTGGGTGAAAAGCAGAACACTTGTAGGTAATATGAGGAATTACAGTAGCTTGCCTGGGACTGCCCATGTGTGCATTGCTTGCAAATTCTCTCACTTGGCTTGCTGCCTTTGTCCCCTTGCAAGCAGGATGCACAGTCAATCCCAAGCAAGCCTCCTTAAACAAGAACTGATGTAATAGTGGTTCCCTTATCGCATTAATAGAACTTGTCCTTAATTTGCAACTGTTGAAAGAGAGAGTCATCAGATAATGGGCCATCAAAAGGGGGGAGTTTCCTGAATACAAACTCTGGTCCTTCAGCATATAAATATGCAGCAATTGCTGAATATGCAGCAATTGAGGAGTCTATACTACTTGAAGCAAAACTCCTAGTCATATTTATTCATTTCATATCATTTCATTTGTATACCAACTTTTTTCCAAAGTGGTATCGAAGGTGAAGAAAGAGGGAAGACTCTTCCCTCCATAATTGCCATCCTCCGGCCTGCGAGAGAGTGACCAGGCAGGCCCAGCTCCATCAGGGCTAGCTTGAAGAAGACATGCCCTCCCTCCAGTCCATCTGCCTTGGTCCATGCCTCAGAGGAAGAGAAGAACCACTGGACCTCATCCTCTTTCCCACCACTGTTCCCTTCTCCTTTTGTGTCGTGTCTTTTAGATTGTAAGCTTGAGGGCAGGGAACCGTCTAATTGAAAATAATAATTGTAAGCTGCTCTGATAGCTATTAGGGCTGAAGGGCGGGGTATAAATACTATAATAAATAAATAAATAAATAAATAAGAGTCACTTTAAAAAACAGAAAATGTTTTTTTAAAAAACAATTAGAATCATCACATAAAGCAACATAAAATTATTTAAAAGGCAAAGTTTTTAAAAGATAGATACAATATTCCAATTAAAAGTTTCCCTGTTTATACATTAAAAGATATTGGACTTCTGGCAGGTTCATATGGAAAGATACAGTCTTTCAAATAGTTGGGAGCAGACACATCCTACTTTCCAATCTTCTGTCCAAGAGGAATTGCAAAATGTCCTCCATTTTGAGCAAAGTGGGAACCAAAAATTTATATTTATATGAGTATTTTTTGCTTTTATTTTGTAATGTACCACATTTTTCTTGAACATCCTACATTTTACGGTGCCTTGTTCTCCTTTGTGGTTATGATCCTTGATCACCCTGGACAGAAGCCATGGGTGCACTTTTTCTTGTCAGCTCATTCTTTTTGTCACAGAGATGTAGAAGAAGATTTAGTAAAACTGTGATTACTAGACAGTTAAGATTTTCTTCATCTTGTCAGGCCTAGCGCAATGAGTGGGCTGAGGACAGCCATGTATATGGGTCAGCCAAGACAGGATGAATTTTCAGAGCTAGTGGTGGTGATTTCAGACAAGGGGAAAACCCAGGCCTTCCCAGACCCCAGAAATGATACAACTCAATGGGCTGAAAAAGAATGGTGAGATGAGGGAAAATGAGGCTAGTGCTGACGCACACAGGCTATGCTAGACTAGCTGCGTGCATAAGTGACGGTGCTCCTACTGACCAAATGTTCCGTTTTACTGAGGGAAAACATTCAAATTTTTACTGAATAGCATTTGGAAGTACAAGCAACTCTAATTTATATACCGCTTTTCTAAAAATCAAAGCGGTTAACAACATGTGCAAATACAATCTAAAACCATCAAAATACAAAACATATAAAACATCAGAACACCAACTACAGCAATAAAACCACATCTCGTGCCAGCTCAACAGTGCTGACGAGGGGAGGGGGAGCACATCGGGAGTCAGGAGTCAGGAGTCAGGGGTATGCCTGCTCGAAGAGGTGTGTTTTTAACCCCTTCTTAAATTGGTTCAGTGAGGTGGCCAAGCGGAGCTCATCGGGAAGCGAGTTCCAGAGATTGGGGGCCGAGATAGAGAAGGCCCTCCTGGTGGTAGTAACTAATCTGACCTCCGGAACTCTTAATAATTGCTTCCCAGTTGATCTGAGTGTGCAGGGCGGATTGTACGGAGAGAGGCGGTCCTCCAAGTACCCTGGGCCCAAGCCATTTAGGGCTTTATAGGTAACTCTAGGCCACAAACTAATTTAAGTCCATGGTATAATTTTAAATCAAAACAATTCCCATTGGTTTCAGTCCCCAAGCAGTGTTCTCCCCTTATCTAAACCAAAGAGTTAAAATTATTGTAACTGCAAATCCTTTTCTTTGGAGCATTTTGCATCCTGGAATTCTGTGGGAGGAGGAGAGGACGAGGAGACAGTTCTTCACACTAAGAACAAGAGTGGGTGAAGAATGAAGATTTTCCCAGTTATTCCTCTCTCACACCAGCTGTGCTTTGCATGTATCATGAGCATCACACAAGTTAAGTCTCAAAACCTGTAATGGAGATGTACCCTCCTTTTTCCCCACAATAAATCAAATTTCATGCCCTAACCACTCATATCCATGTTATCTACTCAGATCTCCTAAGGCAAATAGAAGCTATGAATGCAGAATTGTAATAACATATACCTCATGCCTCCTCTTGTGATCAAATACCTAATTTGTATTTCCTACTTGAGTATGCATTGGGGTGGGGGTGGGCTAGTGGAACAAAAGGTCTAGTTATCAGGCCTAACAATCATTGTAGCATACAGGAAACATATGGCTTCTATGCATAGATCTAGGACAGAGATTTCCCTTTTAACATAACACTAAATGTGCAATTTCAGCTGCTAGAAAGCCAAGCTCAAAAACCACTATGGTCTCACTTCCTGTAATAGATTGGTAGCAATGTATTGATTTTCTTTGGTTCACCACAATGGAACCAGAGTTGTTAAGATACTAGCAAAACAGTGGAGGTGGGGAAATACTGGAGTCATTGGGCCTGCTAAAATAAAAGTCCGGTGGGCCCTCAATGTTTACTGGGATTAGGAGCACAGGATTTCCATGAAAGTGGAAAAAATGCAAATAAAAAACCACTTTTTTTCTACCTGAGAGAATACTTCTCTAGAAATCTCTAGGCCCCCCACCACAACTGTAAGGATGACATCAGCCAGAGGTTGGCTATACAGTCATGCTAGAAGACCTACAAATGTCTAGATAAGTGTTTTCTCCAGGAATCTCTAGGTTGTCCAGTATAACTGTATGGTCAGCTACCAGCAGACTCACAATAGAGGACCTAGAAAGTCCAAGAGAGACCACATTAATTAAATCCATGAATAATCAAATCCACAAAAGTCTAAAGCCACCAAACGTGGAGGCCTGACTGTACATTTTACCAGTTTTTCTCAGAAACTGTCAAGGCTGGATAGTTATAAACTGCCTTTGAGATAACTCCATCCAGTAGCAGAGGAGTGAGAAACTGACTAGATCAGATTGGCTTAAGGCTGTTGACTTGTTCTCAAAGGGCTCTGGAGGATTTTTTTACATATGTGTGGCAAGCAGAACTCTGCAATATCTTCCATCATGAGAATTACAAACCATGCAAAGCTTTAGTATGAGTATGCAAAATTACTATGAGTATTTTTCCAAAAGATTCTCAAAAGATCTGGAGATTGACAGCTATTCCACCACTCATTAAATGTTTGTATTACATTTTTTTAAACTGCATTCATTTGAAGGGTCCACTGAACCAAGCAATTGGATATAGTGAAATCCCTAATCCAGTTAATTTGTGGTCTTTCAGGATAATGCTGAATTGCAGTTCCCATAATTCCCACTACAAGCTATCTTGACTAGGGTCATTGGGAGCAGTCCAAATAACAGGTTTCCTATCCCTTCTATATACATGCCTCTTCTATACCCCAAAAAGGGGGGGGGGGGGGGGACCTTTGAAATTCAAGAGTGAAGAAAATCTCTCATGAATATGGCAAAGGATGCAACTACAACATGCAGCATTTTTTTCTCTGACAAATAATAGATAAAATATGCAATTATATTGCCTCATGTATACATTCATGTGGTGCTAATCAAGTCAAAAAAACTGAAGATTTCTGTCAACTCTCTCTGCATTCTTCTTGATCCTTTTTAGTATAACTAATATCCTCAAAAAGGTGCATGCTTTCTCTCCTGGATTGTGCATGAGTTAGGATTCTTTTCTTCCCTCTTCCTCATCAAAATGAGGTTAGAATACGTCTTTACTGATGGGTCAGATGAATATAAACAACTTTTCCAAGTTTTGTTTGTAACTATCCAAATGTCACTTTTAATTGATTCTGAATCTTTTGAAAGTGGTCAAGTAAGGCAAAATCAATTGTCAAAAGAAGCTGCTTCATGCTGTCTGATGGCAGGACTGACTGACTATTTTTTCTTGAGCCCAAATTCAAAAGGAGGGCAGTGATCAATCTAAAGCAGGGGTCGGCAACCTACGGGCCGCATGCGGCCTGCCGAGGCCTAGGGACCTGCCCCAGCCCAGCCCTGCCACAGATTGCCGCTGGGGCCTCTGGCCTCCCACGCAAGCATGCGGGGCTTTGGTCTCCAGCGCAAGCGCGCAGGGCCTTTGTCCTCCCGTGCAAGCGCATGGGGCCTTTGGCTTCCCGCGCAACTGCGTGGGGGCTTTGCACGTGGGGCAAGCAGCGGGCAAGGGGGGCAAGGAGGAACAAGCGGCAGGCAAGGGGAGCATGAAGGAGCAAGTGGGGGCAAGCGGTGGGCAAGGGGGGCAAGGAGGAGCAAGTGGGGGCAATTGTCTATAGAAGCCTCAGAAACATGCATTTATATTAACATTTTTTTAAATCAGCAGATTTTTTTTGGCGTGTCCTCCATTTTTTAAATTAAAAGTATCCTCCATTTTAAATTTTTGTCCTACATTTGTCCCGGTTTATTTATTTATTTAAATTTTTTGGAAAATTTATTTATTTATTTATTTATTTATTTATTTGGCTTCAGCCCCCCGAGTTGTCTGAGGGACAGCAACCCGGCCCCCGGGTCAAAAAGGTTGCCTACCCCTGATCTAAAGCTTCAGGTAGGGTCACAAGAGAGGCAAAGTCTGGTTATACAGCGTGCCAGAACAACAATAATACTCCCCTGAAAACTGAGAGTTTAACTATTCACTAACTGTAAGTTTAAGGGTGAGCTGGCTGGTCCTACACACATATTTCAAAACCACTTAGTGGGTGTGACAAACCCAATGCTACTTAAATATCCAATAACAAAATTTAACAGGCACAAGCATTTTCATATAGGCTTCTCTCCTACATCCAGATGCCTTCTAGCCAGCCCAAAAGACAGCAGTTACTTGCACATGCCTTTTCATGCATAAATAAGTATTTCCAAGTGTGAAACCACTATATTGGAAGGAACTTGCCTCAAATAATAAGTTGTTGAAAATAAATAAAAAGCCTGTGTTCCTGTGCTTTTAAAACAGGTACAGGAAAGGTAATTGAAAAGTGTTAAACCCATATGTTATTAATAAGTTTTTAAAAAATCTAATTCAATTACATTTGCTGTAAAAAGGAGGAAAACCTATTGATTCTATAATACTTAAAATGTAACTGATACACCAGAGGGGGTGGGGTACTTTCTGTCAGTTAAAATGAAGTTAGATGCTTGAATTAAAAGGTTCACCAGACTGAATCTGGAAAATGCCATACATGATTTTTATCCCTACCCCTTTTCCCTCTTTTGAGCTTAGGAAAGAAGAAAATAGTAGCATGAATTTTTGAGAAACCCATGTTTGATTGATCCTACCAAAAATATCCACCCCAACAAATATCCACCCCACCTAGGGTTGCCATTTCACGGTGGTGGGCGGGACTTTCCCACCCCCTGGGGGGCGTGCCCGGTCCCGTCCCGCCCCCGTCCCCGCCCCCGGGTGGCTGCCCAACTCTGAGCTCCCAGGGCTGCTGCCTGCCTTCTATAGAGCGCTGCCTGTGAAGCATGCCTGGAGCAGCAGCAGCAGGACGACTGAAACCAGCAGGGGCGGGGTCTGCTGCACTGCCCTGCCTCTATTGGCCAGCCCTCTGCTTCCTTATTTGGGCATGCTCCAAATTCCAAGCGGAGAGGGCTTTGCAGGCAAGTTGCTTTTTGTTCTTCCCCTCCTTCTCTTTCTCTTTTCCCTCCTTCTCTTCTTATTATTGTTCCGTTTTTTTCTTCTCCTCCTCTTCCCCTCCTCTTCCTCCTCTCCTTTTTCTTCCTTTCTTCCCCCTCCTCATCTTCTTTTTCTCTTTCTTCCTCTCTCTAAGCCCCCCTCCTCTTCTTCTCAGGGGTCCAGGGCTTCTCAAGGCTTTGCTTCCATTAGAAAAGAAAAAAGGCTTTGGATCTGTCCCATAAATCCCTCCTAAGTTGAGACATACCTGGGAAAAAGAGGGGGTGAGGGGTTTGGGGGGGTTGGAGGGGGCAAGGAAAAGGTGGAAGGGGGGAATTCCTAAGAAGGCTTGGGAGTGAGAAATGTAGTTTTCAGTGGCACAAGGGACTGCCTGTGGTCTTGCAAATGCTATGCCTGCTTGGAAGTGGGAAATGTAGTTTGCAATGGCACAAGGGTCTGCCTGTGATCTTGCAAATGCTATGCCTGCTTGGAAGTGGGAAATGTAGTTTTCAAAGGCACAAGGGACTGCCTGTGGTCTTGCAAATGCTATGCCTGCTTGGAAGTGGGAAATGTAGTTTGCAATGGCACAAGGGTCTGCCTGTGATCTTGCAAATGCTATGTCTGCTTGGAAGTGGGAAATGTAGTTTGCAATGGCACAAGGGTCTGCCTGTGATCTTGCAAATACTATGCCTGCTTGGGAGTGGGAAATGTACTTGTAGAATGGGGGGGGGGGGGTTTGGCCAGAAAGAGAAGTACATTTCAGCCTTCTGTTTAGGAATAATGCCAAAATGTCCTCCATTTTGAGCATGCCTAAGAAACATGCATTTATATTAACATTTTTAAAAAAGTATCAATTTTTTCATGTGTCCTCCATTTTTTAAAAACGTGTCCTACATTTGAAACTGTTGCCCTACATTTGTCCTACATTTGTCCCAGTTTGGAGGTCCTGCCTTATGGCAACCCTAACCCCACCCAAAAATTCCCTCCCTTATATATTCAGGCCTCCATTTGTGGCTTTCACTATTGCAGATTTGATTGTTCATGGATTTGATTAATATGTTCTCTCTATGAATCTTTAGTTCCTCCAGAACAATCCTATGGACATTATCTGCTAGAAGTTATGCTGGAGGGTGTAGAAATTCCTAGAAAGAACACTTCTCTAGGCATCTGTAGGTCCTCTAGCACAATTCTACGGTCAACTTCTGGCAGATGTTGGCCATGGAGTTACAGTGCAGGATCTAGAGCAGGGATAGGCAACCTGCGGCCCGCGGGCCAGATGCGGCCCAGCAAGGCCTTGGGACCGGCCCCAGCCCGGTCCTGCTGCCGATTGCTGCCGGAGTCTTTGGCCTCTCGCGTGAGGGTGTGGGGCCTTTGGCCTATCAGGAGGAGGAGGGCAAGGGGGGGCAAGGGGGCAAGCAGTGGGCAAGGGGGGCAATTGTCTATAGAAGCCTCAGAAACATGCATTTATATTAACATTTTTTTTTAAATCAGCAAATTTTTTCGTGTGTCCTCCAATATTTTTTTAAAAAGTGTCCTCCATTTGAAAATTTCATCCTACATTTGTCCCGGTTTATTTATTTAATTAATTTTCTAAAAAAATATTTAATTATTTATTTTTGGGCTTCGGTCCCCCCATTTGTCTGAGGGACAGCAACCCGGCCCCCGGCTCAAAAAGGTTGCCTACCCCTGATCTAGAGCTTCTAGGAAGGTAAAAAAAAATGTGTGTGTGTGTTTCCACTTTCATTGGAATCTTGTGCCCCTAACACCAACGAATGTAGACAGGCTACTGTATTTTCATCTCCTTCTTCTCCCTCATTGTTTAGCTTGATCCCCACAAGGACCCCCAGTAAAAGTCATAGAGTAAAGGCTTCCAAAATAATGTTTCTACGTACAGAACAGGAAACCACAATGGTGTAGAATACAAGATTAGCATCAGAATACAAGAAACACATTCAATATGTTCTTATTGCTTGTTGATTTAATTTTTTATTTAATAAAGAATATATGAACTAAAACAAGGAATAATTTCTATAGCCATATTCATTTCTTAAACCACCTTATAGGAAAATTAATGATTTGCACACATGCATATATGGTTTCTTACCTGGATCTATAGTATTTCTAACCCTCATTTAGCTGGAGTAGGCATTATATGCAATTATGACTGTACTGAAGTCTTCCTTAAGATTTTTTTCTGGGTGAAAAATCCTTCTTTGGGGAAAAACACTGATTTACTTCATTATTTATACTTATGTGTTGTGGCCTGTGTGCTGCGCCCATAACCCTTGTTGGGACCTATGGAAATGACGCGCAGTGTCCACCATGACCACCTGCAGAGTTCATCCACGTCGACAGGACGCCAAGAAGAAGGAATCTGTGAAGATGTCTTCAACTAATAACGACTCTTACAAGTCTTCACTCTAAACGAGGGCTTTAATCTTCCTTTGCAGTATTTACAACATAGATATACACAGTGTATTGGACATCCGTCTCTAATACACACTATTTACACCAACCAACAATAACACAACCTCTGAGGCAGCCACATTAACACGCAACCATCTCACTGCCCCTCAGTAACAGACACAGCCTACTCATAGGCACCAACTGTCTCTCAGTGACAATTGAGAACTGACAGTTGACAGTTGCATCAACATTCCGATGATGCACTGTTTGAATGCTGACACATTAGCTGCCACTGGAACTGTAAATTATCTGCACAACAGCTCCCCCTAGTGGCCACACCAATGTCATTTCCTGACATTATGTGCCTCTAATGAGCTCAAAGTAGAATACTATACATGACTCTTCTTCTCTAAGCCATATCTCAACAACCTCTTCATGAAACTGATCAAACCGAGAGATAAGCAAATAGTTCCAGGTTCCCCAATGAGGTTCAGGGCTCTATAGGGACTTGAACCTGGATCTTCCAAGCTCCAGTCCAACACTTAACCATATTTTTATTTTATGCCAATTAAGCACATTTCAAAATCAAATTCATAACCATTAGTTTTATGATGATTCTTCCTTCTTTTCATTGTAAATTTGCAGGGTTTAAGTATAGTTAAACAGACCTTAATAGGTTCACACAAATACATCTCAGTTAATATTATCTTAACTTTAGTATAAAGTTTATTATTCAGCAACAGTTTGAATGTTTATATTCCAGCTTGGACTCACAACTGATTTTATGACAAAATGTGTTCTGTAGAGGACTAAATTGTTGGAAATTAGGTTCTTAACATAGTGGAGTGTGGGTCATTGTGTGGATTTTGAATGCTCTACAACTTTATGAAATCCTTCAGTTTTTTTAGAGGTAAAGAATTGTCTTGTTTCAGTAATATACACCCTTTATTCTTTTTACAAATGGGCTTGAGGTGGGGAAGAATAAATGACTGTAAAATATGTCAGCTCCTTAGAATTTAATTAATTAATTAATTAATTATGGAATTAGGTTTACATTGACATTCTAACTGAAGTCAGACGTTTTAGCTTAAACACTGTAATTATGTTGCCTCTTTTTGTTATAATATTTCCACCTGATAATTTTAACTAGTTAGTTTGTATTACTGAGTTTATGGTACACTGTGTCCAGTTGAGGCCATTCATGCTTGCTTGACAATGCATGCAAATTATGGTGGCTAGATTTTGAGCTGATTTATTATAAATGTAGGAGTTGCCAATTTCCCCCTTTAATAAATCTTAATCAAATGGTACAGATTTTTCAGCTCAGTACAGGAACAGTTGCTGGTTATAGAGCTATTATCTTTTCTAAAAGAAAAAAAAATATTCTGTGCTCTGAATAGCAATCTAGGAAGGAAAACGTGGAGATCTATCTCCACTCCTTTTCTTTTAACAGCAACCTGACACAAAGAAATGAAACAGGTGAAACTCAATCCACCACTTATCTGAATGCCAGAAAAGAGCAACCTGCTGTGTGCCGGGCTGTGATAATGGAACCTTCCTGCAAGCTGCAGCAGAGGGAGAGGAAATGGGAGGCAACAGGACCTTTCCATCACCCCTCCTAAAAGATCAGATCCTTCAGGCTTCTCTTCCCTTGAGACTGTTTCCAGCTGGTCATTCCAAGCTCTTCTGTTTTAAGCTTCTTTAAGAACTGATGCCTGGGTTTGCTTTTTTCTTCTTTTGCCATGTTTCTTGTTCTCTTTGTATCATCTCTGAAATCAGGCCATGAGGAATTTGTGAGCCCTTCAGATTTTGTTGGATTACAATTCCCATAGGACATTTTCACACTGAGGAATGTATCACTGTCCCAAAAGAAGAAGAAAGTGGGGCCAATGCGAAAATGCATGAAATTACGTAGTAGCTTATCACACACACAGATGAGCACAGCGTCCATCCGAAAGAGAAAGCAGTGCAAATGCAAATGAATTCATCACATGAGTATTTACCCATCGGCTTCTTCACTATGAATTAGCATGTTTGCTAATTCACGGGAGAAATCCCATGGCCAAACTAGATGCGTTTCATACTAATGCATATGCAAATTGACTGCGAATTCACCGTGGAAAAGTATTTATAAATGTGATATTTTTCCAAATGCAGCTATTCCTGGGATGACTTGCGATTGCGTTTGGGTTGTGTTTGGATTACATGTGATGTTGTTTGGAATTATTTTGCAAAATTATGTGAAATACCTTGGATGACCCCAGATTAACCTTCAGTTAACCTTCCAATTTTCCCTGTGTGATAAAGCCCATAGTCTCTGACCAAGGTTTTTGCTAGCTGTGGCTGCTGGAAGCTGTCACTCAACAATACCTGGAAAGCACTTTAGACAGGCTTTCCCACCCAACCCCTTTTTAAAAATTGCATATGTTTTGGAGCCTTTCAGCTGAAGAGTATGGTAAAAAAAAATATACACACATACAGGTTCTTTCTTTCTTTCTTTCTTTCTTTCTTTCATAACTTACCCTACTCTCTGCTTCTTGGGACAAAAGATCTCTTTACACTCTCAGCCTTATTGTGTGTCAGCCTCACTGACTTATTTCTAAGTAAACAGTGACTGTCACTGTCACAGTGAGAGGCTGCACATGTCAAGGTAAGCCAGAGTCTGACTTGGAGCTTGTTCCCACTTAGGATTTGATACGAATTAAAATAAAACGTTTTTAATAAAATCGAATTAAAATAACACAGTTGTTATCCCGCTTTCAGAATCGCTTTATTCATCGTTCCCATCTGCTTGTTTAATTCGGATTTTTTACCTGCAAGCGTTCAGTAAGCGTTCTCACTTGGCATGAAATCGGTGTTTAAATAAAGCGATTCTTCTCCTCCATACCTTATTTGGAGTTGTCAATCAATACTACGTCAGAATGACGTAACGGTAACCCGCATTAATCTGAATCGATTTATCTGTGACATCGTTTCCATCTCTGTGACCGTTTCTGATTCGATTTATTTTTGGCGGTTTTTTTTAAAATGGACCAATCAAGGCGCTTAAACGATCAAACGTCATAAGCGCTGTCTGCCTTATATACATTTTCCCTCCGAATTTAGTAGGAAACCCAAGCTCTTTCCAGAGGAACTATGGGATTGGTTTTCCAGGGCAGCATCCCCGCTTCATGTCTCCTAAGACAGCCAGGCAGAATCCCTTCAGAGAGCCCACAGAGATTTAATGAAGGGAGGCTGTGGCCATGCGAATTTTTAGTAGGAAACCAAAGCTCTCTCCAGAGGAACTATGGGATAGGTTTTCCAGGGCAGCATCCCCGCTTCATGTCTCCTAAGACAGCCAGGCAGAATCCCTTCAGAGAGCCCACAGGGTCAATGAAGAGGCTGCTGGCAATGCGAATTTTAGTAGGAAACCAAAGCTCTCTCCAGAGGAACTATGGGATAGGTTTTTCCAGGGCAGCATCCCCGCTTCTGTCTCCTAAGACAGCCAGGCAGAAATCCTTCAGAGGCCCACGAGATCAATGAAAGAGGCTGCTGGCAATGCGAATTTAGTAGGAAACCAAAGCTCTCTCCAGAGGAACTATGGGATTGGTTTTCCAGGGCAGCATCCCTGCTTATGTCTCCTAAGACAGCCAGGCAGAATCCCTTCAGAGAGCCACAGAGATCAATGAAAGAGGCTGCTGGCAATGCGAATTTAGTAGGAAACCAAAGCTCTCTCCAGAGGAACTATGGGATTGGTTTTCCAGGGCAGCATCCTGCTTCATGTCTCCTAAGAACGCCGCAGAATCCTATGAGAGCCCACAGAGATTCAATGGGAGGCTGCCTGGGAAAAAGGGAGCACTCTTCCCAAAGATTCTCTTTCTAGGGTTGGAGGAGAAGGCAGATTCCGTTTGAGAAAGAGAGGGAGAAAGGCTCTATCCCCCCCCCCATTGATCTGAGCCCTTCCCTGCCTGGGCGAGATCAGATGCCTCCTCGCGAGGAGCCTTCCCTTCCCTGCCTGGGCGAGATCAGATGCCTCCTCGCGAGGAGGCTTCCCTTCCCTGCCTGGGCGCGATCAGAGCCCAAGCGGGCAGGGAATGCCTCTTTGAGAGGAGCCTTCCCTTCCTGCCTCTCCTCCGTTAGAAATGGGCTCTCCCCACACAGAGGGGAGGTTGCAATCCACCGGGAGAAGCCTTGTAGTCCTTTGCAGATGCAGGCGCTGGAGCAGCCGAGACTTCAGGCGCTTAAAGCGCTGAAGAGATTAAGCGCCTGTAAACCATTAAAATAAAAAATAAAAATAATCCTTATCTCTTATTGAAAGACCACAGCGAACAAAGGGGTGAGGGAAGCAAAAATGGCGACAGCCACGACGGATGGGGACAGAAAGGGCAACTCCCCCAAGGACAGCCCCCATCGCAGTCAGCTCCTCCCATCCTTCTAGCCCGATTCAAATGCTATCGTTCTCATCTAAATACAGTACTCCGGTTCCTAACTCGAATCAAGGGAAAAACACTAGGTAGGACCCTAGTGTTTTTTTAACACGCGTTAAATGAGGAAAACACGGATTTAAATTTTAACCCGCTTCTGGATTCGATTTCTAGTGGGAACGATTCCGGGTTGGTCTAGAACTGTTCTAGATTTAAACCGAATCCTAATGGGAACGCTTCCTAATGAATTCGATTCAGAACGCGGGGTTTCCCCTAGTGGGAACAAGCTCTTGGATTATCTGAATGTCAGCAGAACTCCTAGACTACTAAGACATTAACAGTCTCAGTCATAGAAACCCTTCTGTTTTAAAGTAGTCTAGCCTGGTGATGTAAGAAAGGGGAGGAAGAAGGGCAGAAACTTGGGAAAACTGAAAGTTGGATAAACCTCTAAGATGGCACTCTCCATGTACCACTAGCTCAGGCACACTGTCATTGATTTCAAATATAGACATGCCACTTGAATTAAACATCAAAATGTAGGCAGTGTAAGGAAGGGCAAAGGAGGGTCAGGGTATGGAATCATTGTGTATAATGGCAAGGCTGATTAATTTCCTGAGCTGAATGATGTGAGAAAGCAGAAATAACTGTATGTGTTGAAATTCAGGTACTTCCCCCACCATGACATATGTTCTCACCAAAGCACTGGAGCACAAGTGACTCCCAGGTAAGAGAAAGAAGAACTATAGCTTCCAATGGAGAACTATTTCTGTAAGAGGAAGTCAGTACACAGTGGAAGACACAGAAAAGCTCCTTTTTGACTTCTTCAAAACTCTCCTCCTGACTGGGTGTTGGAAAAAAGGGGGAGTTAAGCAAAACCAGGCCTCAAACCTGACATTTGCCCCCCACCCAACAAATCCCTTTCCCCAATACCCATCCTCATGAAGAATTCAAAAGTTCATCTCTTTTGTGTCATTTTAGTGGTCCTAGTAACAGGTGACTTGAAGGCACATAAACACACACAATGAAGATATTACTCTGCTATTATTATTATTATTATTATTATTATTACTATTACTCGTATCACGTCATGTGCTTCCAGTGGAAAAAAACAGTATTTTGTGATGAGATATAGAGTGTGATCTTTCACTAGCCTCTAATATTGCCCTGTTCTGTCATGGTAACAACTCATCCAGATTTGTCCGTTCACAGTTTGTTTATGAAACAACTGAATGTGATCCTTGCGAAACAACAAAAGTAGGCATATGGACTACTTCCTTCCATGGGGGGGGGGGGGGGGCTAATGGAGTTACTCCAGCTTACATTTGCTAAGACTCTGGCATCACTGACCTGTCCCCAAATTGAGCAATATATACATACTTCATAAGAGTATTTCAGTCTCCACAAGAGTTGCCTTTAAAAGTTAATTTTTTTTTAAAAGGGGACTTTTAATAGGGTACTGCACTGCTTTTATCTGTACTGTTCTTTAAACATTATTTTTTTAAATTGTATGTTTTAAATTGCTTTTAAAGTTATTGACACTTTAATTGCTTTTTAATATTAATCCTTTGTATGTTTTAGCTATATTGTGTTTATTTTTAATTTGCAAGCCACCTTGAGTCTCAGTTTTGGGGAGCAGATAAAGTCAGTGGCAACAACTGAGATTATTCATTCCCTGGTTCCACTGCACTTTGCACAGGTATTTAATGTAGTATTTTGTATAGAGCCATTGTGGTGTAGTGGTTTGAGTGTTGGACTAAGGCTGCGGGAGACCAAGGTTCAGTCATGGAAACCCTCTGGGTGACCTTGGGCAGATCATGCTCTCTCAGCCTCAGAGAAGGGTAATGGCAAACTTGCCAAGTATTCAGGCTGAAGGCACAAACATCAACATTTTGCACAGATGGACAAATATGCATTCCATCCCATTTCCTGGCTTTTGCACTGTGACTATCTAGTTCACAGCACTTGGAATGATCTGGACTACTAAAGCAATACATTGACAGTTGAATTCTGGTGAGAAATCCTATCCAGAATGAGTGACAGCATCAAAGGTCCAAAACACACTACAAAAATAATCCATTTTGAGACAGTTTTAAGTGCCCTGGCTCAGTGCTAGGGAATCCTGGAAATTGCAGTTTATTGTAGTATCAAAGCTCTGTGACAGAGAAGGCTAAATGTCTCACAAAACTACAGTTTCTAGAATTATCTAGCACTGAGCCAGGGAGGTGTCAAACTGGATTACTTCTGCTGTGTGTTTTGAACCAAAGAAAGCAAATCTTTCATATTGATGCTGGGGAAATACCCAGCAGCTAAAATTGGTGAGGCAAGTACAGTAACACTTTGCAATGGAAAATCAAACTTCACTGACACTCAGCCCCATTCTTAGCTGTGTGGATGGTGACTGGACAGACATTGCCATCTCAGGGCTTGAACATTCCATGTGAACAAGTGTGGCAGCCAGCAATCCAGGACCTGAAAATAGCACTGTACACGAGGAGGAATGCTCTGCTTTTCTAAATAGGCCCCCAGCATCCCATTTTATTTTCTTTATTTTCTAGTCTGCATCATTTATGCCCAAAGCACAAAAGCCACTATTAAGCAGATTTCACATAAAAACATTACTCCTGGCTCTTTTTTAAAACTACATATCGCAGCATCTAACATCTAGGGTTGCCAGCTTTTTCCTATACCTCAAAAGTATAGAAATGTGTGTACAGCAACATGCTGAGAAAAATGTCAGCTGCTAAAGAGACCCCTTCCCCATGGCAGCTGGCAACTCTCCTCACATCCTGAAATAGAACAAAGAAGTCTTGAGAATTCACTTTTTTATTTTGCTTTCAGGACTTGCAACAAAATGCAGTTTGGACACACATCCCAGTCATTTTGTGACCAACTTATGGCCCTTATTTGTAAGCATGATTTTCTAGAAGCAAGTCCCTGGTGTGGACATCTTGGGTATCAAATAGCCTCACTTCCTCATGTTTAAGCTCACACTGTGGATTCTCCCAGATGTCCAATTCAAATAAATACCAGAAAGAACACTTAAATAAAATATAATGTGGGCATTATATAGCCAAGAATAGAGAAGATGCCTGTCACTCATGTGATGCCTTGAGTAGGTTCACATGATGCTATCTCAGCTTAATAAACTGAAACATGAACAAGCTTCTCCCTTCCACACAGCCAGGAATGAACCAAGCCAGGAATGAACCAAGAAACCACTGATTAACCATAGTTTTCCATTTAATCTGAAATGGGATGCTTAGAACAGGTGAAGATATTAAACTAGCTTAAAATCCTGGCTTGCTCTGGAGCTGGTAACCATATTTTTCTAGTTTAGATGAAACCAGAAACTATGGTTAAAAAATACTGCCTTATTGGATGGTTTGCTCATACCATGAAAAAAGAAGTTAAGGGGTTGTGTGTACAGGCAAAATGCTAATTTTCATATTTCTTTATTAAGCCAATTTTCTATGACCCACACTTTCTGCCACTGTGGACTACACAGGAATTGCATGTGGCCTGCAAGAATTTGATGCACAAAAGCAAGCCACCTGATTTCACATGAATGCACAGTGATTAAATGTGTGTACAGCCACCTTGAATCTCATTTTGTAAGAAAGGTGGCTTGGGCCCAGGGTACTTGGAGGACCACCTCTCTCCATACAATCCGCCCCGCACACTCAGATTTGCCGGGAAGCAATTGTTAAGGGTTCCAGAGGCTAGATATGTCACCATCACGCAGAGGGCCTTTTCTACCTTGGCCCCCAAGCTCTGGAACTCGCTTCCCGGTGAGCTCTGCTCGGCTGCCTTGCTGGAACAATGTAAAAAGGGGCTAAAAACACACCTATTCCAGCAGGCATATCCCTGACCCCTGATGACCCCTGATGTACCCCCTTCTTCTTCTCCCTCTTAGCAGCATTGTTGAGCTAGCGTGAAATTGTTTACTGTATGATTTGTTATTATGATGTTTTTAATGGTTTTTATTGTTGATATGTGCTATGTTGTGAAACCGCCTTGATCCCTGGAAAGGCGGTATATAAATAAAATTATTTTATTTTATTATTATTATTATTATTATTATTATTAATCCAATAAATAAATAAATTCAGCTGAAAATTCAGCTGAAAATTCATTTTTGAAAATCACCTGTTTTCTAAAACCACAAACCTTAAATTGAATCAACTTAATTTAGGTTGATATGTGGAAGTCTTGCAAATACAGTACAGTACTGTGATCAGTTGCTTTCCCCTCCTTACGAACACACACATTGTTTGATGCGCTATCGTGACACAGTGTGAGGCTATCCTGAGTTAAGAGACTCCCAATACTCAACAACATTGCTCAGAGGAGCATTTGAAGTAGGTGGAAATTTTTCCCAATACACTGTCAAATCACATGTCTAGAAATAGCAACTCATATCTCTGTGATGTCCTTTTCTGGCATTCTGGCTGATAGGCACCCTCAGAGAAACTAAGCCATAGGCAGGTAGCAGATCTAGAACTCAGTCTATAACAAGAGGTACTCAATTTTGGAATGCTGGAACCACATTGTCTGTGGAGAGAGGAAGCCCAACCAATCCTAGAACACGGCTGACATCCCCGGTCCCCCTTCCTTGGATCTCATTTAACTGGCAAACCCAACTAGGGTCAAAGAATGTGAAATTCCAATAAGTCCTTGACATGAGAAAAATAAAAAAATGCCTCAAGTAGAAAATAAATTCTTCCTGGCTGGTGTCACAGCCACCCTCAACTTTTCCAAAACTGCATACAATGTCTCAAGGAAAGACTGGTTTAACAGTTTTGAGATTTAGAGTATCACTCTTATGTTTAATTTCTCTAAATCTTGCGGCTTCAGTGCCCAAGTGAAGGCTTGATATGACCAAAAAACAAAAAAACAAAAACAAAACCTAGTTGGGTTTGCCAGTTAAATGAGATCTTGGCTTCTTTCTCAGTCTCTGGGAAGATAATAAATTCTAGGGAGTTACACATAGGACTGCCAACCTTTTTCCAGACAAGTATCTTTAAATTGGCGACAAGCAGCAATTCAACCAATGACTTTTCTAGCATACAGATGCAGTGCCAGGGTAATGATGACATTTATTATTGTTAATGTGTGGCAATAATACACCACCCAATCCTTTGTATCTTTTCTCTTAGATAAATCTCACTGTACTCAATGGAGTTTACTCTGTGGTAATTGTGCATCAGATTGTACCTGAAAACTATAATACAGTATGCTATAATGCCTTCATTCTAAAATTTATGTTCCATATTCCTGATACTAACTACAAATACAAACGTCTCTCAGTTAGCTTTCAAGTATGCACTTTCTTCAATTTCATCTGTTTTAAAAATAAATAGGGCTTTGCTTTATGATAGCATTACCAAAAACTACAAATATTATTAATAAAATAAACAACAGTAATAAAAAAAGATGGGTGCATTGAAAGCACTTTCCTCAGCAAGTGTGTTTTTTTCCCCCTTCGGTCAAACCTGCCTTGTAGACAGATCTGAAGGAAATACTGTAGTCTTTTTTTCCCCTCTCTATTTTTTCATTTTGTGGGAGAGATAGCAAAATCTGAAGAAAACAAAAGAGGAGTAAATCTCAAACAGTGTCTGTTCATACCTATTCAGACATTCTCACAGAGTTTAGTAAAACTCGCTCTCAAGCAAGTGTGTATGGGACTGCAGCCTTATTTGAAAGCAATAAATAGGAAGTTTGAAAGAGAAATTAGGGTGGTGCATTTCACTTCTGCACTTTCGTTTGGCTCTTCCTAAAACCTGTTACACAGTCATGACTTTTGTCTCCCAAATCATAACTCTGTCTCACATCTAGAGACTGTAAGCACCTTACTTAAGGCTAGAGATTGTGCACAGCTTTCTTCATATAACTAGTGATGGCTTGATGACTGAGTAAAGGGGCACTTCTTTCTACCATTTTGGGGTGAGACAGAGTGCCTCTCCTCTGCTTGGTTCATGAGCTACTACTGAAATAATCTCTTTATTTTCATTCACAGTGCTTATCTTTTTATAAAAATAAATAAAAGACAGTTAGTCCAAGATCTAGCATTGGATGGTAAAGTTCCACCGCCCAGAACTATAATACTTCCCCCTCTCCCACAGGAGTCACCTATGTCCCATGACCCCCACAGCCATTTACTGACTGGCAGAGAATGGCAGGTGGGCAGCAGAGAAGCATCTGGCTATACAGTATAGACAAACATACAATGATGATGTCATCTTCAAAGACTTCTGGAGGACCCCCAGGAGGTCCCAGAGGAAGCCTTCATCACAGAATTATAGGGTTGGAAGAGACTATAAGGGCCATCCAGTCCAACCTTCTGCCATACAGGAAGACAAAATCAAAGTACCCCTGACAGATGGCCATCCAACCTGTTTAAAAACCTCCAAAGAAGAAAACACCACTTTCAAAAGGAGTGTGTTCCATGATAGAACAGCTATTACCATCAGGAAGTTATCCCTAATGTTTAGCTGGAATCTCTTTTCCTGTAGTTTGAATTGTTGTGCATCTAGGTTATAGCCACACAGCCAGATGCTTCTCAGCTATCATCTGTTCTCTACCAGCCACTAAATGCTATGTTGGAGTGGGAGCCAATACAAATAACACAGGCCTTTTGGGTTGGGGTCATCACATGAGAAAGATAGAGAACTCCAACCTCCACAATGACAAAAAAGAGACATATGTCCCAGTAGAGAGCGCCCAAAAAGGGCGGTCTGCTGGTGCCCTGGTTTGCTCCGTGAGGAAGCCCAGCGGACAAACCACACGGCTTCCTCGCGGAGCAAAAAGGACCCGCAAAAAGTGGGTTCTTTTTGCGGTGCCATAATGATGCTGCAGTGCGCCATTATGGTGCCGCAATGTGCGGATGCTAGGCATCCGTCGCATCAAAATGGCAGCGTCCATCTGTACAGGGCGCCACCATTTTGATGTATAGAAGACATGCTAGGGTTGCGGGGCGTCTGTAAGCGACACCCCGAGGCAACCCTAGCACATCATCAAGATGTGCCACGAGGCCTGTCTGTGCCGGGCCATATGAAAGCAAGTTGGATTTATGCTTTCATATGCCACTCACAGGATTGTTATTTGTTGTTGTGTTTGTTTGTTGCCTTCAAGTTGTTTCTGACCTATGGTGACCTTAAGACAAACCCATTTCTTGGCAAGTTTCTTCAGAGGGGGATTTCCATTGCCATCCTCTAAGGCTGAGAGAGCAAGACAATGCATTGTAAAATCTAGACTTGAGTACTACATTTCAGTTGTAAGTTTAAAGGCTCTCAGAATCATTAGATTTATACCTTTTAAACTGTATCCAGTGGTGGGTTCAACTGAAAATTTCTCTCTCCATTTTATTGATTTTTTTTAAGTAAACCTGCACCCATTCACATCATTGTTTCATACCAGGTTGCACGACTTTATTTCTTCCCATGCTAAAATGTGTGTAATTTAAAACATTTAGGAACTCAAAGAGAAGTTCAAATCCACACAGAAGGAATCAACTCTAGCCCTAACTAAAATATGCCAACAAATATGGAGAGCAACAACGGATTTTTAAAAATATATAGACGACTGATGAGCTGAATTCCTTGGAGTAAAAATCACCTCCCGGTCCCTTCCATTTCTTTGGTTAAAAAGAATTGAGATTGGATCTAGAGAAGAGTGCTGAGTATACCACGAATGGCCAAAAAGAAACAAATGGTACTTGAACAGCTCAAGCCTGAACTCTCCCTGGAAGCCAAGATGATGAAACTGAGGCTGTCCTCCTTTGGACATATTATGAGGAGGCATGAATCATTAAGAAAGACAATAATGCTAGGAAAGGTAGAAGGTAATAGAAAGAGAGGAAAACAGCATGCTAGATGGATAGTCTCAATCAGGAAATCCACAGGCCTGAATTTACAGGATCTATGCAGAGCAATAGAGGACATGGAGTCTTGGAGATGTCTCATACACTTGATCACCATGAGTAGGAGTCAACTCAAATACAGTACATTTAACAACAACAACAAATACACCAAGACTGTTGAGTTGAAATTTTCTTCCTACCTTGGCTTTGAACAAAGCTGACACACACACGTTACCAGATCTCCCCTTCTCTAACTGGGCTCTCAAGTAAAGCAGGGAAAGTCAGGACCTGCTTCCAAGATGGCTGAGACAGTATGGGATTGCCTCCTCTAAGGCTGCGGCCACACTGCAGAATTAATGCAATTTGACATCACTTTAGCTACCCTGGCTCTATCCTATGGAATCCTGGGAATATGTTTGTTGTGGCCCCAGTGCGCTCGGTCAAAGAAGGCTAAAGAGTGCACCAAACTACAAATCTGAGAATTCCACAGCATGGAGCCATAACACTTAAAGCAGTGTCAAACGGTATTATTTCTGCAGTGTAGATGCAGCCTTAGAGAAGCCACTCCTCTCCCTTACTAGGGATAGTCTGGAAGATTTTCTTTTACCTGATAAAAGGGTGGTGTCTTAGGGCTGAGAAATGGAGGGAGATGTGGGGGGGGGGGGGGAGAAGAGTTACAAGAAGAGGCCAAAGTGAGGCCATTGCCTCCCAAATAAGAATTCTGCCCTCAATGAAATTTTCCTTCAGTCCCCATATTTCTAGTATTGTGGTAACAACGTTTCAGTTGAGCATTTATAAATACTGTACAATTTAGGCATCACTGGATGGGTTGTGTAAACACACTGAGTGACCTTAGGCAAGTCACACTCTCTCAGCCTCAGAGGCTGGCAATGACAAAGCCCCTCTAAAGAAACTTGACAGGAAACGCCCATGACAGGTTTGCTTTAGGGTTGCCATAAGTCGGAAAAAGCTGAAGGCGCACAACAATAACAAAGACAAGGGGTAAGCAAAGTGGCCAAGACTATGTAGACACAGTAAATAGAAGTACTGTATATACTCATTTTTAAGTCTAGAAATTTTAATCAAAAAATTGACCCCAAAAACGAGAGTTGACTTATCCACGGGTCAATGTTAGTACTATACTTTAACTCTTATTTTAAAAAACGAACCATCCTCTGATCAAAGGCAAGAGTATAATCTGCCCTGGAACCACTGACCCCACTCTATTCTCTTATCCATTCAGCTTTTAGGATGAGCACAAAGTTAGGCCTGCCTGAATTTTGTTAAGTTCTTTGGCACTGTTTTTCCTTGTTTCGTGCTTTAGATCCTTTGTTATGTGACCCTAGGTTTTACCTTCAACTTATCAAAATCCATAATTGTGGCCCCAAAACCTGCCCTCGACTTACACATGAGGTTGACTTATAGTCGAGTATATATGGTGTGCCACTCTCTTTAGTGTTAGAAATTTGGGGACAGAAAGAAGACTTCTTTATTATGGGACTTCTTTCTTATTCCCAAATAAAAGCCCCAAAAATGTAAATCCATGCTTCTTAGCCATGCTCAAAATGGAGAACATTTTTAAATTCCTTCTGGACAGAAGGGTGAAATGGAAAGCATGTCCTGAAAAAGGAGGAGGTCTGGTCACCCTGGTCAGAGAGCTCTGGTGCCAAACAGGGTGACGAGGCATCCCCATTTTCCAGGACATGTCCTTCATTTCAACCTTCTGTCCAGGGGGAATTCCAAAAGGCCCTCCATTTTGAGCAGGCATAAGAAGCATGAATTTTCATTTATATTAGTGTTTTTAGCTTGCATTTGGTAATGTCCTCCTTTGTCCTTGAAGGTCCTACATGTAATGGTGTGCCTTGTCCTCCTTTGTGGTTAGGACATCTGGTCACCCTGCGTGCCACAACCCACTACAATTCCCAGAATTCCATAGCATTGCATTGCTACAGAGAAGGTTGAAATGTAAGACATGTCCTGGAAAAGAAGGACATCTGGTCACCCTGTGTGGCAGCAGAGCTCTTGTAGTGGTCAGAGAGCTCTGGTGCTACTACAATTCTCAGAATTCCACAGCACTGAGCCATGGCAGTTAAAGTGGTTTGAAACTGGATTATTTCTGCAGTGCAGATGCAGCCTCAACAGCCACCATCCTGTTTCCTGCTTCCACCCAACAGCGTGTGGGAGAGTCAGAGGGAAGCAACTCTTTTTTCCTTTCCAATGTTGGCACAGTGGTTAAGTGCTGGTTTTTGTTGTTTATTAACTGCCTTCGAGTGGATCTTGACTCAGGGCGACCCTGTGGATGATACATCTCCAAGACTCCCTAACTTCTTCTGCTCTGCTTAGGTCCTGCAGACTCAGGCCTGTGGCCTTCCTAATAGAGTCCATCCATTTAGCATGTGGCCTTCCTCTCTTTCTGCTTCCCTCCACCTTTCCTAGCATTATTTTTTTCCCCCAGTGAATTGTGCCTTCTCATGATGGGGCCCAAGTACAAGAGCCTCTGTTTTATTGTGGCTTCCAGAGACATTTCTGGTTTGATCTGTTCTAGCACTGATTTGTTTGTCTATTTGGCTGTCCACGGTATCCTAAACATGCTCCTCTAGCACTACATCTCAGATGAGCTGGTTTTCTTTCTACTTTCTTCACTGTCCAGTTCTCACATTTATAGATAGTAACAGAGAATATAATGGCTTGTACGATTCTAACTTTCATGCTCAGTTGTGTATCTCTGCATTCTAGGAGATCTTTTCTAGTTCATAGCCGCCTTCCTCATTCGCTGTAGCCAAGAAACGTTGTGAGTTTGATCCCAGAGATCCAAGACTGACTCAACTGTCCATCTTTTCATAGGTCAGTAAAATGTGTACCTAGTTTGTTGGGGGCAATTGGCTTACAGATGGTAAACCGCTTAGAGAGTGCTGAGTCCACTGTGAAGTGGTGCACATGCTATTGCTATTGCTAATGTATCTCCTCAAAAACCAAATGTCCCTCCCTGCTTTTCTTTGTGTCCACCCCATATAGCTTAACCCCCTCCAGAGGAAAGCCCCTGGCTTTTCCACACAGACATTTCCCACCAGTTTCTCCTTAACTGTGGAGGAGAGCGTTTGGCCTCCTCCTCTTGTTCCTGCTGCCCGTGTCCCATCCTGACCCTCAGCTGCCAGGACCCGCCTGTGGCACGTAAGCCTCGCCCTGTAAGTCAGGGCAGAAATAACCCCTTTAGTGTTGTGGGCCTTCAAGCTGCTTTTGAGGTATGGTGACCCTAAGGTGACCCTTGAGAGCCAACCTGGTGTTGTGGTTTGGGTGCTGTTGGATTCTGACTCTGGAAGCCAGAGCCTGAATCCCCTCCTCTGCCAGGGCAACCTATTGGGCGACCTTGGCCAAGTCACACTCTCTCAGCCTCAGAGGGTGGCCATTGCAAACCTCCTCTGAACACAGGGTGACCAGATGGCCTAACCACAAAAGAGGACAAGGCACTGCCAAATGTAAGACACTCAAGACAACATATAGGACATCATCAAAGAAAAGCTCAATACACTCCTAGAAATATAAGTCCTGCTCAAAACGGAGGATGTTTTGGAATTCCTCCTGGACCGAAGGTTGGAATGGAGGGCATGTCCTGGAAAAGGAGGACATCTGGGCATCTTGCCCCTGAAGAAACGTGCCAAGAAAAGCCCATGCCAGGGCTGCCATAAGTCAGAAACGACTTGAAGGCACACATCAGCAACAACAAGAAGTACGTCAGGAGCTTTTGTGGCACCTTTGAGACTCACTGAGAGAAAGAAGTTGGCAGCAGGAGCTTTCCCAGACTAAAGTCTACTTCCTCAATGGCTATAGCATTGTTGACTGAGTGTTTTCTTTTAAGGTATGTTTAAACTGGGTGCTGTTTCATTGCTATTTTAAGGGGGTGGGATATTGGGATGTGGAATTGTATTATTTTAACTGTAAGCCACCCCGGGTTATGTTCCACAGAGAAATGGGATAATAATAATAATAATAATAATAATAATAATAATAATAATAATAATAAT
>NC_056523.1:124870250-124874924 GCF_019175285.1 Sceloporus undulatus | reverse complement strand
TATTATTATTATTATTATTATTATTATTATTATTATTATGTGCTTTAGATGAAATAAATGAAGCCTCAGAAGAAGTAGACTAAGTCTAAGAAAGTTGCTGCTGCCAACTTCTTTCTTTCAGTGACTTGTAAAGGTGCTGCAAGACAACTATATCTTTGAATACTACTACTACTAATATGCATCTGAGGAAGTAGATTTTAGTCTAGGGAAGCTCCTGCTGTCACCTTCTTTCTTTCAGTGAGTCTCAAAGGGGCTGCCAGATCTCTCCGCATACTGATTTGACAGACGAACACGGCTATGTCTTTGAATCCAGCAGCAACAAGGTGACCCTATCAGGTCTTCTGGGGCTGAGTGTGACTCGCCCAAGGTCCCCCCGGATTCGAACCCAGGACTTTAGAGTCCCAGTCCAAAAGACTTAAAGCACTACACCACGCTTACTACAACTCCCGGGTGGGAGTAGGGAAGTACGCTTGAGCGCGGTTCGGGAAAAACTCTTCCAGGCTGCATCCACACTGGAGACATAACCCGGTTTGGCACCGCTTGAAGTGCTCTGGCTCAAGACTATGGAATTCTGGGAGTTGGAGTTTATTGTGGGGCCCAGAGCAAAAAAAATTTAAAAGACGAAATACCAGCAACATTTGGCTTGCAAAATTTCTCCCCCCGAGGCCCCACAAAATGTAGGACATCCCAAAAACAAGACAAAAACAAACAAAAGCGGGGCATTCCGAAATAAAAGCGAAAAACAGCTCACAGAAACGGAGACCCACGCTGCTCAGTCCTGCTCCAAAGGGAGAACGTTTGGAGGCTCCTCCTGGCCAGAAGGCTGAAATGGAGGACAGGCCTGGTCTTCCCTGCTTGCCCTGGGTTAGGAATCTGGAGCTAAAACCCGAAGGGGGGGGGGGGGGCAAGACTTACCCAAAGCCAGGAGGAACCGCAGAGCCGCCTCCATGGTCCTCGAGTCAGCCTGAGAAAGAATGAAAGAAGAAGGAGAAAGAGAGAGAGAGAGCCAAGAGTGAGAAGGGGAAGGAGGCGGTGGCATCCCTCTACTACGCCCAACAGGACCCTCCCCTGAAAGCAAGGGCAGGGAGAAAGTGAGTCCCTGTCCCAGGGAAGAAGAAGAAGAATTACACCTCTGTCCGTGGATCAAGGCAGGGAACAACAACCCCCCACCACAGGCCAACAACATCAGTTTAAAAAAGGCACCTGTTAAAACACACACATCACTCTAAAATCCCATCACATGAAAACAATCCACATTTAAAGCCCACCCTTCAAAACGCAGTTTTCAAATTGTGGGGGTTGAGGGGTCTGGAGAAACCATGCAGTTTCTGACCGCTCTGGCTCCATGCTATGGCATCCTGGGGTTTCTACTTTTATTACAAGGCCTTCTCTGCCAAAGAGCCCAGGGCCTCACAAGACTGCAAAGCCCAGGGTCCTGGAGGATGGAGCCATGGCACTGAAAAGTGGCGTCAAAATGTGTGGTTCCTAAAATGTAGATGCACTCTGAGGAAGGGGTGACCAGGGCCATAGCTGCTGTTTTGAAAGTGTGCGGGATGTGTGTGTCTATTCTCACATGTGGTTATCTTTCAGTGCCTTTCATGTTCCCATAGAGCTCACGGGCGGGTGGCACAGTGAACCCCCTCGGATATATTATGAGTCTGTATGCCAGAAAGAAAACCACTTCATTTGAGTTGGGGGACTGGAGAAGAGTGCTGTGGAGAAGAGTGTTGGACAAGGAGACAAACAAAATACCCAGCCTCTGTTTAAAGACCTCCAAAGAAGGAGACTCCATCACTCTCCATTGAGGGAGTTTGTTCCTCTGTCAAACAGCCTTTATTGTCAGAATGTTCCTCCTAATGTTGAGGTGGAAGCTCTTTTCCTGTACTTTGGATCCACTATTCCAGGTCCTGTTCTCTGGAGCAGCAGAAAACAAGCTTGCTCCATCCTCAACGTGACACCCCTTCAAATACTTAAACAGGGCTATCAAATTACCTCTTAACTTTCTCTTCTCCAAGCTAAACATCCCCAGCTCCCTAAGTCTCTCCTCACAGGGCATGGTTTCCAGACCCTTCACCATTTTGGCCGCCCTCCTCTGGACATGCTGAGTCTGTCATACTTTGGCCACATCATGAGAAAGCACAACTCATTGGAAAAGACAAAAATGAGTTTATCACATGGGGGGAAATTGGAAGTATATACAGTGATTAACATGTGATCAATCCACAATTGCACAAATGGTTTTCACACGACATTGAGATCAAACATGATTAAAGTGCCAGTATCCTGTGAATCACTAGGCAAGAAACAGCAGTAACTCATTCACAGAATTTTCCCGTGAATTACTTTTTGCTGTTTCTTATCTGATTATTCCCTGGTTCTTCATGGGATAATGGCACTTGCATTAATGTCATTTTAAGCATGTTTTAATGTCAACTGCACGATTTTCACGGGTTAATCATTGTTTAAACTCCCATTTCCCCTCACATGATAAACTCCAGTGCTAGGAAAGGTGGAAGGATGCAGAAAGAGAAGAACTGCATACTAGATGGATGGACTCTACTGAGGAGGTCACTGGTATGAATTTGCAGGACCTAAGCAGAGCAGTGGAGGACAGGGAGACTTGGAGATGTCTCATCCACTATGAGCTGAGGCCAATTTGAGGATGGTTAATAACAAACAACAATACCTTTCTTCCATACCATCTGAAGAACATAGCAAGATTCTTATGCTTCCTCCTCCTTTTTCCTGTACAAGTGCTTTAAAAAACAACACACCTTTGCTTGATGAAGAAAACTATTGCTTGCATATGGGATAGAAGGCTTCTGTGTAGAAGTTGTAGCCTTTGCTACATCTGCACCACTGTAAATCCCATTGTGTTCAGTTGTGTTTGCTGCCAGGTATGTATGGCATCCTCAGTCTTAGCCATTTTTTCAGTTGAAGCTTACAGAACAATTTGATCTGTATCATCTCAAATGTAAGTCCAACTGATTTCAGTGGAATCTGCTCCTTTTAAGAACAAAGCTGATTGACTCTGCAACCACTTTCCTTCCCCTTTCCCTCTGTGGCCCCACTATGACCTCTCATTCCTGTATTTGTGTGTGTGTGAGAGAGAGAGAGCGTGTGATCAAATTAAATGCCTCCTCATTCAGTTTAGCCTGCAATATTTAAAGTTGCCCACAAAGTCTTCCCCCCAAGATGAATAGGATATTTTAAAAATGCCTAGAAAATGGAACAGCTAGTTTGTAAACAGCCCCACTCCAACAGAAAAATCACAGCCCAATTTTCATAACCCATATTTATTTCCTGCTGGGTCTAAAGGAATTTATTCTCCAGTGAGGCTCTATTCTTTCCTCTCATCTAGGAGTAAGTCCTACGGAACTCAATTGGACTTATTTCTGTATAGGAATTTATAAGATTGCACAGTTAATAAATAATAGGACAGAAGCATTGAGCATCCATGCTCTTCCTCTGGCCCTTACCTGGGTATAAGTGCATGTGACAATGAACTTCGCTTCACTCCAACTAAATGGGTTTAAAAGGATGGCATGATCCAAAATGTCTTCACTAGAACCAGGGATTAAATTCTGGTTGAGTTTAATAAAAAGCAATACCCCTCCCCCCATTGAACAGATTATCTCAGACCTTTCAATATTTGACTATGCAGTTATCCACATACAAACTGAACATTTTTTTTAAAATGGTAACACAATGCCTGCCAGACAAGGTAACCACACACAAACCTGTCCTTCCTTCCAACTCCAACCCCTGATTCCACCCCACTCCAATTCAGGGTGCAGAACACAAGTTGCAAAGAAATAGTTTTTCCCAGAGACTGCGGAGTTGTTTTGTTCTAAGTCACATTAAAGCCCTCAGACATCTAAAACAGGTGCTTTCATTATGAAACCTGAAGAACATTGTGTTTTCAAACAGGGCAAGGATCAAGGTAAGGACAAATTATTTTGCGGGTCTGGACTCAGCCTAAGCCATGGTTTGAAAAGTATCAATACTATGTTAGTTGTGTTCACACATTGGTTCTTCTTTATACATGACGCAGTCACATTCCAAGCCATAAAGTCTAGACAGATCACAGAAGAAAGTGGGCTGAGTCCTTTGTGCATTTCCACTCTGATCATCTTGTAAACATGATTCAAAGCAGGTAGGAAGTATTCAAGTGTGTTCCTGTTTTCCTGGCCAGTAATCGGCTTTGGGAGGGCACCCCTGCATGGACAAACTGCAATTGCAATGGGTTGGGTGTTGTGGAAGGTGGTAATAAAAACCTCCTTCCACAGTCTCTACATAATTCAACTAAGAAAAAAAATGTGCTTAGCAGAGTCCCTGTGTGAATATCAGCTATCAACAACCAGTTATTTTTTTTGCCACTCTGCCACTTCTGGTTAGAATAGCCTTTTGTTCTTCTAATTTTGTATGTTTTGAATGTTTGGCATCCATGAAAAAGCTACTGTGATGCCATTTTATACTAGTTTTCTTTAGAACTAAATAAATTTGAAAACAAGACCTTTTACCAAATAAGGAATGCCACATCTGATCAAGTATCTTTATGAATCTCTGGTGTTTATCAGACGAGCTCTTAAAGAGCTACTATTCCAGTGTGACTCCTCTAGCTGCCTCCTGTTGCATGCTGGGATTGGCAGTTTTAAGGAGGGGTATTTAGAA
>NC_056523.1:124865701-124869850 GCF_019175285.1 Sceloporus undulatus | reverse complement strand
TAGGAGGGGTATTTAGAATTCTCAGGCAGAGAAGTTCAGCTCCTTAAAACTGCCAATCCCAGCATGCAACAGGAGGCAGCTAGAGGAGTCACACTGGAATAGTAGCTCTTTAAGAGCATAGTGTGATAAACATCTCTGTTACATTTGTTCATGCATGATTTATCTCCATTCTAAGAACAACCAGCATACAGTTTAGACTGCAAGGTCTTGTCATCTCTCTAAGCCAACTTTACAAAATCTGATTTATTTTTATTCATATAATATTTATGTTTTTATGGTTAAAATATATTATTCATTAACATTTTTAAATGACCATCTATGATTTTCATCATATGATGAAATGTTTAACTAACATTTAGCTAATGTATATTTCTTCTGCCAGTCTAAATTATCTACATTAAATGCATTATCTTTCATTTATCAAGTCAAGGGATTATCACAGCAAGGGATTTTCCATACTTCAAAGTTTTTATTATTATCATTATTTACATTATATTACCTCTTCCTGGAGCTTTTTCAAATCCATACTAATCTTCTAACTTTACTTTTGCTGACATTTTGCTCTGCTGGATAATAATATTATCTATCCCTTCCTTTCAACAGTTGCACTAAACATAGTAATCTGTTTACACATAAACATAATTTTATGTTAGAGATTGTAGACAAAAAAATCCCAGCAACCCTATTTTACAGAGGGAACTGCTAAGGCTCAAATGAGATATGATGAGCAGTTATTTGTTTTTCTCATGCCTCATCCATTCACATGGAAAAGAAAAGCTCTGTTTAAGAAATGGGATGCACAGGTATGGGAGAGGGGAGTTTAACCTTTTCATATCCCTTGTCTTAGCTTTTTTGTGCTCTGTCAGTTCTGGTTTTCTTCAGTCTCATCGACCTGCCATATTGAGGGGACAATGGTTGAATATAGGGATGCCATAACCCGGTGGCCGCTGGGAAAAGCACGCTTTTGGGTGCCCCTCCCGGTCACAGTCCGGTTTGGCCCCCAGCAATGCATTGGACCCGGCCCCACGCGCAGGCCTCTGAAGCAGGAGCTCGTCCCCTGCTTTGTTGCCAGCCGGCCATTGGCCCGCTGGCCAAAGGGGACGGGCTCCTCTGCGCGCACCTCCCAGGCATCAGCAGGGGCCAGGGGCAGCGATCGCGGCTGGGCCCCGCGCGCCTTCCTGGCCTTTAAGGAGACCTGGGACTCATTAAAGGCCAGGGAAGAGGGAGGAGGCCGGTGGCGATCGCAGCCGGCTCTCCCTCTCTTTCCTGGCTTCTAAGGAGGCCTTGGTCTCCTCAGAGGCCAGGAAGGAGGGACACTTTTTTTATGTAGGACACTTTTTTATTAAATGGAGGATGCCCCGTGCCCCTTCCTGGCCTTTAAGGAGGTCTCGGTCTCCTTGGAGGCCGGGAAGGGGCGTGGGGTGTCCTCCATTTAAAAAAAAAAAGAGGGGGGGGTGTCCTACATTTGAAAACGTTGTCCTACATTTGTCCTGGTCTGGCGGTCCTGAGGTATGGCAACCCTAGTTGAATATGATGCAGTGTCTCTGTGGATTCTGCACTCATCAGCTAACTCTGTTCAAAGGACAGCTTCCAAGCCTTATCCTTCCACCACAGAATATACAAATATGCAAAGTAGGCATACAGAAAACAGACAATTTAAATAATAAACTATACAAGAGTGGGAAAAACAGTTTTCACTTCCTTCATCTGGTAACCAACAGAAGGGAGAGATGCCTCAAAATTTCATAATCTGGACAAATTCTGTGTGGCTGGCAATTTACTGTAGTACTTTAAAACATGATACACTCATATAATTGTATGGTGTCTTTCTGCCTTCCTGCCTTTAATTCATTCCTTAAAATGAACTAACCATGCAGAATTCCAACTTTATCACACTAACTTTCGTCCCCAATCTGGGCACGGGCAGGGGATGCATGCAGCCAAGAGAGAACACATTTTACCACATGCCACACTGTCTTCAAGCCAGCCCATTGCCATTGCCCGTCGCCAGGCTGTTCCCATTCAAGGCTGAGATGCGTGATTTTTGGTCCGACGGAAGCTTTCCATCAGACCAAAATCATGCGCCCGATTGGTCCCTCCCTTTTGTTATCAATATATGTAGGCACAAACTCAAAGTTGAAACATAAAAATCTCATAGATTTCTTCACTACAGCAGCGCATGTAGAAATTGCCAGATGTTGGGAAACAGGGGAGATGTCTCTGGATATGTGGTGGAAAAAGGCATGGGACCTATGGTTACTTGAGAAACTGTCTGACAGAATGGCAAGTTACACAGGATGACCAAAATCAGGACTTTTCATGGATAAATGGATCTCACTCATTGACTTTGTAAATACTTGAACTTGAACTTGAACTTTGTAAATAAAGACAGAAACAAGAGAAGACAACCTCCATCCCATCTGAATCTTTGGTCAGACATTCTGAACTAGATTTACAGAAGGACAGCATTGGATTTTAAACTGACCGCTTACTTTGAGTGGAACCCAAGAAGGTGACAGCAAAGTTGTGAGAGGAATTATTTTATTTTACTTTATTGTTGTGTCATGTTTTGAACATAGTTATCTACTTATAATAATTATAAAAAAATAAATATTTTTAAAAATGAATTAAACATTCCTTAATTCATTCTTTAAAATAAATTAAATAAAATATTAAACAATCTCTAGAAAACTCTCACAAGATATCTAAGAATCACTAATATGATCCAAAGAACAAACTAAGGCCTGTTACAGACAGGCCAAAATAAAGCTGCTTCGAGTCACTTTGGAGGTATGATATTTCAATGATGCATGCATCCTAAGAGTCCAAAAGCCGCACCAAAGCCACGCTCCAGTCCTAAGAATTGGAGTGCAGCTTTGGTGCAGCTTTCAGACTCTTAGGACTCATGTATCATTGAAATACCATACCTCCAAAGCGACTCGAAGCAGCTTTATTTTGGCCTGTCTGTAACAGGCCCATGAGACTAAAGACTTTATCACACAAGGTAGTAAATAGCAATTAGAGCAGGATAGTTGCATCTTTAGCTGGGGTTTATCACATGATGTCATCCCTCTTCTGTTGTTCTTCTGATAGGGGACAGTTTGGAAAGCATTTCTTTTCATTAATGCAAAATCTCTGTTCATGACCTCCTTTCCCATTACAGTTCTGCTACCATTTGCAGTACCATAATTCAATTCTGCTTTAATTCCAATTTTGGGTGGGCAATGAGTGGGCTTTAGGCATGGCTTAATGTCCTTTGCTTCAAGGCCTCATTCACACTACAGAATAAACCAGTTTGCAAAATGGTTTGTAGTGATTTAAATGGCCATTGTTTTCACTAGTACCGAATCATGGGAGTGGGTTGACAAAGGGTCCCCAGCACTAGACTCATTTAAACCATTTCTTCCAGATCGGCTAAATCCCCCATGACTTTTGTGATAAATTGATTCAGTGCAAGTGTGAATGGGATGCGCATCGGAATCGGTTCCCTCTGACACAGTTTCCCTCCCACCTCTTGAACCTCCCCTTCCTGGGCGAAACACCATTTTTGCACTGCCACTCTGCTCTCCCTCTTTACAGCCACTCTTCTGTTTTGTTTGTTTTTTACTTTTAGAACTTTTGGGGAACTTTTCCCCATCTCGTGGTACTTTGAGTTTACCTGCCCTTTCCTTTGCTGGCCGGTGTTTTGTTTTTTGTTTTTTTTAATGATGACATAAATGTCACCAAATGTGGGTTGAAATATAGATGTGATTGCCATGACTGACAGGGGAAAAAAGAAGCCATAGGAGAGGGTCCTTTTTGAATTGATTTATTGGTAAATGTGAATAAGAAGTGGGTTAATCTGCAACAGGAAAATTAGATCAGCTCAAACGTAGTGTGAATGACACTCCACTGTCAAACTGAACCATCGATTCGGATCACAAATTATTTGTTAGTGGGAATGGGGCTATTGAAGAAGGAGTAAAGGTGAACATTTCCATTTGATTTCCTTTCAACTGACAAAGTAACTGATATACTTTAAAACTATTTTTTCACCATAGGAGAAACAAGCCATTGGCAAATGACCACCCTCTCATCTGGCGCTTGTCAGAGAAGCTGATTATTATTATTATTATTATTATTATTATTATTATTATTATTATTATTATT
>NC_056523.1:124610840-124865691 GCF_019175285.1 Sceloporus undulatus | reverse complement strand
TCCTGCCTCTCCCAGTGATCGAAGTGGGATTACATCATTAAAATGATACAATACAATCCAAAGAAGCAATCTATAAAATACTAATACTGAATTACACATTCCTATTAGTTCTTTAAAATATCCAATCATTAAATATTTATGCAGTCATAATCAGGGTGAAGTCTTAAGCATAGTCTCTTATACTAAATCCGGTGGATAAGCCCGCTGGAAGAGGTCTGTCTTAAGTGACTTCTTAAAGGCATCTAAGGTGGTAATAAGACGGATCTCTTCTGGTAGACTATTCCACAATTTAGGGGCTGTGGGAAGTTGTGGTTAATCAAGTGTTATGATATTCCAACAAATTCTTCCCGGATGTTCTAAGTGTGCGGGATAGATTATGTAGGGAGAGGTGTTCCTGCAAGTAACTCGTGCCTGAGCCATGTAGGGCAGGGGTAGGCAACCTGCGGCCCGCGGGCCGGATGTGGCCCAGCGAGGCCTTGGGACCGGCCCTAGCCCAGTCCTGCCACCAATTGCCACCGGGGCCTTTGGCGTCTCGCACGAGGGGCATGGTGGGGCAATTGTCTATAGAAGCCTCAGAAACATGCATTTATCTTAACATTTTTTTTTAAAAATCAGCAAATTTTTTCACGTGTCCTCCATTTTTTATTTAAAAAGTGTCTTCCATTTGAAAATTTTGTCCTACATTTGTCCCGGTTTATTTATTTATTTAATTTTTTTTTAATTATTTAATTATTTATTTTTTGGCTTCGGCCCCCCAGTTGTCTGAGGGACAGCAACCCGGCCCCCGGCTCAAAAGGGTTGCCTACCCCTGATGTAGGGCTTTAAAGGTAATAACCAACAACTTGTATTGCGCCCGGAAGCTCATTGGGAGCCAATGAAAAGATTTTATAGCACTGGTGTTATGTGGTCAAACCTAGATGTACCGGTTACCAGTCTAGCTGCAGCATTTTGAATCAACTGAAGCTTCCAAACTTGGTACAAGGGTAGCCCCAAGTACAGCGCATTACAAAAACCTAAACGAGGAATTACCAGTGCGTGTACCACTGCTTCAAGGTCCCTTTGGGCCATATAGGGGCGCAGTTGGTACCACAGTTGGTACCAAGCACTCCTGGCCATTGCATCCACTTGAGATGACAACTGTAGCGATGAGTCCAGGAGTACTCCCAATCTTCAAACTTCATCCTTTAGGGGAAGTGTGACCCCATCCAGGACTGGTTGGCAAATCTCCTTCCCCAGACTTGGGGTACCTATCGCAAGTACCTCTGTTTTCTCTGGATTCAACCTGAATTTGTTTTCCCTCATTCAGCCCATTACTGACCCAAGACAGGCATCCAGAGGAGAGATGCCATCGTTAGTCACTGTAACAGTCGGAGACATAGAGAAATAGATTTGTGTGTCATCAGCGAAATGACCGCGCCCCATGTCTCCGGATGATCTCACCCAGCGGCTTCATGTAAATGTTGAACAACATGGGGGACAGAATGGCGCCCTGAGGAACGCCAGATGTCAGCTCTCTTTTTGAAGAGCAGCTGTCCCCCAGCATCACCATCTGGAATCTGCCCGAGAGGTAGGAGTGCCTCCAATTCCCAACTCCCTCAGGCATTCCGGAAGGATACCATGGTCAGTGGTATCGAAGGGTGCTGAGATGTCCAAGAGTACCAACAGGGTCACACTTCCCCCATCGATACCCAGATGGAGATCATCAACTAAGGTGACCATGGCAGTCTCCACTCTATATCCTGCCCTGAAGCCAGTTTGAAATGGGTTCAGATAATCGGCTTCATCCAAGACTTCATGGAGCTGGAGGGCAATTGCCCTCTCAATCATTTTGCTCAAGAATGGTAAAAGGGAGACCGGTCTATAATTGTTTTTCACCAGGAGGTCCAGGGAGGGTTTCTTTAAAAGTGGCTTAACCACTGCCAATTTTAATTTTGATGGAAATTTCCCCTCCCTGAAGGATGTATTAATTATGGATTGCAGTAGTGTTATCACTGCTTCCCCACCCTGGGTGGTCAACCATGATGAGCAAGGATCGAGAGGGCATGTCGTCCTTCTTACACTTTTTAGTAGCTTGTCCACTTCATCGGTATTTACAAACTCAAAATGATCCAGTCTAATATAGTTCATGGAGTCACTGGACACCTCTCTTATAGATTCCGTTATAATGTATGCGTCATGATCGACTTATCTGAGAGATTTTATCTGCAAAAAAGTCACTAAATGCGTCACAGCAGGCTTTAGTTGGTTCCAATAAAAGATTCAAGGTGGGAGACAGTTGGGTTAACCACCCTGAACAGCTCTGCTAGGCGAGACCTTGCAGACGCAATACGTGCAGCATAGAACAAGTTCTTAGCTGCATCTATTGCCACTCCATAGGAATCTAAATAGTCTCTATGGCTTGTATTGTCAGATAAGCATCAATGTTTCTGTCAACAGCAGCACTCTAGTCGTTGCGCAGTCCGCTTCATTTTACAAAGATCTTCTGTGTACCATGGTTTTTTATTTGAAGTGGCCTGGAAAGGACGCTCGAGAGCGATAATGTCTGGTAAGATCGTTATTCCAGGTATCAACCAAGGCATCAACAGAATCACCATTGTTCCCAAACATAAAACCCTCTAAGGCTTCCTGGAATCTTATGGGTTCCATCAGCCTTCAAGGGCGGACCATTCTAATAGGTCCTCCACCCCCAAGGGGGAGCTGGGTAATGGCCTTCAGTCTCATCTTGACCAGAAAATGATCCATCTATGACAGGGCAGAAGTATGAATTACCTCTGCCCACGGATGTTCCTGATCCGTACTAAAGACCACATCGAGTGTATTACCAGCACAATGTGTTGGACCTGAGACTAGTTGGGACAGGCCCATGAGAGTGATAGAATCCATGAATTCCCAAGCTGCATCTGTCAGATCTGATAAGTCAGCCTCGAAGGGGATGTTGAGGTCCCCCAGGACAAGAAGCCTGGGAGACTCCAACACCAGCTCCGAGACCAGCAGTGTCAGCTCAGCCAGGGAGTCTGTTAGGCAACAGGGTTGACGGTAGACCAACAGAATCCCCAGACTGTCCCTAGCCTTCAGAGTCAGGTAAATACACTCAATGTGATCAGTTTTCCGAATAGGTCTCCTGGTCAGGGTGAAGATAGATTTGCAGCCTGAGGCCTGCCATCAGCAACAGAACAATACACATGCAAATCACTCCTGTATTCCCAGGCTCACACAATATATATATACCCAACTTTTTCCAGGTAAGCATTCTCTGAAGATGCCAGCCACAGATGCTGGCGAAACGTCAGGAAGAAACTCTTATAGAACATGGCCACATAGCCCGAAAAACCCACAAAAAAACTATCAATAACTGATTATTCCAAGAGGTGATGGGGTGGGAGGGGTAGATGTTCTTTAGCTCCACTTCCTTGTTTATGACAATAAACCACCCAATGGAAAACTTTTCTTAATGTCCCACAACCCAACTCCTTTTGCAGCTGAGTAGCTCAGTTCCTGAATCTTTCTTTCTTTCATTCTGCCTCTCTCACACACACTCATTCACACTCAGAATCAGACTCCCACATGCCTGGAGATATGTGCAGAAAAGAGTCTTACAATTAAAAAAGCATTAATTTCATTACTCCTGTTCTGCTTTTCTTGTTTCTAAGCTGTAAAACTGATTAATTGCTGGCAGATTAATCACCACTTGAGCTGCTAGCTTTCATCTGCCAGTGATTAATCATGTCTATTCTGAATTAAGAAATTGGCCTTTCCAAGGAAAAAAAGACCTTTTTAAATGTAAGACTGTTTTCATTTTATTTTATATTTCTGTGGCGGTGTGTGTGTGTGTGTATACTTGAGTGTGCATGTATGAGAAACTAGCGACCTTACCACATGTGGGGAGGGGGTTGCAACTCAGATCCGCAGTCACTCCTGTTCTAACAATGCAAAATGTGATGTTTTTTCACACCAGATGCAGAGTCACTCCTGTCTAGCAATGCAAATTAAGGTTAAAACGTGATGTTTTACCACACCTGGTTGCCTTTCTGTTGCCCTTCTGCATTGAGGGGGAAGTGAAGTCAGTTCTATTCCAAGCAAGTCACATAATGCGGATTCAAGCAAAGTGGGATGAGTGCACATTGTATTACCACACCGGAGGTAAAGATTCAAATTGGCATTCTTGGGCATGCTCAGTGGGGCTCTGGACGCTGTCCTTCTCTGCCCCCTCCTTAGCTGTCATCCTTCATCGGGATGAAGGAGCAGTCAGGGGATGATGGGATAGGTGGCAGGTTGGCAGAGAAGGTGAGATGGGGATGCCGGAGCAGTCGGGGATGATGGGATGGATGGCAGGGGGTCACTGAGGCCAGGATTGGGATACAGGACAGCAGGGGATGATGGGATAGGTCGCTGGGGGTCACTGGAGCCAGGATAGGGATGCAGGAAAAGGCAGAGGATGATGGGCTAGGTCGCTGGGGGTCGCTGGAACCAGAATCGGGATGCAGGAGAAGGCAGGGGATGATGGGCTAGGTCACTGAGGGTCTCTGGAGCCAGGATCGGGATGCAGGAGAAGGCAGAGGATGATGGGATAGGTCGCTGGGGGTCGCTGGAGCCAGGATTGGGATGCAGGAGAACCAAAGGATGATGGGATGGGTGGCAGGGTGGCAGAGGGGGAGAGATAGGCTGAAGGAGGAGGAGGGGAATGATGGAGCAGGACACAGGGGGCCAAGGGGGGGTGACATCAGAATGGTTTTCCACACCAGACAAATTCAAAGTGAAATCGAAGTGAGCTTGAATTCGAATTCTGTGAATTCCTCTTTTTTCTGAATTCATCAAAATGAGGGGTCACTTTGGAATCACTGTGGAAGCACCACGGAAGGAGTGCCCATAGAAAGGAATCTCATCTGATAACACATTCACATTCTGATGTGAATCTGCATCGTTGGAAGCGCAGTCACGTCGGAACTGACCTGCAAAAGCTCTAAAAATCTCCATGTGATAAACCTCTAGGAAAAGAGAAGACATAATGTTTTGGAGGAGGTAGTGGATAAGGAGTCCCAAATGCTATGTGTAGTAAGATGTTAGCATGAACAAAGGTTGCAATGCCAGGAAGGTTCTAAAGGTGTGATAAACAAGAGAAGGAATGTCAACTGCATGTCATTTTTGAAAACAGGAGAAGAACCTAGTGTGAGTCCTAAGAATAGGAGGCAAAGTGTCTGTGAACTTTAAAAGAGAGAAATACAAAAGTTATTTAAAAACATACACATTATTATGACGAGACAGAAAGACTATGAAAGGCTTTCCTCAGTCAGGAGACCTTTGTTCTTGAATATGTATGAGCTGAAGGTTAGGACACAGAGCCAGGATTGTATTGTGATTTGAAGCTAGGACTCTGTGAGACCAGGGTTCAAATTCCTGCTCAGCCATGGCAACCACTGAGTGGCCTTGGGAAAGTTGCACTCTCTCGTCATCAGAGAAAGCCATGGCAAACCGCCACATCTTGCCAATAAAACCGTATAATAGGGTTGCTGTAAGCTGGAGTCAATTTAAAGGCATTAAATAACAAAGGTTTTAAGACAAATCTCTTTAGGAAGAACTGGGGCCATAACTCCAAAGGCCCTGCATCATGCATTCACCAGCTGTACCCTGGGGAAGCAAGAAGTACAAAGAAACCTTAAGCAAAACTTATGTTGCTATGTATTCATGTGTCCCAAAGATCCCAGCATTAGAGCTGTTTGTGTTTTGTGGATGTAGCTCTCCACAGTCTAAAGACAGAGCTTGGGAAAATTAATGTTTTGGACTACAGCTTTCACAATACGACAGCCAGCATATCCAATGTATGCAGTGATTAGTAATAAACTAGTAACTATAGGTCAAAAAAGTTAATTTTCCAAGTTCTGCATTAGTATATCAAGAAGTTAATTGGTGACCTGGCTCTGGAGCAATTTGTATTCACTCTTTATGTTTCTCTTAGACTGACTGAGTAGAACAAAAGAGAAGAGATGGAAGTTTCTGCGCTACTGGTGCTCTGCAGCACCGTGGGATTAATTAATATCTCTTTACTTCCCTTGAGCTGGGAATGTACTACAGGATTCTGACACGGCCTACAGAATCCTCAGACATGTGCGTGCAGAGCATCCTGGAAGCCTGAAAGAAAGAACGAGTGTCTGCTTAAAACAAAAACAAAAAGTGCAAAGTACAGAACTGTTTCAAGTCTCAGGAGAATATGTCAATCTGTAAATGAGAAATTAAAGGCTCTCCTTTCTCAGATACATTACTCTTGTTTCTGAAATCTTGCAAAAGCAGTAATAATAACTGCTAGGGCCAGCCTTACCATTAGGCAGAGCAAGACAGCTACCTCAGGCAGCATATTTTGAGTATCACAACAGGGCAGAAGACTGTTAGTTCTTCGGTGTGTTATTATTGTATCTCTGCTGACAGACACAGTGAGGAGGGTTTCCTGTGAGATTTTCTGTCTCATCTTTCAAAATAACTTGGGCTGGCTTTGGGGTGCTCTGTACCTTGACTTGGTGGGTGGAGGTACCATTTGCTGCTCTCCTCAGGCAGGAACATGTTTTAAGCTGGTCGAATAAGAAACAAAAACAAGTTAAATTAATGAGAACTGGTAAAGTGCTGCATGCTTTGTACAAATAAAGCAGGGGCAATGTGGAGATAAATATGCATAAGGCATTGGTGGCTGTTGTGAAGGAAGTGCTAGCAAGAAAGCTTCTCAAGTGACTTTTAAGAATCATACCATGCCTGGGTTTGTAGTAAGAAATGGCTCAGCTCACTCTGACTCTGGACCTGGACCTGGATCTACAACCATGGGGGGACTGGTGCCATGTGGCATCTACCACAAATGTGTTTGGAACATAGTGTCACAGGCTGACATAAGAAGCTTATATATTAAACCAGAGTACACTTTCACAAGTGTACTTGGTATTTGTTATTGCAGTATTTCAGCTCCTTTTGGAGTACTTCCACAAGGACCAGAAGGCATAAGCAGAAGCCAAACAGGTTTTCTGAAGTCTAGAAAACATCCTAGCAGAATCAGAAAAACACATGAACAGCTGGTACCTAGCAGAGGATGGCAAGAAAATGTGGTAGAAGTTCTCAGCCAGAGCTGGAATCCCAGGTTAGTGTGAAGAATGATCACCAAAGTGAGTTTTCTTTATTATTACTGTATTATGAGTCTGTTCCTTAAGGAAACTGTGGCTCTGAGCATGAGAAATTTTGCCCCTGGGTAAGGAAAAACTGGACCCAAGGAACAGGGTCCTTAAAACACCATTTTGAACAAGAAAATACAGTATAGGAGCACAGGAAGTAGCCTTATAACCAATCAGACCATTGACCCATCAAGTCCAGTATTGTTTATACTGACAGCAGCTATTTTGGGTTTCAAGCTGGATTTTCCTTCCAGCCTAAGTGAGGATGCATCTGCACTGAAGGCATAATGCAGTTTGACACCACTTTAACTGCCATGGCTCCATCATACAGAATCCTGGGATTTGTAGTGAAGCACCAGCACTCTTTGGCAGAGAAGGCTGAAGATTTTGTAAAATTACAAATCCTAGGATTCTGTAGGGCTGAGCAACAGCACTTAGATGGTGTCAAACTGCATTATTTCTACAGTGTAGATGCATCCTAGGAGAGGCCATGGGCTGAAGCTGGAACTATGGTCTTCCTTGTGCAAAAATCAGCATTCTTTAACACCCAGCAGGCATTTCCCACAGGAATTGCATCAAGGAGAGTGTTTCCTCCAAGTAGTCACATAAGAGAAACCATGCTGCTGGATATGAGCAAAGGCTTGCCCAGTGCAACATTCACTTCACACAGTGGCCAACCAGCTGACCCAATAGGAAGGCCACAAACAGGAGGAGCACATCAATCCCCTCTGTTACATTTCCCTAGCAGCAGATAGCACAAGACATAAGGCCTGTGATACTGAAACATCCTGCTCAGTGCTATGGTATGAACTTCATCGGTCAGAATTGTCCTTTCAGTCATCTGCTGTTGGACAGGAATGCTGCATGAAGAGTTGCATCAAAGGGAATATTCTAGTTGGTTGTATGGTCATAGTCTGAATAATGAAGAAAAATTGTTACAGTTAAATATTACTACATTCCCAATAGGTGGAATAGATGGTGGGTCAGAGATGACAGAAGAAGATGATCTTAGATGGAGGTCGGAAGAGTAAGATGATGATAGTGCTATGGGTGATGCTTACTCTCACCTTCTTCCTTTCTCCCTTCCTCTCCCAGGTTTGTAGTTCTTACCTGTGGGACAACACTGTCAAGTGCATAAGAATACTCTTGCATGTACAAGAATCAAGGAGCTCCATATGAAACATTAGACTTTCTGTAGTTTTCTTATGAGAACAGACAGGAATTTACAGTTGCTCAGGGACAAGCTATGTGTGAAATGCAATTACATCTAAGACAGATTTAAAAAAATATAAATTTAAAGTAGCCCATGTCATTTCATAAGCATTCAGCTAGTATCAGTTACATTTTTCACAATACCATAAGCTGTTTTGAATCATAAATATGTGGAGAAGGTAGGATAAACAAATAAATCAAACTACATTTCTTGACTGAGAACAAAAGCATTTTCTGATGACCTCCAAGTCTGAATACATTTTTAAAATTCTTCTTGGTATCATTTGTATCTTTCCTAGCTTCTCCTAAAAATCACACTTGACTTACGTTACATTCAATTGGTCAGTATTTCTGCCCACATTTGAAATATGCTTTGACTTTTCAAAAGACGATTCTCTGCTTTTAATAGCTTCTTTCTTCAATTTAGTAATGCTAGAATTTGTTTACTCCTTTCCAGATTTTATACATGGCAATGCTGGTATTTTTAAACACTGTCCATGCATTCTTGAGGGATTTTTTTTGTCTTATAAACTATTCTTTCACATTGTGTTCTAATTAGCGTCCTCAATTTTGCATAGTTCTGTTTAAAGTGGAAGGTTTACAGTTAAGTATAGTGTTCTCTCCCTTCCCCCATAAATGTTTCTTTTGCAAAATTTGGATTTTGGCCATGGTGGTATCTATTTCCTAGAAATTTGGCTATATTTACATCTTGGATTTGTTCCTTCATATGGCTTAAGAATAAATTGAAAGAATGGGTCTCCAGACCTAGCTGCAATAGGAAGTAAGAATGTATGACTTACAGAAATTGTTTCTTTGTGCATCACCCTGAGATGTATAATGTATTTCCAAAGAAATTCAAGTAACCTTTAAGTGATGTGAAGCTGAAGGCTTTCATGGCTGGCCACAGATACTGGTGAAACATTAGGAATAAACTCTTCTAGAACATGGCCACATAGCCCAAAAAACCCACTAAAAACTATATAACCTTTAAGCCTTCCGTTATTGTTCTGATAGTTGCTTTTTGCCTCTTCTTTCAGTTTCTTTAGGACTGGAACAATATGCCTCTGTGCATGGAGAAGGAAGAAATACTATGTTAGCTGGCCACATCTCAACATTGGCTAGCCATAATTCAGATTTGCTGTGTGCTTCAACACTTGTATCCTTCAACACTTGCACATTCACTTGAACATGTAAAAGGAAACTCTGTGAGTGATCCTACAAGGACCCTTTTCAAGTGTGAATAACTTTCAGAGCCAAGACCAGAAGAGAACACTGCTGTCAGAGTGATGAAGGATGCTGGGGGATATAGTCCAAAAAAAGAAAGAAAAAGAAAAGAGAGAGAGAGTAACATTTCTAAGTCCTGTGTTAGAGCCTGGTTGTCTCTTGAGACCATGTCCCATCTGTTAGAGCAATATAGATTTATTAAATTTTGGAGTGTGTGTGGAATTCACTTTGACCCCAAGCTGACCTTCTAGGGGCATCGCCATTTCTCCAAAGTGAAGAGGTCATGTTGGCAGCTTGGCAAGGAGGGGGCAGGAGCCCTAGAGAATCACTGGGAATTCCCCACAGGAAGTTTGGGAGTTGCTAAACAAGAAAGCCATCACCTCCAAAAACCAGCACAATACTGGCTGTTTGTTTTCAGCCCCACACTTGATGGTTCAGTGATTAAATCAATGGCCATCCAATCATCATCATCATCATCATCATCATCATCATCATCATCATCATCTGTTTGCTTTCCCCAATTGTGTCCAGATTGTGTCCAGATTCAAGTGCATCGGCTAGGCTATTCTTTCCCTTGGCTTAACAAGCTGCAGCCAAGCCATTAATCTCATCATAGAATCATAGAGTTGGAAGAGACCACAAGGACCACCCAGTCCAACCCCCTGCCATGCAGGATAGCACAATCAAAGCATACCCGACAGATGGCTAGAATTTGCCTATATAACCTTTAGATCCATTTACCTAGGTGTACTATAATCAGAATACAGCTTGGCTCCAAGTCAGACCGGACTCTGATTTTAGTTCCCTCTGCCATTCCCCCCCCCCCCCCCCCCACGTTTTGGTGGCCATGTCTTTCCATCATCTACATCTATATTGGATTCCCGGAGAAGCATTCGGAAGTATTTTCCTCTCTCAACTCTCTCCCAAATTTCCCTCCTTTACTTTCATTGAGAAGTGTGTGTGTGTAAATGCGTGCATCCTTTACTATGTGTTTGTTTCCCCTTTTTAATAAATATTTAGACTTAATTGAAGCAGTCTGTTTCTGCGTCATCTCTCAAGGGATCATTTAGTCCTCTGGTATACACTATTGGGACATGGTCTTGCGAAGGTGTCGTTAGGACCCTCCCTCTCAGCAATTTGAGCTAATTAAAAATCCCCCTAATTAGAAACTTCCTAATACATCCTAACATATTCATAGAATGTGTGAGTGATTTTTAATTAAAAGGGTTGTCAGAGCCCAGTCTAAAACATGTTTGCTTGAAAGCAAGAATGTTTAAGATTTACAGTCAGGTGAGATTACAGTCTGGTTAGAAAGCCAGAGTTGAAATCCTATCATTAGTCCCAACTCTTGGCTTAGCATATGGAGTAATGCTCTGTGATATGGATAAAGTTTAACTACTCAAAAACGTAAAGCCAAAGACACACCTTATAGCACTTGATCATTTTACATAATTTTCCCAGTGGGCTCCCATATGAAGAACCAGTCAGATCTGTACCTGCATAGTTTCAATGATACATTACTGTTGATATGTAAGCATTAAGTGCTCCAAGACTATTATCTGGGCCAAATGAATATACCCAGAAAACCTACCTTGATCCAACCTGGAACCGAAATTGCTTCAAATCTCAGTATTTGCTTTAATATGTTAAAACTCCAGGTGCATATAAAAATCAGGATTATAAAAGCATTTCATATTACTGTGTTCTTACTACAGAATTGCAAAAGTAGGCATGGAAATCACACAGTTGTATTTTTATTTTCAATAAGAACAGTGTGTGGTACTAAAGTTTGTCAGCTATTTTACGAGGACTATTTTTGCTTTGTGAACTCTCAGTGTTAATGATGTTACAAACGTTCTGGTAAACTTTTGTATTCTGTGTTGCCAATTTCATTGTTTAGTGAACTTCAGTGAAGAAAGAAAATAGTTTTGCAACACTTTAGTGCAAGTTAGACTTGTGAAATTCATGGGGTAGCCATAAGTTAAGAAATGACTTGAAGGCACATACACAGATTGATAAAAGATATGAAGTTCAATGGCTACAAATTATGTTCACTGTATAAAATCTCCTGTATGAGAAGCAACATGTCTCTCTCCAGCAGTTATCAGGGAACACAAATAAGAGGATGCTATTATGCCCATTTTTCATTTGTAGGATTCCTGCAAGCATCTGGTTGGCCAGAGAATGATGGATTAAGTAAACTTTTGATCAGAATCTGGAAGAGTGCTTAGGTTTTTAAGAATAAAAGTGATCAAAAGGCTGATCTATATTATTTTATGATAGAGAGTCAGAAATTATCAATAGTGGCAATCTCAGCCTGAAGAACAAGAGTTGCCTAATTTATATTTGGCAAATTTACATGAGTTGTATTTGTCTTTAATCAGTGGTATTGTCAGCAATTTAATGTGTTCCTATCACTGGAGGTAGCTGGGAAGATAAAAAGAACTTGAGTGGACAGAACTAATATTAATGGTATAATTAGGTCAGGTATAATTATAGCTAAGAAATTTTTAGGTCAGCTTTTACAGTCAGCTGTACATTCAGATCACTAGTGCCTAGAAATTCAATAAACCATGTAATGGGTAAGTATTAGAATTTAGGTAATCTATAGTTAATGAGCAAGAAAGAAAAGGTGACCAAAGAGTAGCTACCACTTCCTACCACAAGAACCTACTAGTTGAAATACATTAGTAAAAGTTAGAAATAGCTTTTTTGTGGGGGTTTTGGGCTATGTGACCCTGTTCTAGAAGTGTTTCTTCCTGACCCTCCCCCCGACCTCCATCTTGAGGGGAGAGAAGCAGGCAAGAAACAACAGGCCTCTGCCTGCCAAGTTGAAGAGCCCTCCCCCCGACCACCATCTTGAGGGGAGAGAAGCAGAGTTTTGTTTTTTGTTTTTTGTTACTTGCTTTGTTGTTATATATGCATATGTATGCTGTAAACCGCTTTGATCATAGGAAAAGTGGTATACAAATAAATCATATTATTATTATTATTATATTTATTCATGTGATAACTCTTGATTCAACAGTTGATTCAGTGCAATGGATCCATAGCTGGGAATCTAACAGGATCCCAGCCAAATCTGCTCTTGACAACCATTATATATGAAGTCAAAGGCTTTCATGCCCAGCATCCATAGTTTTTTTGTGGGTTTCTTGGGCTATGTGGCCATGTTCTATAAGAGTTTCTTCCTAGGAAGAAACTCGTCTAGAACATGGCCACATAGCTTGAGAAACCCACAAAAAACAAACCATTATATACTTCTTAAATTCAGTTGGAATCATGCCATGATTTCTACATGAGCCTCCTTCACTGGCTCTGGGGCATAAAAGTGCCCCATTCTTAAAATGTCATAGCTGAAGAAAGGGACTTAATGTGCCTTCTCAGACTAACTCTGTGCAGGTATGTAGCCTGGGGGGGGGGCTGGGGGGTCCGGACCCCCCCTTCCATTAGGTACTATGAATGGTGTGCGCCGCTGCACCGCCATGCCCAAGCACCATTATAATGGTGGCACTTAGCCTGGACCCCCCTTCCCAAAATCCTGGGTATGTCCCTGCTCAGTGGATAACAATATGAAAGCAAGTTCTGTGTCATATCATAAGATGGCATTCCTTATCCTAGTGCCTTCCAAATGTGTCAGCTGAGAACAACAACAGTTGTGGCCCTCATAGATGGGGGACACCATTGTATAAAGATGATGTAAAGACCTGCAGACCATAAAATGTGTGTGTGAGTGTGAGAGAGAGATCACCCAGAGCCAAAGCAAAACATATTGATACTTGAAGCAATGAACAACACACTCGTACAGAAGCCAGTTGGTTTATCCTTAATTCTAGTGTCCTCCACTGCACTTAGGCAGCAGTCAGATTTAAGGTGTCTTCAGGGTAACAGCCAGGAAATTCAGGAGGAAGCATAGGGGAAATCTGACATTGCTGCTCTGCCCCATTTCCCTCTGACAAGCCCTGCATGTAATCCATGGAATGATAGTGGCCCTGGGAACATTTATGTGTCCCATCAAATGCTGGTTCCTGTCTTCTCTGGATCTCCAACGGGCAACTCTTTCTTCCTCACTCACTTTCATAAATATAGAAATTCTCAGATCAGTACTTCCAGCCATAGTGAACCAGCTCGTCATCATTGTTGTGCTGTAAAGTTATGTCTTTCCTGGAAATGATTGTTGCTTGCTTGACCACAAGTATGGTGATGGCGGATGCACTGGTGTCTATTACTGTGCTGTTGTAGGCCTCTGTGGCTTAATCAGTTTCATGACCCCAATGCACATGCCTCAGAGCTCTACAACTCTGCAATGCCTCATAGCAGTGTTCTGTTACCACTGTGAGTAGGTTATTGTCACAATCTAATCCATTTCAAGTGACTTGAGAGAAAGTGCAAGCCAGAGCTTGGAAGTAACAAATTACAAGTAAGATAGCTGCCAGCAACTAGTTACTCTGGGGATGTAAGGAAGGTGCAACAAAGCCAGATGTCAAAAGGAATGTAATGAAGAAGGCCAAAGTTGTATTACTGGTGTAACAAGTAACAGTTTCTAGTTATGTCCCAATGTTACTAGAAGACCGAAGTTGTATTACTGGTGTGACAAGTAACAGTTTCTAGTTATGTCCCAATGTTACTTGTAAAGGGCATTTTAAATTTTTCTGAAGATGCCAGCCACAGATACTGGAGAACATCAGGAATAAACTCTTCTAGAACACATGGCCCAAAACCCCCCACAAAAAAAAAACATTTAAAAAAGTATTTTCAAAGGGATTTTTCAAATTTTGTGCCCTTCTCTTTAAAATCCCAAGACTTTTTTTCCTTTAAAAAATAACAGAACATAATGTAAAAATAATGAGTAACACAACAAAGAAAGCAGTAAGTTACTGGTTCTCATCATTGCAATAAATAAGAGCAATGGGTTAGTTTTAAAATACTAAAAATAACAGAACGAAATTCCTTGTTAAAAGCATCTTTCCAAGCTCTAATGCAAGTAAATTGCTTGGATGTGTTCACTGTCCTCCATTAAAGGATGAGCTTAGAATAACAGATGACTTTTTACTATTATTCAGCAAAACAACAAAACTCTCAAACTTTGTATGTTCCCTTTTTTGGGTTTCTTTCTCCAGAACAAGAAAATGTCTCTTAATAGCCCTTTTCTTCAATATGCCCAGAATACCATGGAAAAGGTTATTCTGATCAGTGCCATTTTAATTTCATTTTGGGGGTTACATTGGGGCTATGAGAGCCCAAGGGAGCAGAGTAGTATGAATGGAAAGTGTCGGGAGCAGTGAGTGGCTGCCACCCAAAATCTCCTTCCACCACCACACCCTCACCTGTGCCAATCTCACCACCACCTCATACTTCTCTATAGCCTTGGGCTACCTTGGCTGAAGTTAAGAGAACCTGAGGCCAAAGAAAAGTATGAATGGGAGCTGGTGTTGGCAGTGAGCCAGGCAAGAAAGAGAGGTGATGGCAGCAGGAAGGGGATGAATTCATGGTATCATTGCTACTGCTGCCACAGCTGCCAACTAGTTGGCAGCCTTGCCAGACCCAGAAAGGGCTGTTGGGTGACTGCAGCACCCCACCTCCACCAGCGGCTGCAGGGAGTGTAGGATATGACTGGGTGTCATCCCCCAGATGTCACCCAATGCCATATACATCCTCCACACACCCCTAGTGACACTCATGACCAACAGCATTGGCTACCAGCCCATTTTGAGGCACGATTCACAGTGCTGATTATTATTTTAAAGTTTTAACAGGCAAAAGATCTTTAAAGGATAATGTTATGTAATGGAGAGAGCCAGCATGCTGTAGTGGTTTGAGCATTGAATTATGACTCTGGAGACCAGGGTTTGAATCTTGGTTTGGATGACCTTGGGCAAGTCACACTCTCTCAGCCTCAGAGGATGGCAGTGGTAAGCCCTTTTCAAAGAAACTTGTCAAGAAAACCCCCTCATAGATTTGCCTTAGAGTTGCTGTAGGTCGGAAACAACATGAAGGCACACACCAACAACAGCAATAGGTAGTGGAGTGAATAAAGATGGCAAGACAGAAGGCAAAGATTAGCACAAGGAGAGACCGTTTCTCTGCTAACATAAATAGGCTTGTTGTCACCTCCTAATGTGTGTCCTGAAATTTCCAGAGTTTAGCCTCCTTTCAGGCTGAGCAAATGTTTTTGACATGCTGCATCTGAAGAGAACATGGGCAAATATGGTGATGGTGATTAATTCAGATTGTGCATGTCATAAGGCATCAAACTGTTACTTATTCAATTTGTTTTATTGTGGTTTTAGGGCCAGGAATAGGTAGCAATGCATACAGGACTTGTACCAAAATAGATTAGTTGGCTGTAGATGCTATCCAGCTTCTGACTTTGCTGTTTAGCCTCAGGCAACAATATGGTTTAGGACAGTTCCCAAAATAAAATTAGTTCCACTTTAACTGCCATGACTCCACCCTATGGAATTCTGTAATTTGGTGAGGTATTTCAAATTATCTGCTTGATTGCTCTAGTGAATTTCCCCAAACTATAGGAGGGGAGAGCTATCTGGCAGAAAATATTAAGTGCCTTTGCTGTTGTTGATTGCCATCAAGTTGACTTAAGGCAACCCTATGAATGAGAGACTTTCAAGTCATCCTATCATCAACAGCCCTACACAGGTCTTGCAGATTCAGAGCTATGGCTTCCTTGATTAAGTCTATTGTTGTTGTTTCACACTTATGGTCATCCTAAAATGAGCCTACCAAGGGTATGTTCAGAAAGGGTTGCCTTTGCTTTCCTCTGACTCTGAGTGTGATGTGGACTTCCATGGCTGCATAGGGATTCGAATCCTGGTCTCCAAAGTCATAGTTCAATGCTTAGACCACTACATTGCACTGGGTCTCTCCATCTGTTATGTGGTCTTCCTCTTTTCTTACTGCCTTCCACCTTACCAAACATTATTTTCTTCTCTAATGATGCATGTAATCTCATAAATCCAAAGTACAACAGTCTTGGTTTAGTTATTTTGGCTTCTAGGAAGAGTTTAGGCTTCATATTCTCTTAGCTCCATTTATCTGTCTTTTTGGAAAGTCATGGTATCTGTGGAACCCTCTTTCAGCTCCACATTTCAAATTAGTCAATTATCTTCCTATTAGATTTCTTCATTGCCCGGGTAAGTGCCTCACCAAACTACCAATTCTAGGATTCCATAGGATGGAATCATGACTAATATAACAGTGTTTGTGTGTGTCTTCAAGTCAACTGTTGGCTTATAGTAACCCCATGGTTTTCATAGGGTTTTCTTAGGCAAGGAAGACTTGGAGGTGGTTTGGCCAGTTTCTTCCCCTGAAATATAGCCTACAACACCTAGTATTTATTGGTGTTCCCCCATCCAAGTATTAACAAGGGCTGACCCTGCTTAGTTTCCAAAATTAGAAAAGATTTGGTGCCTTGAGGGTATTTAGTGGCAGTTGTGCTGTAAAGTTGTTTTGTGGATACACCAGTAAGTAAAGAAAAAAGTAGCTTGGGAGGATGAATTTCAGCAGGAAAAGAACCTCAGAGAAGTGGGTTAAGCAGTCTCTTTGGCTCTTCTATTCAGAATCTCAACCTGCCCACAATGCTTTAGTTTATAAAAATGTAGAAGAGAATCACAGGCCTGTTACAGACAGCCAAAATAAAGCTGCTTCGAGTCACAGTGGAGGTATGGTGTTTCAATGATGCATGCGTCCTAAGAGTCCCAAAGCCACGCTCCAGCCCTACAGTACTGAAGCGTGGCTTGGTGTGGCTTTGATCTTAGGAAGCATGCATCATTGAAACACCATACCTCAAAGGTGACTCGAAGCAGCTTTATTTTGGCTGTCTGTAACAGGCCACAGACTCTTCTTATATTGTGTCATTTGAGCCTTTGGGTCTTCACTACAGAGACTGGTTAAATCTCAGAATCAGGAAACAGATGAAAGGGGGTAGGATTTCTTTTTTAAAAAATCATCACCAAGTACAAAAAAGTCCTCTTACTCTAGAGCTGCATGAAACTGTGTGTCTCCAACTCTTGAACCTCAGGAAACCTGACTGGCAACCCTAACATTATAACTTAGTGGGGATCAGCAAGGATAATTCATCAAGCTTTGTATTCCCACGCACACATTCTCTCCAGAATGATGCACCATGATTCATTAAAAACAAGCACAACCTAAATCAACTTAGATTTAGTCCTCAATGGACTTAACCCATTAGTAAATGAAATAAACCCATTATTAAATGAAAACCTTTTATTTCTTCACTTTCTCACACACAGATTCTGCCTCATTTCCCAGATTCTGTTAATGAGACAGAAATTTTGGACGTCAAAGGCGGGGTGCATGTTAGTCCACAGGATCCCAGAATTAGAGAGACTGGTATTCCTTCTATCCCTTGCACCTAATCCACAACCTTTCTGTGACCCATGCCTTTATCTCAGGGCATTTTCTTCTTAAATAATGCCCCCAAAAGCAGCAATTCCCAGAACAATATAAAATTATTTAAAATGCATCAAAGATGAGTTTTCAGACCAGCTCCTGGTCTGTATTTAAAAATAACATTGGAAGTGGTCTGGCATCTGCTCTGTGTGCACAGGGACTTTGATCTCTTGGTGTATCCAGATGATTGGTGAGTACATGCTTTTGGTGTAGCTGTTAAGGCTGGGGCAGGAACAGAGTTTGAAACTCATTCTCCTTTGCACTATAACTCCTAGAATCCCACAACCATAGAGAACACATGGCCCAGGGATGAATGCGGCCTTCAGCCTAATTTTATGCAGTTCTTATTTTATGTGTCCCATAAAAATGGACTGGCAGAAAGAGACGGAGACAGCTAGAAATGGCTTGGGACATAAAGTCCTGTAATGCTGGAAACTCTGGAAACTCTTTATATAAATTGAACCTCTTTATATACAGTTTGAGTATGTCTTATCTGAAATGTTTGGGACCAAAAGTGTTTCAGTTTTCAATTTTTTTAAAATATTGAATTTTGGAATATTTGCATGAAAAATCTTGGAGATGTGTGTGTCTGTGTTGTATGCCTTCAGTTTGCAATTTATGGCAGCCCTAAGGCAAACCTATTACAGGGTTTTCTTGGCAAGATTTGTTCAGAGAAGATTTGCCATTGCCTACTCCTGAGGCTGAGACAGTGTGATTTGCCTAAGATCACCCAGTGGGTTTCATGGCCAAGGTGGGAATTGAACCTTGGCTCCCAGATTTGTAATTCAACACTCAAACCACTGAATCAAGTCTAAATACGAAATTCATTTATATTTCATATACACCTTATACACATAGCCTGAAGGTAATTTTATATGCTTGCTACCACTTTTCCTTCCACCACCTCTCTCCTCTCCTCCCCTTGTTTTCTCCTTTGGAGTGGCTGCCTGCCTGCGGGTGACAACATGAGTTATCCCGCTGGGGTGATACCAGCCTTAGTGATGCCACTGCTGTTGGTTTAAACCAATGTGTCTGTATGCTTTCAGGTTGCCTGTCAATTTATGGTAATCCATGAATTTTTCTTAATACTAACTAGGAGTGACCCTAGTCTTCCTTAAAACAGTGGCTCCTCCCATAAGTTTGTAAATTCAACTAGCTGAAAGCTAAGCTGTGAAACTGTGAAATTGTCTCCAGGTTTATTCCCTGAGCAGTTGGAATGTTCATTTAAATTCTGCAACCTGACAACCTCCATCTCAGCTTCATCAGAAGTGCCATAGAGGCCTGTGTGCAACCATCATCTACATCTTGGGGAACACTTAAATTTTCTGAGGAACAAAATCTAATGTGTTTAATACTGTTATATGTGCAATTTCTCCAGAAAGAAGTACAGCCATAAAGGATATTATGACCAAGTTCACGAAACAGCTATACCCTACAATAGTTTTTAGAAAACGTTCCAGAGTAAGATCAAGGTACTTATTTCTCTCTTCATTGCACCCATTCTCCCAGTACTATAGCGTCACTGAGGGTTACATACCTATCATGCTAAGATCCTTTTCTTTTTTACTCTCTAGTAATGGTATGTGTCCTGGATTTAGATCAGGAGGAGCACTTGCAATTGGCAGAGATTTAAATTTTCTCACTCAGCCGTTGTTGTTTTATTGTTCAAAGTATGTATCAGTTGAGGAGGGATAAGTTATTTTTCATTCCCTACAGGAAGGGGATTTTGAAACACAAATGGAGCTAGGATCCATATGGCCTGGATCAGGGCCATACAAGCTCACCAGAGAGGAAAGAAAAGCAGTGTAATATGTCATAAATGTAGGCCTAGTTTTAATCCTAGTTTCAAAAAGGAATTCTGTGTGTGAGATTATGGCAATGATACAGCCCGCTATGTCTTTTCCAACATTATTTCTTGCAGTCTTAACACTGCTGGTTTAATCTGTAGGTCTATTTTGTCAGTCTGCTATTGATAATCAGTCAGGTGAGCCTGCCCAGCTGAAAATCACAGTTGAGTCCTGCACTGTCTGGGCCAGCCCTAGCATTGGCCAGATGGTAGAGAAGGGGTGGTGGAGATCTTGTTTTAAAGCTGTATTGTTCCCCTCTGGAGGACTGAAGTGTGTTATACAACCTGCCCTGGATCCTCTGAAACAATTTGCTGCTATCTCATCACTAATGTAAGCATTGGCATCACTAGTGTTGGCATCACCTGATGCAGTAACTCAAGGTGTCACACACACTCCATTGACCTCTTTCCATACTGCACCATACAGAATCCTTAGTCATGTTTTTGTACTAATGTTATTCATAAATTGTAATTCCCATATGCCACTGAATGTAATGACAATAGTTGTGACATAAACAACTAAAAAAATAAAATTATACAGTCGGCCCTTCTTATACACGGATTTTTTATACACAGATTTAAGCATACACGGTTTGAAAATGTTCCAAAAAAGTATAAATTTACCTTGATGTTCCATTTTTTATTAGGGACACCATTTTGCTATGTCATTATATCTAATGGGACTTGAGCATACACGGATTTTGTTATACACGGGGGATCTTGGAACCAAACCCCAGCGTATAACAAGGGTCCACTGTAACTTTAAATTACAATATCATAAGCATAGCCTAAACATATTTACATTTACATAGTTTCATGTGGTTAAAGTGAAAATTTGGTAGGATATGATGTATTTAATTAAAATTTAAAAAGAGTAAAAATTTTAAAAATATTGGAGGCCCCTTCTTTTTCAGCCCACTGAGCCTTGCCTCATTTATGTCTTCTCTTCCACTGAGCTCCAGGGATTTAAAGGGATGTGGGTGATTGCCACAGCCCATTTCTGCCAAAAGGCAGACATTTGGGGAGCAGTGGTGTCACCCTTCCTTAGGGCATCCCCCAGTGCAGCCTGTATCCTCGTGTCTTTTACCTCAGGCAGCAAAATGTCTTCGGACAGTCAAACAGCCATCACTGGGGAAAGTCCTATATGATGAAACAGGTTTGCAATATGATTTGGGAAAGGGATAGAGTCCCAGAAACATTTAATGTCTAAATGGATGATTCCAGGTTGCCCAGAAAGCAGTGGTATGATACAGTAACTGCAGTGAATATTAAGGCTTAAATCCTTGCCCAGCAATGAAGCATATTAAATAATCCTGAACAAATCACATATTTAAAATGCCAGTCTGAGGAAGAACAAGAGACAAATTAAGTAAATAGACCAAAACATCTGAGGGTGCATCTACACGGTTGAAATAATGCAGTTTGACACCACTTTAAGTGCTGTAGCTCCATTCTATGGAATCCTGGGATTTGCTAAAAAGGGCTGGTGCCTCACAAAACTATAGATCCCAGGATTCTGTAGGACAGAACCATGGCAGTCAAAGTGGTTTCAAATTACATTATTTCTACAGTGCACCCTGAAAGAGTAAAAAGAAGTTATAACAGTATTTTGTAATTAATAGACTTTATACCCTTTCTTGAACTAGAACCAAAACTTAACAGTGTATTTAAGTTCATCTGCCAGTGACATGGATTGACACTGTCTTCATTATCATGTCAAATTATGGGGAAATTCTGAAGGTATGTCTTGAAAAATACCACCATCCAGATGACATTTCCTTCCTACTAAAAATGAGAAGTATTTCTATATGAGGTTGTGGAAGTGGAGATGAAGAGAGAAGGGGAGAAGGCAGAAATGGTAGTAATAAAAGTGGCAAAAGCTACGCATTTGAAGTAATAATAATAATAATAATAATAATTTATTTATAGCCCGCCCAATCACAAAGAATATGGGCGGGTTACAACACTAAAATACATCAATTACAATAGAGTTAAAAATAAAACCCTAGACCTACTGCCCCCCCATACCTAGTACTAAAACAGAATTAAACAATAATAGTATAAAAACATTAAAAACATTAAAAGCATTTAAAAAAAAGGCAGAAACATAGGCGGGGAAGAATATGAGGGGACAAATGAGGGGACAATATCTCTATATCTGGGGAGGGTAACTAAGTTGGAAAGGTCTGCCGGAAGAGATCCGTCTTGAGTGCTTTCTTAAAAGCTGTCAGAGTGGAAATGTGACGGATCTCCTCTGGCAGGTCGTTCCATAGTTTAGGAGCAGTAGTAGAAAAGGCCCTCTGGGAGACTGATTTTAGCCTAGATTTTTTTGGCTGTAGTAGATTTCTTCCAGAGGACCTTAGTGTGTGGGGCAGACAATAGGGAAGAAGGCGTTCCCTCAAGTACTCTGGGCCCAAGCCATATAGGGCTTTAAAGGTAATCACCAACACCTTGTACTTTGCCTGGAAACTAATAAGCAGCCAGTGCAGGGACTTCAAGACCGGTGTTATATGGTCATTCCTAGAAGTTCCTGTGATCAATTTGGCAGCCATATTTTGTACCAACTGAAGTTTCCGAACTTGGCACAAGGGTAGTCCCAAGTAGAGCGCATTACAGAAGTCCAGTTGAGAGGTTACCAGTGCATGTACTACTGTTTCCAGGTCCCTTGGCTCCAGGAAGGGGCACAGTTGGAGTATCAGACGAAGCTGATGGCAGGCGCTCTTGACAGTCGCATCCACCTGAGCTGTCAGTTGGAGCGACGAGTCAAGGAGCACCCCCAAGCTGTGAACAGAATCCTTCAGGGGAAGTGTGACCCCATCCAAAACTGGCTGACACAGAGACCATACATAAGCCCTGGGCACCAGTGCCTGTCTGTTCCCATTCTCCAAAACATTGACTACTGGCATACGGACACGGTAACCTCTTTAAAATGCGTTTCTTGATATTTTAACAACATAGAAAGGCAGTTGAGTGTAATTTCTGTCCATGCAGTTAAACCCGAATTTTCCTCTCCTGAAGGATCAGTTCTACAATGAAACAGAGGTTGTTATCACACTGGGAAATTGGAGGAAATTGGCAGGTCAATGCAGTGTGATCCCAGATGCAATCATGCAGATTCACGTTATTGCGCGAGAAGTTATCACACGTAATCGAAGTCAATGCTAGGTCAATTCGAACCCAATCCAGGGTCAACTGAGAGGTGTGTAAATTTGGGGAAATACAGAATTTACAAATCCTGTTCCACTCCAAAGTTGCATTCAATTCGAATTTGGCAGGTATGGAACGCATGTCTTGATTGCCCTTGGATTGCCTTTGAATCAGACTACAATTCCCAATCTCCTTTGCTGGCTGCAATTTTTCCCTTCCCCTCCTCCCTCCCTTCGGGTGGGGGGGGGGCTTTTCTTGGCAGGTTTATTCAGATGGAGTTTGTGATTGCCATTTTCTAAGGAGGCTGAGAGTGTGTGACTTGCACCAGGTCACCAGCAGGGCTTGCCTCCGGTTCCCGTGGTTTTGTCTTGTTTTACGTTATTTTTTCATTCATTACCCCTTATTTCACGTTATTTAGGCAATTCATCATTTCAAAACCAGTCCAAAGCGACCTTGTACTTGGTTTGAGCATTGGGCTATGACTTTAGAAGGAAGGGATCAAATCCCACTGGGTGACCTGGTCTAAGATACTATTGGAAAGCTACTTTGCTCATTGATGAGAGTGGGTAGTCAGTACTCCCCTTGATATCCCATACAAGGAGAAGCTATGATAGGGGAATATTTCTCATTAGTAACTTCTTGAGTAAGGATCCTAGCATTAGCATAAGCTGTGTCAGTTGTGGCATTATGAAATAAAAAAAAATCCTATTGATCAATCAGTTAATTATTTAATTACTGAGGGTGTTTGTGAGAGCCCTGGTGGCACAGTGGTTAAATGCCTGTATTGCAGCCACTCACTCACAAACCATAAGGTTGCGAGTTCAATACCAGCAAAAGGGCTCAAACTTGATTCAGGCTTACATCCTTCCAAGGTCACTAAAATGAATACCCAGATTGTTGGGGGCAATTAGCTTACACTTTGTAAGGGAGTGCTTAAGTGCACTGATAAGTGGTATAGAAATGTACTTGCTATTGCTATTGCTGTTTTCTGACTCAGCTGCCAAATATGCATTTTCACACTGCACACTTATACCAGTTTGATCCCATTGTAACTCCCCTGGCTACATCTGTGGAATCCTGAAATTTATAGTTTACTGTGGCCTGTTACAGACTGCCAAAATAAAGCTGCTTCGGGTCTCTTTGGAAGTATGCTATTTAAATGATGCATGCATCCTAAGAATCCGGAAGCTGCACCAAAGCTGCACTCCATTGCTTAGGAATGGAGTGTGGCTTTGGCACGACCTCTGGACCCATGCATCATTTAAATAGCATACCTCCAAAGAGACCCGAAGCAGCTTTATTTTGGCAGTCTGTAACAGGCCTCAGATACTAGAGGAGCTTTCTGAGTCAGAATTTTAAATTCCCCTCCCTAAACTGTAGACCTTAGGATTCTATAGAACTGAACCATGGCAGTTCAAATGGAATCATACACATATAATTGTGAAGCATGAAAGAGACCCAAGTGTGTGTGTACAATTCACTATTCCTGTACAGGCAGTAATTTAGGGGGTAGGGTTGGGGGTGGATCTTTTTTCCTCTTTTCTTTAGCCATTTAGAAATCCATGGACACAAGGATTAATATTGTGATTGGGCCTTCTTCCACATGCATTTAGAAAAGCTACTTTGGAAACGCTCTCTCTCTTCACCTTTACCAATCAGATCTTCACATATCTTTTGACAAGTGTGTGTGTGTGTGTGTGTGTGAGAGAGAGAGAGAGAGAGAGAGAGATTGAGAGAATGTGTATCTATATTTCTGTCTGCTGTCATTTCTCTGTGTCTGTCTGTCTGTCTCTGTCTCTCTCTCCCTCATTAATAAAATAATTATCTCTGATTAATTGTTCCACATTTCTCTTATTTTCACCAACACACCCTGGTTGTCTCTGGGAAATAGGCTGAGCTAGGAAAGCAAATTGGCATTCTGACCACTAACCACTTCCTTTTCCAAGGAAGGGTTCCCTCCTTGCTCAAATCCATGTTCCATAGTTGGTTCACTGGCTGCCATTCTATTATCTATTTGCTTTTGCTTTCTGATCCTTCCTCACTGCTGGCTGTCTTTCTGATTTGACCTTTCCCCTGTTTTGGGACTCTCAGCCAGGAGAATTAGAGATAATGGCTCAGATAGAAAGTTCCCAGCCCAACGACAGGAAACCAGGAAGCCTTCATTTTTAGAGGAAACCTTTTCATCCCTAGAGGGTAGTAAACTGAGTGGGTTGCTTCTCTGGGGCTTTGAATAAAAAGGACTCCCACATTTTCCCCCTAGCTTTAGCCTTGCTGTACTGTTGTCATTGGGCAAAGGCTTGATTATTATTCTGAGACATTTGAGAACATGTGATTTTAGAGCCCTTTTAATAGAGTGCTTTCCTACTTTTAACTCAACTATTTTAAAACCTTTTTTAATTGAAAGTTTTAAATTGTTTTGAATGTTGACCATTGACTTACATCTTAAAGTTGAACTTTTGCATGTTTCAACTATGTTGTTTCACTTTGTAAGCTGCTGCCTTGAGTCCTGCTTTTTGGGGAAAGCATGATATAAATCAAGTTAATCACTATTACCCACAATGGGTTTCAGAAGAACAAGATAGTAGTTAGTCTATGTATTATGTAAACTCTGGTTTTTGGTTACACTTTTGACCCCTTAATGCCATACTAAGCAGCATTTTCCACCTTAGACACCTCTGTCCCCTTCTCTTCAGGATCTGGAATAGCTCAGTGTGGGCATGTCTACACAGGACATTAAAACTAGTTTCTCCTCACCCTCATGTTGCCCTGTTCAGACAATACAGGGCCAAAATCCTGATTTATGTGTGGACTGGCTTCATGTGGAAAGACCAGTTCTGTGTCAAATCCAGGCAGTTCTTCTCTTAAACTGGTTTAAAATAACTTACATTTTGCTGTACCTTTCAAGAAAATCCAGAGCACTCCAGAACGATGCTGAGTCGCTGTTTGCACAGTATCCTGCCCAGTGCCACCACCACTGGCATCAGTCGCTCCCTCTGAGGTTACAATGAGATGCCCAGCAATATGACTGATGTTGGACACCTCATTTTTTACCTCACAGGGAGCAACTTGCACCAGTGGCGGTGGCACTGGGCAGAGCAGTGGAACACATGTGCCGACAGCCACCTGGTGTTGATTCTGAATACACAAGGTAACAGGGGGAAGTCGGGGCAGGTTCAGAACCAGAATACTGTGAGAATAGCCAGAGTGTTCTGGCCAGTGTAAACCGACTCTGCGTCTTATCCTTTGCCACCCAGTATTGTGGAGGGGAGGTAGTGGAAAGAGCCATATACCTGTAGGAGAGGCTTTCCTTTGGCTGTGTGTCAGGACTAATTCTGCTCTTCAGAGTGGAAGTTGTCTTTGAGGCACAGTTGACAGGTGCTCTGCAGGCAGGCGTGACTGCCACCAGGTCTCCTGGCTCCGTTTTACATTGTGTCAGGAGCCATGTGAGCATCCTGCTTGTGCCACACTTAACTGTAGAAGCACCATCTGTACCATGACCTTTTCCCTTCTTGTTTCCTTTCCCATTAGACTGATGGGAGCCAGGTTTGCAGACTGCGCACAAAAGAGATGGTTGGGGATTTGTGGTTGATCTCAGCTCATTTTAATGATATAATAAAGGCTTAAAAATATATTTGTCAAACAAAGCAGTGGCATCTATTTTTAGTCCTCTTTCCCCCTGAAGGGGCTGTGTGGCCTCCTGAATCACACACTGGATGGTTACACAGAGAAAGTGGTTGTCGGAGGGGAAGGGAGACAGGATGGGCCATCCAGACAGTGGGTTTTATTTTTCTTTGTTTTCAACATTGCTGGGAGCAGCTACAGATGGACTGGAACTCAGTGGGAGAGTGAAAGAATTATGGGATGAAAAACTTAAGGGGCCAGCCCAGTTGCATTCTTTTATTGTCAAGAAGACATTCTGGAGAGTTATTACTAGTATTTGAAGAATGTTAGGCTAGTCAGGCCTTTGTTAGTCAGGCCTCTGTTAGAATGGGGTATCGATTCAGCCTGGGGAATGGGAAGGATGATAGGTTGCAAAGTTGTACATCAGTCTCCTTGGAAGCTTTCCTTTCATGGGCTAAGAGTGTGGAAGTTCTTTTCATTTCCACAGGTGATACTCAGTCAAATCTCTCCCCCATCCAGATCCTGATTTCATTGCTTTGCACATTTCCCCAACCTGCTTTCCATGTGCTGTTTGTGGTAACAGGGTGGGCAACTGTGGAAGAGGTGAAGCCAATTTTGCCTCTCCAAGCCTCAGAAAGTCATGTTTTGGCACACAAGAAGTGATGTCATCCCATTTCTGGCTGCTATTTTTGGCCAATTTTGGGACATCTCCCCACCCCGACCCTCAAGGATTTCAGGGAGTGAGGTCTCAGGGAGTGCATTTTTGGTTGTCTTGTTAGTTTTCAGGTGGAAAACTGCTTGAAAATTGGCAGAGAAAAAGTTTTTAAAAATCTTCAAGGGGACTGGGACTTTGGAGATTGCCAGGGGGGTTTCAAGGGCCATACAAGTGGGGCTCAGGGCTACATCCAGCCTGCAAGCTATGCTTTCCCCACCCATAGTACAATTAGTGTATACATGTGTTTCCACAGGTGGGTTTGCCAAGTAGTGTTGTCTACTCTGTAGAATGCCACCTTGGGTGCTCCTGCTTGTATTATTGTACTGATAATCTGTTTGCAAACAGATTGGCCATAACTAGTACTCAGGAAGCGGCCTCAAAGTCTGGTCTTGATATCATCCCCAAGTTCTGAAATTTATATCCCACCTTTCTATCAGGGTTGGGAAACAAGGTGGCTTCCAACATGATTTAAAAGTTTCTAATGAAAACACAATAAATTCTACATATTGAAAGATACAATTAATTGAAATTAATTATACTATCAAATCATCAATTAATTAATTATACTATTAGAACTATTCAAAAACATCACATCAACAATAAATAAGCAGCAAAATATTTAAAAGTCCAGTATTTTAAAACATTTTCAGCAGGCAGTTGCTGAATTCCTGATAGAACAGAAAGGATTTTGCCTACTGGTGGAAGGACAACAGGTTCCCAAAGATTATTGCCAATGGCTCTGATATTACATTTGCCAGTTCTTTTAATACCCTTGGATGTAGTTCATCTGGTAAGATTATGGAGCAGATCATTAAACAGGGAGTCTGTGAACATCTAGAAAACAATTCTATAATCACAAAAAGTCAACACAGGTTTCAGAGAAAGAAGTCATGCCAGACAAATCTAATCTATTTTTTTAAAAATAAAATTACCAGCTTGTTAGATGAAGGGAATGCTGAAGATATAGTATATCTTGATTTCAGTAAGGCCTTTGACAAGGTTTCCCATGACATTCTTGCAAAAAAGCTAATAAAATGTGGGCTAGACACCATAACTGTTACATGGATTAGTAATTGGTTGACTGGCCGAACCCAAAGGGTGCTCAATAATGGCTCTTTTTCTCTGGAGAGAAGTGACCAGTGGGGTCCCACAGGGTTCTGTCCTGGGCCCAGTGCTATTCAACATCTTTATCAATGACTTGGATGAGAGAATTGGGCACATACTTATCAAATTTGCAGGTGACACCAAACTAGGAGGAGTAGCTAATACCCTAGAGGACAGAATCAAAATTCAAAATGACCTTAATAGATTAGAAAGCTAGGTCAAAGCTAACAAACTGAATTTCAACATGGAGAAATGTAAGGTACTGCACTTAGGGTGGAAAAATGAAATGCACAGATATAGGATGGGTGACACCTGGCTGAATGAGAATACATATGAAAGGGATCTGGGAGTCCAAGTAGACCACAAGTTGAACATGAGTCAACAGTGGAGTTTCTCAGACTCAAAGTTCTGGATCCTCAATTGCGCTAAGGAAGTGCAAAGAACGTTGCGAAATGACTGTTTCATGCGAAGTCTTACCACATTGCTTGCTTTTCTATCATTCCCCCATAACGTTATGTTAGCGCTACAATTGCGCAAAAGTTGCGATTTGCGTGATACGAAACCATGCATAGCAGAACTTTTTACTACACCAGCACCTTCCTTTTGTCTTTCACATTTCGCATCAACATATTTGCGCATGCCCTTTGGAGGCTTTGGTGGCATCGTGACCTTTGTGCTTCTGGGGGAGCAAGGGGGTTCCCCCCCCATCTCTAGGGTCCTATTTAGCGGAGGGGAGGGGGAGAAGGAAAGAGCCGAAGGAAAAAGGGGAATCTGGATGCAACAGGTGACAGAAGGCAAAAGGGCAAATCAGGGTGACTTTTGGACTGCAAATGCAGTATTTCCCCCCATTATTTTTATTATTAAATATATACACCCCTGTCTTTATTTTTATTTATTTTTTCATTATTTTTATTATTAAATATATACAAAATGAGCGCATGTTTTGTTGTGTTTTTTGCTGAGGAATGTGTGTGTGTGTGTGTGTGTGTGTGTGTGTGCGTGCGTGTGTGTGTGTATATTTGCCCTTTGCAACAGTATCCCTTTGCTGGAAGTCAGCTAATAAAAGTGAAAGGGAACAATAAAAGGGCACTTTTTTCCTTGGAGAATCCATGCTAAAATGCGAATGTTACAATCGAACGTTACATTTGTTGCTTTTGTCAATTAGGCAGTTGGCAAAATGATACATGCTTTTGCAAGGAATTCAGGGACAGCTCTGAATTGCTTTTAAAGTCATAAAAGAATGCATGACAATCGCATCCTTTTCTGTCATTTACGGTGATGAATTTATTATTATTAATATTATTACATGTGCAAGAGGCATACATGGGGTGGCAAGGAGTGGGGGATACAGGATGCATTATTTTTATTATTAAATATATACACTTCTGTCTTGATTTTTATTTTTTTTCCATTATTTTTATTATTAAATATATACATCCCTGTCTTGATTTTTTTTTTTGATTTTTATTTATTTTTTCAAATAAATAACCTCACAGCTTGGAGGTTCCCTTTTTCTCTCAGTGCTGCTGCTCTTTGGATGACTCTTTGGGGTCCCTGACATTTACAGCCTCCTCGGTGTTCATGCAGGGCAGAGGAATGGGGCTGGAATGGATGACCCTTAGGGGTCCCTGACATTTGCAGCCTCCTCGGTGTTCATGCAGGGCAGAGGAATGGGGCTGGAATGGGATGACTCTTTGGGGTCCCTGACATTTACAGCCTCCTCGGTGTTCATGCAGGGCAGAGGAATGGGGCTGGAATGGATGACCCTTAGGGGCCCCTGACATTTGCAGCCTCCTAGGTGTTCATGCAGGGCAGAGGAATGGAGCTGGAATGGATGACCCTTAGGGGCCCCTTAAAGTCGCAGCCTCCTCAGTGTTCATGCAGGGCAGAGGAATGGGGCTGGAATGGATGACTCTTTGGGGTCCCTGACATTTGCAGCCTCCTTGATGTTCTTGCAGGGCAGAGGAATGGGGCTGGAATGGATGACCCTTAGGGGCCCCTGACATTTGCAGCCTCCTAGGTGTTCATGCAGGGCAGAGGAATGGGGCTGGAATGGATGATCCTTAGGGACCCCTTAAATTTCTAGCCTCCTTGGTGTTCATGCAAGGCAGAGGAATGGGGCTGGAATGGATGATCCTTAGGGGCCCCTTAAATTTGCAGCCTCCTCAGTGTTCATGCAGGAAAGAGCGACCCCCCTTCCCCCGGGGTTGTCCTGAAAAAGGAAGGCCACCGGAAGGGAATGGGGTGAAAAAGCAGCCCAGCATCATGGGAACTTTGCAATCAGTAACTTTTGCATTGCATTGCACTGCTGCCTACCACACCAAACCATTTCAAAACACTTTCGCAAGGATAACAGGAGACAAAGGCCTGACTTCCCTTTTTCCCCGTAATGCCCAAAAAGGGGAGGAATGACGCTAAACCTACGGGAGCATTGCGCAACGGGCTCCCATAGAAATAAATGGCATCTGGAAGAACATTGCGCTTTCACGTTATTGCGCAACATTGGTGACACTAACATTGCGCGATAGGCAGGGAAAATTGCCAAAAACTCACGTCTGATAAACTCGAGAGTCATGCGGCAGCTAACAAGGCCAATGCAAATTTAGGCTGCATGAATAGAGGTATAGTGCCTATATCAAGGGAAGTAATAGTGCCACTCTATTCTGCTCTAGTCAGGCCCCACTTGGAATACTGTGTCCAGTTCTGGGCACCACAATTTTAAAAGGATGTTGAGAAACTGGAGTGTGTCCAGAGGAGGGCGACTAAAATGGTAAAGCAGGGGTAGGCAACCTGCGGCCCGTGGGCCGGATGCGGCCTGGCGAGGCCTTGAGACTGACCCCAGCCCGGTCCTGCCGCCGATTGCTGCCGGGGCCTTTGGCATCTCGCGTGAGGCCATGGTGGGGCAATTGTCTATAGAAGCCTCAGAAACATGCATTTATCTTAACATTTTTTAAAAAATCAGCATTTTTTTTCGCGTGTCCTCCATTTTTTATTTAAAAAGTGCCCTCCATTTGAAATTTTTGTCCTACATTTGTCCCGGCTCATTTATTTAATTAATTTTCTAAATTATTTAATTATTTATTTTTTGGCTTCGGCCCCCCAATTGTCTGAGGGACAGCAACCCGGCCCCCGGCTCAAAAGGGTTGCCTACCCCTGTGGTAAAGGGTCTGGAAACCATGCCCTATGAGGATCGACTTAGGGAGCTAGAGATGTTTAGCTGAAGAAGAGATGGTTAAGAGGTGATATGATAGCCCTGTTTAAATACTTGAAGGGATGTCACATTGAGGAGGGAGCTAGCTTGTTTTCTGTTGCTCCAGAGACTAGGACCCGGAGCAATGGATGCAAACTACAGTAAAAGAGATTCCACCTTAACATTAGGAGGAACTTCCTGACAGTAAGGGCTGTTCGACAGTGGAACAAACTCCCTCAGAGTGTAGTGGAGTCTCCTTCCTTGGAGGTCTTTAAGTAGAGGCTGGATGGCCATCTGCCGGGGATGCTTTGATTTAGATTTCCTGCATGGCAGGCGGTTGGACTGGATGGCCCTTGCGGTCTCTTCCAACTCTATGATTCTATGATTCTAGGTAAGGCTAAACTCTTACTGAAAGGAGTCCCATAATCTAGAAACTGCCACCCAGAAGGCCGTCTCTCATGTCGGCATCAGATGCACCTTTGAATGTGGTAGGACCAAGTGGAGACACTGATATCTCAAAGCCTGGGGCTTCTACGAGAGAATCCTGTACCCAAACTATATAGGGCTTTATAGGTCATAGGCCTCTGTGGCACTGCCTTTCCATGGTGGTGGAATACCATGTTCCTGTGCAGGAAGAGGTTAGACTGAGTAGATCATGAAAAACAATGCATCACTCATAAAGAAATGATCACAACATTTGATTGTCCTGATGCAAAAACCTGTACTCCGAACAAGAAGTTACTGTCAGAACAGAATATGGAGAAACTGAATGGTTTCCAACTGGCAAGGGCATCTGGCAAGGCTGCATTTTATCCCCCTGTTTAATCTGTATGCTGTACATATAATTCAGAAAGCAGGATTAGATTCAGAGGAAGGAAGCATTAAATTTGGAGGAAGGAATATCAACAGTTTAAAGATGCGCATGGCATCACAGTAGCAGAAAACAGCAAAGACTTGGAACAATTACTGAAGTAAGTCAAGGGAAAAACTACAAGAGAAGTTTACAGTTGAGCATTAAGGAAACAAAAATAATGATCACAGATGACTTACATTACTTTCAAGCAAATGATGAAGACATTTAAATAGTTAAAGATTTTCGATACCTTGGCTTAGTTATTAATCAGAATGAAAACTGCAGTCAAGAAATTAGGAAAAGACTAGGACTTGGAAGGGCAGCTATGAAAGAACTGAACAAGATCCTGAAATATAAAGGCATATCATTGAAAACAAAAGTTCGAATCGTTCATGCCATCGTTTTTCCAGTTTAAATGTATGGTTAGGAAAGCTGGACAGTGAAGAAAGCTGAAAGGAAGAAAATCAACTAATTTGAAATGTGGTGCTGGAGAAGAGTTCTACGGATGCCCTGGACTGCTAAAATGACAAATGTGTCCCAAAGCTAATCAGACCTGAACTCTCCCTAGAAGCCAAGATGGCTAAATGTAAACATGTATCTGTACTTAGGCTATATCACAAGAAGACATGACTCACTAGAAGAGACAATGCTTGCTAAGGCAGAAGACAGTAGGAAAAGAGAAAAGACTGCATTCTAGGTGACTCAGTGAAGGAAGCCATGGCTCAATGAGTCTGCAAGACCTGAGCAGGGTTGTTGATGATAGGATAGTTTAGAGGTCTCTCATTCATAGAGTTGCCATTAGTCAAAGTTTACAACTGTAGTTAACAACAACACATCACAGCTGGTACTCTGAATTGTGCCCAAAAAAGGGCAAGTGAAGCTGTTGTAACAGTGGAGTTACATCTTTCCTGGGCTGCAACATTTTTTACAGCTGTAGTTTGCAAACATTCTTCAAAGGCAATTTCACATAGAGCATGTTATGGTGATGGATATAACTAAGGCATGTGTCATCATTGATAAATCAAATATCTTCAGAAGAGATGTAGCTTGTGCACTGCCTTCAGTTGTGCAAATAAACTCTCTGCCAGTACCAAACTCAGGAATCCAGAGTCATGGTTATAATGAGGTGTACAACCAAAGTGCAGACTTGCCTGTTTGATGGGATTTAATTCTGTTAACCAGAGGTTGCATCCTTACTCCCTGATTTGCCTTTTGATTGACAAGGAGCAGTTCCATCTAGTCTGATTTAAACTTCAGTTTATTCATCCTCATCCAATTCATTACTAACCATGGATGTTGGTTAAGAACTAAAAGAACTTCATTGGGTTTGGATGGAGAGCAGAAACAGAACTGGATGTCATTGGAACATAGATGGTACTGAAATCCAAAATTCTGGGCAACCTCTTCAAGTAGTTTGTGTGGATATTAACTTGAATGAGAGACAAAACACAGCTACATGTTAATAGCAATAGCAATAGCAAGTACATTTCTATACTGCTTATCAGTGTAATTAAGCATTTCCTAAGCGGTTTGCAATGTGTAAACAAATTGCCCCCAGCATGTTGGGTATTGATTTTAATGACCTTGGAGGGATGCCAGGCTGAATCAACCCTGAGCCCTTGGCTGGTACTGAACGCACAACCTTGTGGCTTGTGAATGAGTGGCTGCAGTACAGGCATTTAACCATTGTGCCACAGGAAGTTCCTAGCACCACCTTCTGAAGCTGAATCTGCTCTGTAGAAATAGTGCAGTTTGACACCACTTTAATTGTCATGGCTCCATGCTATGAAAGTCTGGGATTGGCACCAGAGCTCTCTGACAAAGAAGCTAAATATCTCACAAAACTGTAAATTCCATAGCATTGAGCCATGGCAGTTAAAGCAATGTCAAACTGTATTATTTCTGCAGTGCAGATTCAGTCTGAATCTGTTCCTCCTGGAAGGTCCTGAAAGATCAAATTCCTCGAGAAGCAGCCCAGAAGAATACCATGGTCAATGGCATTGAAAATCACTGAGAGGTTCAGCAGAACCAACAGGAATGTATCCCACCTATCCAATTACCAGTGCAGATCATAACTAAGGAGACAAATTCAGCCTCATCCCATATCCATGTTTGAACCAATAGTGAAATGGATCTAGATTATCTGTCTCCTAAAGCAGAGAGACACCACCATGTGCTCTAAGAACTTATCCAAACACTGAATATTGGAGATTGGCTAGTAACAATCCCATATAGGAGGGTCCAGGGTGGGATTTTTAAACAACAAGCCCACAACTGTATCTTTTAGGCCTGTTGGAATTTTTCCTTGTTGCAAAGGGGCATTCACCAGTTTCTTTACCCAGTTGGCCAGCCCTCCTTCCCCTTAATCACTTTGATAAGCCAAGAAGCACAATGATATATATGAAGTAAGTATAAAGGAGTACCTTTGAGTAGGTGCAGAGTGCTTCCTATTTCCTGGAGATTACTATAGTCTGTCCCCACACATTTAGAACCAGTCCAGTTGAGGATTTTTATTTATTTATTTATTTTGGTATTTGGAGTGATACTAAAAGACATTTTGGCTATGTACCATTATCAGATTTGATAATGGTTTCATCAAGTACTCTTAAATATAAAACAAGCATGACTTGTGGCATGAGCCTTTGCCCCTTGCCTATATTATGAAAGTGTCAAGAGCCAAAAAATAAAACAACAAATGCATGTGGTCATTCCATGAGTCATGCAACACACACATCATTTGTACACAGATGTTGTACCCAAGTACAAAAGTATCTTAAGCAAGGGGGAGCAGAGTGTGCTTCTCCTTTTTATGTGGCGCCAGTTTGTTCCCTGCTCAGGGCTGCCACCAGCTAGAAATGAGGAAGGCAGAAAATAGACATATATATATAAAGCCAATCATTACTGAGAAAGCAGTACACCACCATCAACCAGTTATGGGGCAGCTCTGTGGTCACACGGAATCCAGAGGCTGGTAGCTCTGATCATCATGATGGATGTATTCTAGGGGTTTTGTGTATGTTCATATTTGTGTGGATCAAACAAATTTAGGATGCCCAGCCATGCCAAATAAAAATAACATGCTCATAAATGTAAGCCTTAACTGTATGGCATTTGGGTTCATGTGGTTTAAGCTGGACCCTGCCATAATTAATAACAGAGCTTGTGCCATTAATAGCTGTTAGTAGTCAGAACTAAATCCAAACCATTTCCTGTTTAATCATAACAGGCTTGTTTCCATTTCAAGTGCTTGGACTGCAAAACAAAAGCAAGATATGCAACAATGAGGTCCAGTTGTGGAAATCAGCCTCTTGTTCTTTCCCATTTCTGTTCCCTCTAACTGGTGGATCAAGCTTGCACCTGAGGAACGATATTGCTATCTGTTGAATGATTCTCAATGGATATATCACTGTGATTTTGGTCAACATTGATACTTTGCTCTCTAAATGGTCTTTTTTTTTTCCTTTTGTTCTTTATTGCATTTATACCCCACCTTCCTCTCAAAATGAGATCTAAGGTGGATTACAATAGTTTAAAAAAACAATAACAGCAAAAACATTCATTTAAAAAGTTAAAAGAGAATTAACAGTATTATTAAAAACATGGTTGAAAACAATTAAAAAGACTTAAGAGCATATTTACAATATAATTTCATTTAAAGATTTAAAAAATACAACACACTGTGTTACACACCCATTACAGCTCCTTAATAATAATTCAAAAGGCCTGCCTAAATAAGATTGTGTTCATCTGCCGACAGAAGGAGAGGATGGACTGCCTGTGGAAAGAAGATCAACAGTCTGGGAGCAGTCACGGAGAAGGCTGTCTTGTGAGTCCTCACCAACCATGCCTGTGAAGGTGGTAGGAATATGAGAAACCTCTCCCATGCAGATCTCAATGCACAACCCGACTTAAATAAGAAGATTCGGTCTTTCATATAGGGCCAGAGCAGATGGGCATGAAAAAAATGGCTTTCCAAAAGTGGGTTGAAACTCTACTGTCCGCACAGTCCACTCTCAAGGCAGGCTGAATACTCACAGGCAGACTATATGGTGCGGCATCAAGCTGCACTGCTGAATAATTTTTTTGTTGCCTCCCCACTATACATGTCCACCATTCTGCAAACACACTGCCTCTGACCTCCAAGTACCTCCCAGATCCACCCAGATTCCATCCTATTGCATTGCTGGCTGCACAGTTGCACATACCCTGCTTCACTGGTACAGGGCATTTGTGCATTGGTGTGTGGGTGATCCATTGGCAAAACACAATCATGGACACCCCATGTCCCCCTGTTGGACTATCTGGTTTGTGTGTGTTATAATTACATCCATTGGAGATGTTGCACTTTTATATTTTTTACTTTGCTGCCTGCACTGGCATTGGACTGTTTATATGCAGGCATGAAGATGCGCATTTTCTAAGCTAAGGCAGAGTATCCTGGCTTCTTTTTGCTCCATATTTTAGTCCAGTTTTTAGTCCCAGAGTGCAGCTTCATTTTGATTTTCATCCACTTTGTAGGCATGTGTCAGAAAAACACCCCGCTATCAAACTAGCTGGAAACCACTTTATTTTGACCATCTATTTCATCTCATAGTCTGTATCTTCCTGGTCTGGTAGTCAAAGCAGCTGTTTCAACAAGGACACCCTATGATCCCTGTACAAGCCCTGGATCAACAGCCTGACCACAACATTTTGGAGTCAGACCCACTGAAGTATTTGAACAGTTTCCAAAGGCAGACCCATTTAAACTGTGTTATGGTAGTCAAAATGGGATGTAACCAAGAGTCTCTGTAGTCAGATCTGACTTCTCAAGGAACAAGGCTCAGCTAGCTCGCTAGTTTTAACTATGCAAAAGCACTCCTGGCCACACCCAAAACATGGGCATTCAGGCTCAGATCTGAGTCTAAAAGCACACCCAAGCTGCAAACCTCTAATTTCAGGAGTGTAACCCTATTCACCACAGGATGAATCCACAGGTGTTGGACTGCAACTTCCATGATCCTTCAGCATTGGCTATGCTTGCTAAGGCTTATGGGAATTGCAGTCAGTCAACAAGATCAGGTAGGACACACCTTCCCTTTGTTGTTGTCGTGTTCTTTCAAGTTGTTTCTGACTTATGGCCGCCTAAGGTGACCCTATCATGGGATTTTCTTGGCAAGATTTGGTTAGAGGAGGTTTGCCATTGCCTTCCCCTGAGGTGAAGAGCATGTGACTTGCACAAGATCAACCAGTGGGTTTCATGGCTGAGTTGAGAATTGAAACCTGGTCTTCAGCACTCAAACCACTATGCCACACGGGCTCTCTACCACTTTACTAGAGTCTAGGATTTGACCCAGAACACTTCCAACAATTATTTTAATGCTGTGTGGTGCTGTTTCTAAGGTCTATATATGGTCTTTTAATGAATTTTAATGGTTTTAATGTTTAATGTACCAACTTTATAAATTGTGTAATTACATCTTAAATAACTCTTATATTTATACTTTTAGTAATGACTTTGTGTAGTTTTAACTTGTATTATTTTTAAATATACCATAAACCACCTTGTGTACCATTATTGGGGGAAAGGTGGGGGATAAATGAATATAACAAATAATAAAACAATGGTGGATGCATCCTAAATGAATGTGCAGCAAAGCTTAGAATGTGAAACCTTAGAAAACCTTAGATAAATTACTTTTTTGGATTACAGCTCCCAGAATCCACAGCTACCATGATTTCAGGAATTTTGGGGATATTTTGTGATTTATAATAATAATTAAAAAAAATATTTCCAGCCTGTGGATCTGAGTGAGAAACTTGGTGGCGTGTGCCTTCAAGTTGCTTCTGAATTATGGCAACCCTATCAAATAATATTCATGGTAAGATTTGTTCAGATGGAGTTTTCCTTTGCCCTCTGAGACTAAGAGAATGTGATTTGCCCTAGATCGTACAATGGATTTCCGTGGCTGAGTAAAAATCTGAACCCTGGTCTCCAGAACTGAAGTCCAGCTCTTAAACCAGTATACCACGCTGGCTCTGGTGAAACATACAACTCTGGTGCTTTATGATGAGTGTTTCAACTGAATTATTTTTCAAAGTGTGTTGTGATTTCAGAGGATTTGGATGGCCATTTTTATAGCTGTAGTTTGTAAGGCAACACTTCCTTGACACAATATGTTAGCAGGTTTTCAGCCCACAGGTGCCTGTAGTGTTCTTAACCAACTAGGGTTATTTTTTAGGCTAGCCAAAGCATAGTGTTCGAAAGAACTGCAATTAAAATGGCAATTTCCACACTACAACCAATATGGTACTGGCAAGGGACATTGGCAGTGTCTATTTAATTTACATGTTCCATCTCCTTGCATGACTAGACAACAACCTCAGTTGCATGCCCTCCCTCCAGACTAACACACATACTGTATTTATTATTTGTGTAATTGTTTATTATATTGTTTATCAGTTTATTATTTATTAGTTATATCTTTTCTTCTTCTCCATAGCTTATCTTCACAACAATCTTCTAGGGTAGGTCAGAGAGAGAGAGAGAGAGAGTTAATGAGGAAAGAAGAGAGAATAACCATTCCAGTAAATTGAAAGGCTCACTGGGGATTTAAACCAGGATCTCTTAAGTCCCCATCCACCAACCTAACTGCTATACCATTTACAGGTTGATAAATAATGCGCACACAACCAAGGCGTCTGTCTATATTGCAATAATGACAGAAGCACCCAAAGGGATAGGAACCAACTACTGAAAAAGCACTGGATAGCCTCAGTAAAAGTGTATTCTGATCGGAGGTGGGGTGGGGTGGACTAAGGCTCACTTATTGATTTTGCTAAGAGTATCTCCTTGGGGGCCTGAGGGAACACAAATCCTTTCTGTGGCTAAAACAGTCTGGCCATTGCCTCAAGCACATTATCCTCTGCTGCCCTCATATGGGATATGTCTGTATTTGTTTCTTATAATAAACCATCTTGAAGCAATGCAGAAGAGTGAGGCAGCAACATAGTCCCACTCTTTGGAAGAATTACAGGAGTTCTTTCTTGTAGCTTCTATTAGTTGCAGTTAAAATTGCTGGATCAACACTTCTAAACATGGACCTGGAATTTCAATGAGCCAGTTGCAGTTTTTTAGAATAAATGTCATCTCTTGCGGTATATACAAGGCAATTGTTTTAAGTACTGTAGTGTAACAATGGCAACAGCCTGAGCACAGCAAGTCTTACATTTCACCTTTTGTTTGATAAAGCTCCCTTTTTGGGGACTCTTTGGTGGAGAAGGCTAGAACTACAAATTCCAGGATTCCATAGGATGGAGCTACAGCATTTAAAGTGGTGTGAAATAAGGGTACTGCAAAGTCATAGGACTCTGAGAAAGTTTCAGGACTCTTTAATTCTTGGAAAAGTTACTTTTTTTGGAAACCACCTCCCAGAATTTCCCAGCAATCATAACCAGTGCTAACTGGAAGAAGCTGCAGTCAGTTAGTGGAGATGGTAGTAAAATGTAACTTTTTCATGTTCTGCATCAGGACATGAAGCTTAGAGACAGCAATACAATTTCATTTTGACTCAAAGAGCAAAGCTGAGTTTCTAACTAGGTAGTAGTAACAAAGGGTGCATCTACATTGTAGAAATAATGCAGTTTGACATCACTTTAAACACTGTCGGTCCATTTTATGGAATGCTACGTTTTGTAGCTTTAGCCTTCCTTGCCAAAGCTTGCTGGTGACTCACAAAACTCAGGATTCTGTAGGATGGAACCATGATGCCAGTTAAAGTGGTCAAACTGAATTATGTCTCAATGTCCCCCGAATTGTATTTATTAAATATGACATCTTTCTTGGGCGAAAAAATAGAAAAACCTCTCTGGAGAATTATGTTGTATTTGATCACAGCGGCAAGAACTCTATTAGCAAAAAATTGGAAACTGGAAAGTATATCAAGTATTGAGGACTGGCTGCAAAAGGTATTAGAATATAAAGGTATGGATATCTTAACAGCATTAATCAACAACGAAACAAAAGAAAAAAGAGAAACTGAATGGATACCTGTAACTAGATATTGGATAGAATATAAGGAATAATTTATGGGTCACATAAGCAGTAGATATATGTTAGAAGTATTGAAACACGTGAAAACCTGGGAAGACAGTACTCAATATATGTAGTAGTATTCTATAATTTTGTATAATGTGTATTGTATTGGAAAAACAATATGTAATACACAGACTAAAGATAACGAATGTACTATGATTAAAATCAAATAAAAATACTGAAAAAAAACCTGCATTATGTCTACTGTGTAGATGCACCCAAAGCTGGCATGGAGAAGTGGTGGAGAGAAAAGCAGGAGCCATTTGGGAAAGGTATCATTAGGAGCAGAGAAGAGTGAAGGCAGAGGAGTTTCGTCTCTTCCTTATCTGCATACTTCCATTCTCCAGCACCATTACTCCAAGTATAATTGGAGCATTTTAACAGCATTTTAAATTAGAAGCAGCAGAAAAAGCTTTGATTGTAAGCAAATGCAAGGCATGTTGAAGATCAAGGAAATCATCCGTTTGGGGCACACAAACAGCACCTGTGTAGATAGTTTGGCCATTTGAAGAAGGACTTGATGGGCTACAGTCTCTCCATAGTGTTATGCCAAGTCCTCTCAGTTGTTTGAGGGCTCCTGCTTCTTCACAGAGCTGAGTTCCCACACACTCAGCCAAACAAAGAGCCCAAATTGTACTAATTAAAAATAACTTCAAGCTTTCTTCATACTTCTCAAAGACCATCTGTCTTGATGATATTTGAATGCTTGCGGCCAGCAACATAACAAATGCCACCTGTTTTATTTTTAAACCACATGAAAAATTATGGTGCTAATTTAAGAAAGAAGTTCTTCATTCCAATGCAGAAGTCACAGCAAAAATGTGCACTCAGTAAACGATTTGCATTCTTCATTTAATCTGACATTTTATGGACTCTCATTGTTTTACATTTTGGAGGGGGTAAAATGATCTTTATCATGTAATCCAAAGGCTGCGAGAAATCCAGCATGTGTGTCTGTATGTATGCATCATTTTCTTGAAGGATATGATTCCAGTTGAGTCTTGGGCTCCTCGGTCCCTTACAAGGAGCCATGGACAGAGGAATATGTCAAAGGGCCCATTACCACTGGTGGAATAACCCAGGTTCGATTTGGGCTCTGCCTCATTACTGCAATCGTTTCCAAAACGCCCCTTGTTCCCAGTATGAAAAGGGGGCCTGTTTGGAAGCAATTTTTTCCTTTGGGACGCATGTTGTTCCCACTGGAGCTCTTCAGCCCTTCAGCCAGTCCCCCCTCCCCAGACCCCTTCCAAAGGTCCCAACTGGACCCTCTTTCTCTGTTCCTTCCCTCCCCTCTCCTTCTTTCCTCTCCTCATTTGTTCCTTCTCCCTCTCTCCCTTCTTTTCCTTCCTTCCTACCTTCAGTTTCCTTCCTTCTTGCCTGTTGGGTCTCTGTCACTTCTCCTGGGAAGGCAGGGCCTGTGGCACTCCTGCCTGGCCTCCGCTGCTTCTCCTGGGGCTAGCGTTCCTTCTGCTGCTGCACCATTCTTGCCTGGCCCGGCAAGAGCACTGCAGGTCCCACCATCCCGGGAGAAGAGGCAGAGGTCCAGCAGGAGTGACGCAGGCCCTGCCATCCCGGGAGAAGGCAAGGAAGGAGGGAAAAGAAGGGGGAGAGGGGCAAGGACGTAGCCGGGGGGGGGGGTGGGGGGGGTCTGGTCCCCCCCCTTCAGGCCTGGGGGCATTCAAGCTCCTTCCTCCCCCCCCTCCTCCTCTCCATTAAAACCACGGAGCTCCGAGAGGGAAAGGGGGAAAGACAAAGCAAGCTCTTTCCCTTTCGTTTCCATAGGAGTCAGTCTGGCTTCCACTCCTCTCCTCCTCCTCCCCCCCTCCTCCCTTGTGCTTTTGCCAAAATAAAAGTCTTCCAGAGGTGAATCAAGGGGGCACTTTAAAACTCCTCTGTCCCCTCCATCAAAAGCACAGAGGACTAGAGGGAAAAATTCACTGGGAGCAGGGAGGCTGAGAGAGAGGAGGGGAGGGAGAGAGGGGGGGAGGGAGGGAGAATGGAAGGGTGAGGAGGCTCTCCTGCCGGCCCTGGCAAAGCCAGGAGGAGCCCAAGTGCTGCCCCTAAACTTCTGTTGCGGGGCCTGAGGGGAGGGGCCAAAAAGCCCTGGAGGAGAGGGAGCGAGCGAGGGAGGGACAGGAAGCTGCATCAGGCTGCATCCACACTCAAGAAATAACCAGGTTTGGCAGCGATTTAACTCTTTTGTGGCTCTTGGCTATGGAATTCTGGGAGTTAGCATGTTCTGGGGTCCAGATATCTAGGCTTGGCCCTTTTCTGCTCCTTCCAGCCTTGTTTTTTTCTCATTTTTAAAAGAAAAATAAAATAAAATACACTTAGCTGGGCCCTTTTCAGCATATCAATGGGGATGCTTTGATGGAGAGTTCCTGCATGGCAGAATGGGGTTGGACTGGATGGCCCTTCGTGGGGTCTCTTCCAACTCTAGGATTCTAGGATTAATTAATTAACCTAAGGACTCAATCTAAAGATCTTGGCCTCTCTGCCCTCCTGCCTTGGAAGCAAAGTCCATTGGAAGACCTCTGGGTTTTACTTTGCAAGGAGTTTTTATTTTCCTTATTTTTGCCTTTTTAAAGGAGTTTCCCCAAAATTCTGCCAGAGGATGAATTGGGGCTCTGGAGTCCTATGGCTCTGCTCCAGGCAATGCTAGACTGCAGGGCCCATCATCCAGCAGCACCACAGACTGCTGGGAACTGCAGTCTAATAAGGTGCACACTGCAGAAATAATCCAGTTCAACACCACTTTAATGCTATGGAAAATCCTGGGATTTGTAGTATGTTGTGGCACCAGAGCTCTCTGACAAAGAAGGCTAAATATCTCACAAAACTACAATACCCAGATGTTGTTGTTGTTATTTTCTTAAATCCCGCCTTTCTCCCAATATACAGACTCAAGGTGGTGATTTTCCATAGCATTAATCTATAGTATATCTTTCTACAATGTAGATGGACACCTCCATTACATAATTTGTTGAGGATGCTTTGACTGGGAGTTCCTGCATGGCAGAATGGGGTTGGACTGGATCAGGGCCCTTCTAGGGGTCTCTTCTAACTCTATGATTCCATGATTCTGTAGCACTCTGAGCCTACTGTGATTTTAATAGTTTTTAAATGTATAACATTTTAAAGTTATAAAGTCTTATAATGCAAGCCATGCACTGATGGACTATTGCACAATAATTTTGTATTTATTGATTTTATACCCTGCCTTTCTCTCAAAATAGGATTCTCTTAAAGGGGTTTGTTTTTTATAAAAAGAAAGGAAGGTATAATGTCTTGGAATTTAAAATTATGACAGACAGATAGATAGATAGATAGATAGATGAGTCTTGGAATTAAAAATTGTGTGCATGTGTGTATGTAGAGTGTGTGTGTGTGTGTTGGAATTAAAAATCCCTCTTGGAAGTGGGAATGAAATGTTGTGTGGATGCAGCCTGGGTTCTTAGCTCAGCTCAGAAGTTGGAATGCAGTGTCTCAAAGCATGAGCAGAGTGTCTCTGAGCATGAACAGAGTGGCTGCCGCTCATTGCTTGAACAGCTGCGCTTTGCTTTATCGAGCTGAATTTATCTGATGTAAACGCCTTCAGAGGAAGGACTCAGTTTGCATCTGCACTGAAAAAAATAATCCAGTTTGATGCCACTTTAGCTGCCCTTGGCACCATATTGTGGAATGCTGGGACTTGTAGTTTGTTGTGGCACCTGACAGAGAAGGCCAAATAGCTTCTCAAAACTACAAATCCCAAGATTCCATAGCAGCACGGAGCCATAACGGAAGTTCAAGTGGTGCCATTCTAATGTAAACGCTCAACCCCCTTTTTGTGTCGGGGGGGGGAGCTCTTAGCCTCTCAAAATGGTGGCACTTAGTCTGGACCCCCCCCTTCCCAAAATCCTGGCTACGTCCCTGAGAGGGGGAAGGAAGCCCCACAAGCACCGGGCAAACAGTGGTGGTTTTCCCCGGCAATGGGAGGAGGAAGCGAAGGAAGAGGCGGAGGAGGGCAAGAGACTTTTTTTTTTTGGCAATAGAACTGATTGCAAAATCAATCTATTGCTAAAACAAGCAGCTGCTTTAGCAATAGATTGATTTTGCTATCAGTTTTATGGCAAAAAAACCCCAAATATGATTCTGGTTTGGCGTCCCAACTTATTGGGCACACTTCAGAATCGATTTTTACAGAAAACATCTCTCCCAAACTAGTGTCAGGAAACCCAGGACTATTTGAGTTTGCCCCAGACCTTTCCTCCTCTAATTGATCAAAGGAAGAACGGAAGCGCATTCAAATGGGAATGACAGTCATATAGCCTGCATCATGCTTCGCAGCAAACTGTAGTGGGAATGGGCCCAAAGTGAATAGGCTCAACTCATTGCAAGTTTAGCCTGGGATTAAGTGCTGCTGAACTAGTATCATTCACTGCCAAGTAGGCACAGAACAAGCTGTAAAAGTCACATTCACTTCAACTCTAGTGTCTGGAAAAGTCTAAATAGCCAGGTGCCCTCATTTCATAAGCTGTTGCTTTGATCCCTACTCAGGAGTCATAGAATCATAGAATCATAGAGTTGGAAGAGACCACTAGGGCCATCCAGTCCAACCCCCTGCCATGCAGGAAATCCAAATCAAAGCATCCCTGACAGATGGCCATCCAGCCTCTGTTTAAAGACCTCCAAGGAAGGAGACTCTATCACCCTCCGAGGGAGTGCATTCCATTGTCGAACAGCCCTTACTGTCAGGAAGTTCCTCCTAATGTTCAGGTGGAATCTCTTTTCCTGCAGCTTGCATCCATTGTTCCGGGTACTGTTCTCTGGAGCAGCAGAAAACAAGCTTGCTCCCTCTTCAATATGACATCCCTTCAAATATTTAAACAGGGCGATCATATCACCTCTTAACCTTCTTTTCTCCAGGCTAAACATCCCCAGCTCCCTAAGTCGTTCCTCATAGGGCATGGTTTCCAGACCCTTCACCATTTTTGTTGCCCTCCTTTGGACACGCTCCAGTTTCTCAATGTCCTTTCTGAATTGTGGCGCCCAGAACTGGACACAATATTCTAGGTGGGGCCTGACCAGAGCAGAATACAGTGGCACTATTACTTCTCTTGATCTAGACACTATACTTCTATTGATGCAGCCTAAAATAGCATTGGCCTTTTTAGCTGCCGCATCACACTGTTGACTCATGTTCAACTTGTGGTCTACTTGGACTCCTAGATCCCTTTCACACGTAGTTTCATTCAGCCAGGTGTCACCTATCCTATATCTGTGCATTTTATTTTTCCGCCCTAAGTGCAATTCCTTACATTTCTCCGTGTTGAATTTCATTTTGTTAGCTTTGGCCCAGCTTTCTAGTCTATTCAGGTCATTTTGAATCTTGATCCTGTCCTCTGGAGTATTAGCTATTCCCCCTAATTTGGTATCATCTGCAAATTTGATAAGTATGCTCCCAATTCTGTCATCCAGGTCATTGATAAAGATGTTGAATAACACTGGGCCCAGGACAGAGGCCTGTGGGACCCCACTGGTCACTTTTCTCCAGGATGAAAAGGAGCCATTGTTGAGCACCCTTTGGGTTCGGCCGGTCAACCAATTACAGATCCATTTAACAGTTCCTTTGTCTAGCCCACATTTTACAAGCTTGTTTGCAAGAATGTCATGGGGAACTTTGTCAAAGGCCTTACTGAAATCAAGATATACTATATCCACAGCATTCCCTTCATCTACCAAGCTGGTAATTTTATCAAAGAAAGAGATTAGGTTTGTCTGGCATGACTTGTTTCTCTGAAACCCATGTTGACTTTTTGTGATTATGGCATTGCCTTCTAGATGTTCACAGACTCTCTGTTTAATGATCTGCTCCAGAATCTTTCCTAGTACTGATGTCAGACTAACTGGACGATAATTGTTGGGATCCTCTTTTTTCCCCTTTTTGAAGATGGGGACAACGTTTGCCCTCCGCCAGTCTGCTGGGATCTCTCCTGTTTTCCAGGAGTTTTCAAAGATTATTGCCAATGGCTCCGATATTACATTTGCCAGTTCTTTTAATACCCTTGGATGGAGTTCATCTGGTCCCGGAGACTTCAATTCATTTAGATTAATAAGGTGTTCCTCTACTATCTCTTTACTTATTCTGTACTGAAATGCCCCTATCCTGTCCTCTGCTCCATTATCCTCAGGTTGAGCACCCTTTGCCTTTTCTGAGAAGACTGAGGCAAAGAAGGTGTTGAGTAATTCTGCCTTTTCTCTGTCTTCTGTTAGCATTTTGCCATCTTCTCCACGCAGTGGCCCTACCGTTTCCTTCTTCTTCCTTTTGCTGCGGACATATTCAAAAAAAGCCCTTTTTATTGTTCTTAACCTCTCTAGCAAGCCTGAGTTCATTCTGTGCTTTAGCTTTTCTGACTTTACCCCTACACATGCCTGCTATTTCTTTGAATTCCTTTTTTGTGATTTCCCCCCTTTTTCCATTTCTTATACATGTTCCGTTTCAAACTCAGCTCGGTTGAAAGTTCCTTAGTCATCCATCCTGGTTTCTTGAGACACCTCCCGTTTTTCTTTTTCACTGGAACTGTTTGAAATTGTGCCTTCAGTATCTCCCTTTTGAGAAAGTCCCATCAGTCCTGAACTCCTTTATCTTTTAGTATTTCTGACCATGGAATTGCCCTCAATACTTCTCTAAGTTTACTGAAATCCGCTCTCCTAAAGTCTAGGATGCGTGTCTGACTATGCTTGGCTTCTCCTTTCCACTGTATTACAAACTCCAGGAGAACATGGTCACTTCCACCTAATGATCCCACCACTTGCACCCCATTAACCAAGTCATCCTTGTTGGTTAGGATCAGATCTAAAATAGCTGACCCCCTTGTTGCCTCTTCCACCTTTTGGACCATGAAATTGTCTTCCAGGCAAGTGAGGAATTTGCTAGGCCTTGAGGATTTTGATGAGTTTGACTTCCAACAAATATCAGGATAGTTGAAGTCACCCATCACTACTACATCTCTCTTTTCTGACTGTGTGGTCATCTGTTCTAGAAAGATATCATCCAATTCCTCAGTCTGACTTGGGGGTCTGTAGTAGACTCCCACCGTAACATCCTTGTTGTTTCCCTCCCCTTTGATTCTTATCCAGATGCTCTCCACCTGGCTTCCATGATTGATGTCCAGGATCTCTTCACTGGTGTAAATATCTCTGACATATAGTGCTATTCCTCCTCCTTTCCTGTTTGGCCTATTTCTCTTAATAAGGTTATACCCCTCTATTTCCACATTCCAATCATGAGACTCATCCCACCAGGTTTCAGTGATGCCTATTATATCATATTTGCTTTGTTGTACTTTACTTTACTTTCAAATATTGCAGATCAATAGACCGATCTGCAATATTTGAAAGTAAAGGTAAAGAATGAGACCACAAAAACATGATGACTGTTCTGTTAGATTTTCCCATGCTGTGCTCAGTCAAAGCTGGAAACAAAATTCTGAAATTCTGGATCCAAGCCAAAGAATTTGTTGGCCTGAATTCTCTTGGTTAGTGCCAGTTAGAGTAGACCTATTGCATCAATTGTTAGTCAACACATAGATAAGCCTCATTAATTCAGTGGAAACTCTCTATTTAGACTAATAATAGGATTCAGGCTTTTGACCTATGCTCTTCTCTTCTAATCTACCAAAGTCCATTTTATTGCCAGCTCTAAGGAAAACAACAACAGGCTCTTCTCACTAATCTTCACTTGCTCTAAATTTCTGCTCTATCCCTCTTTGTTTTGTTCTTTCTAATGGACAAAATCTTTCCCCCATGATTTTTCAAGCTGTGACCCTCTGTTGTGGAGTGAGATGAATTACAATGCTGACGATGATGGACCTTGTTTGGTTCCATTATCTACAACTTAACCAAGTGATGGACATCAATGTCTCATTTCCAGCACTGGGCTTCATTAAAATGCTCTGCAAAACAGAGAATGGTGGCTGTTTCCTTATTACAAACCAGGAGAGAGCAGCAGGGGGCCAGATCACCAACTGCAAAAATATATGGAATATTGGTAGCCCAGTCCACATTAATCCTCTCTAAAGCCAGACAAGAGAGCCAGGACTGATTTTTTTTTTTCCAGTTTAAAAACTATACCCGCAACTGCATCCTGTGCCCATGGTCCTAGGGAGGGATATTAAACCCACAGCTACATTTTCCCCATGCCACCTCCCCAGGCTACTATTTGCTCTTACGTGTAGGATTTGGGTAAAGCAAATGGCATGTGAGGGAGCATTAAAAGAGCCTTTCTTCTCCTTCTTCAGTGTATGTGTATGGCCTTCAAGTCACTTGTCACTTTATGGTAATCCCATGAATCATAGAGGGTTTTCTTAGGCAAGAAATACTCAGATGTGGTGTGCCATTGCCTTCCTCTGAAATATATCTTATGGCACTTGGAATTCATTGGTAGCCCCTCATCCAATTACCTGCCATGCCTCACCCTGCTTGGCTTCCAAGATCAGAAAGCCTCTGGTTTGTTCAGGGTATTTACATCCCTAGTACTCCAGTTCAAGCATGCCACTCCTACCCTTTAGCTCCATTTGAGTTGGCTGAGGTGGTGGGAGTGCTGAAGCAATACCTGAATTTAGTAATAGGCTGGATGACAGGCAACAGACAGAAGCTCAAGCCTGACAATACAAGGGCTGCTGAGCCCTGGGTCCACTGCCATCATTGTGATGGCTGCTGGGAGCCATGACACTGGAGCTACAGGTCAAATGTCTGCAGTCACCACACCTGTTATCATCTGGTGGCATCTGGAGGTATGAGTAGTTGCAGTGCCCAAGGCTCCAGTCAGCACCATTACTGGGCTGACCCCACCTGTCCTCAAGACTCAGGAAAAACTGCCTTTCAGTGGCAAGGAGTGGGATTGGTGTTGGAGTGATCATTGATGTTCCCTGGAGTCCTGCCACTGCAAGTCTCCTCGTCTTCATCTTCCTCCTCTGGGTTCTTCTCTCCTTTCACCATCAACACTTGCACATGTTTTATAGATATTATACACACAGCCACAACCACACACACACACATACAGGGTGCTGGAAAAAATATGAAATCACACCTTCCTGCAAGAAAATATTATAGTGGTAATCAGTTGGCCTAAAACCAATATTTTCAGCCAACCAGTCATAATTATACTTGCCTTGTCCTCAACATGACCATGTTGTGGGCAGAGCTAGCATGGTTAAAACAGAATTAAGATGTTGGGTGGCAGGTCTGGGAAATCACAGCTCCGGTTAGCACTTCCACTGCTAACCCATCTGCAAGTAAACCACCTGATATCCTTACCAATCCCCACCAGCCAAACCTGAAGCTCAGCCTATTTCTGTTAGGAGGTGGTTCTTGCCCTGGTACAGTGAGATGGTGTTTGGCCTGTTTGGTCTACAGAACTATATGTCATGGTTAGAGAATATCCTTTGCATTTAGATTGTCCCAGGCTCAGTCTTTTGGCATTTCCAGGTCACATTGGGAGAGAGCCCAGTTTTTTTGTTTTGTTTTGTTTTGTTTTTTTGAAACCCTGGAGAACTGCCACTAGTTAAATGTAAACTATAGTAATGTGGTCTAACTTGATATCAAATTGCTTCCTGTGCTTCTTAATATTTGTTTTATAGTCTTCCTTCAACTATAAATTCTTCACCTGACACTGATGCTCAGGGGGTAGCTATGGGATGGGAGGCAAAATAAGTGCATGGCTTCCCAAATAAGGATCTCCCCCAATGAAATTTTCTTTCACTTCCCAAACTTCTAGCATTTCAGTAATTAAAAAAAAAATCAATTGAGCTTTTAAAAACTGAGTTTAGGTAACCGAAGCAAAGGGGCAGGAAAGTGACCAAGGGAATGTGAACATAGCAAGAAAAAGAGTTGTATGTGAGAACAATTTGCAGTGTCTTACTCTTTGCAATGCTAAAAGTTTGAGGACTGACGGAAAATTTCATTTGGGTGGGCAGAATTCTCACTGGAGGAACAATGCTCTCATTGTGCCCCCTACAGCTACATCTCCACTGACACTCAACCCTTTCCTAAATGACTGGTTGCTCTATCCTGGTGCATCTGGTATAGTTTAGAATGGCTCCCTTGGAGGTGCTCTTGATTGTGGAGCATTTACTCCCAGTTTTAAAACACAAACTGTGCAGGAGCATCACTCCATCTCTTCACTATAACAATAGCTATGTTGAATTAATGAAATATATTGAGAACATCTGTGTGACCTACGTAATGTCTTTCAAATATGTTTGTTAGCGTGGTACATGCCTGTTTTGGTATGCCATTCATTTTTTTAAAAAGATAGTCTAACAAGGGAGGCATGTGTGCCTGTGAGCATGTGCACACATGCATGTGCGTGCACACACACATATAGGGAGAGGGGAAAGAGAGGCTTTTAAAGGCAGCATTCTCATTCTGAGATTCCTCCCGTGCCCCTGAGAACTGGAGGAGGAATCTGAAATCTGGAAACCCCATGAAGCTGAGCATTGTCTGTAATAGTGGTTAGGAACAGCTGTCCAGATGTTCAGACGGCACTCTTTCCGAGTTGTATCTGGAGATGTCAGGGACTGAACCTGTGACCCTACCATTGAGATATAGTTTACCTTCCAAAGTCCTCGTGGCTATTCCTTTCTTTTCTCCCAATTTTTCACTTGGGAACTAGGACATTTCAACTATAATTCATGGAATCACAGAATCATAGAGTTGGAAGAGAGCACAAGGACCATCTAGTCCCATCCTCTGCCATGCAGGAAAACACCAACAAAGCACTCCCAACAGATGGCCAACCAGTCTTTGTTTAAAGACCTCCAAGGAAGGAGACTCCACCACAAATTCTTTTTGCTACCCTGTCTGAATTTTTGTTAGTTTTTAAGATGCAAGTGGACTGGGTTTTTTCTCTGTCATTTTCAATATTCATATGTGCAAAGGAGGGAAGATTTAAGGTTGCCAGATGAATCAGAAAAAGCCATTTGGGCCATTTTAAACTTTTCTCTCTCTGTGTATTGGCAGCTGGTATTAGTAATTAATTAATAAAACCGCAGGCTTGGAAAACAAAGCAGCTTATAAAATTTAAAGCAGATACAGATGAAAGCTTCCATCACTAAAGACACACAAAAGTTAAAGTATATTTACACTATCAATAGAATTAAAAGTAAGAGAAAAATAAAGGTCACTTTCCATCCCTTCTTAACCATTTTTAAACATGCATGCTGTTCACTTTAGCATCTAAAGTTTAGACTAGCATGGGAAAAGTGCAGTGCTAGGGCTGCAGACTGGACCCCTGGCATTTTTTCTTTTATCTAACAACCCCTTCAGGCTTCCAGGACTGCTTTTTTTTTTTTTTTGGGTAAAAAAACATGGGAGGGATTGCTTTTCATTTACAAGTATTGATGCCAGCTCAGAATCATCCTAGGCCCTGAGGTTTTGGGACCGAAACCCAAGACCTAGGGAAGGCCCCTGGTGATGTCATAAAGTGTTAGATATTAATCATTAAGAACAGTGGGTTCACATCTTGTCATATCTTCCTGTTTGGAAATTAAGACAGAAATCTTAATTATAGACAGTGGTGTATAACCCCTGGTGTCATCTGGTGCAGGGGCAGGGCTTCTGGGTGCTGGGTTTTCAGGGGTGGCACATTTGGTCTGTTGGGTCAGCTGGTTCTTCTCCTTATGTGGAGAAGGACAGGATGGCATGGAGGGGAGGCAGGACCATCTCTAGGTATTTGGCCGCTCTAGGCGAGAAATATTTTGGCACCCCCTGCTGCCCCTCATAATTATTTTCACCCCTTGATTTCTACTGTTTCGTTTGTTAAAGCTAAACATGACAAGGGAGCTCTGGTGGCGCAGTGGTTAAATGCCTGTACTGCAGCCATTCACTCAAAACCACAAGGTTGCGAGTTCAAGACCAGCAAAAGGGCCCAAGCTCGACTCAGGCTTGCATCCTTCCGAGGTCGCTAAAATGAGTACCCAGACTGTTGGGGGCAAATTAGCTTACTTGCTAAATAGCTTACTTGCTGTCCACCGCTATGATCTTTGGAATAGCGGTATATAAATAAAACAAATTATTATTATTATTATTATTATTATTATAATAATAATTAGGTTCCAATCTCTCAGCATAGTACTGAGAATTAGTCAAAAAGTCAATAAAAACCCCTTCCCCGGACAGGGGGGGGGGGGCACACATTTATGTTTTGGCCATCGTACAAAGGTGCTCTCATATGGTAGCTTGCTTTTATGCCACTTGCTGTAATGGGTTTTCACTTTAATATTTATGCAAAAAATTATACAAAAAAGCTGCCAAGCTGCCCCTAAATTTAGTTCGCCTATATGGATGAGCCAGCCCTGAGGGGAGGGCCCAACCAGGTGTTACCCTTCTTCTGTGGTGTCACCCAGTGCAGACTGCACCCCTGCACTTAGTGATGCCACTGGTTAAAGGGTCTATCCCTAGATTAAAATGAAATGAGGGGATTATTATGCAATTAGGTAGATAGAATGAGGAATATTTGATGTTCCCTACTTGCTCCTAGCCAGAAGGTGAATTGAGGGTTTGTCCTGGAATGTACAAGGAATTGGAGACAAGGGAAAGTTAAATCCATAGACCTCCTCTGGAGAGTCTGCAAGTTGCAACAAGAACTCAACCTTTGCAATTGTAGCAAGCTTTCCTATCCGAGTTGGAGATTTGCACACAGTCCTTTCCTCTTGCCTGGGGCTGAGCCTGGTGATTATGTACCCTTATGACTCCCACCTGCAAAAATGCATAAAAAAAGGAGATTCAGGCCTTAGCTGCTGCTCTTAACACCCCCCCCTCAAAGAACCCAATCCATGGCAGGGGGTTGGACTGGATGGTCCTGGTGGTCTCTTCCAACTCTATGATTCTATGATTTTCAAAACATGAAGTGGACTTACAACCATCTTTTTTTTTCTTAGCATATTTGGCATTAGCAAATTCTTGTATCTCCATCACCACCACCTGAGGACCCTTGGGGAAGAAAACTGATCGTCAGATCCACCACACTTGCCCACCACTGGCTATACTTTGATATATTCCCCAGTCCAGCCAAAACAATAAATTTCCTTTGCCTGACTTTTTAGAGGTGCTGCGGCCTCCATCATGCCCACATGCCATAACTTATTTATATTAATTTCAAGAGTTGGCAATTCTAAACTGACCTCACAGACAGAGTATAGCACATGTGGTTTAGTCCTCAGATGTGGTCCCCATTGTTTTAAAACAAGAGCGATCCCATCCTTCATGTACTGTACAATCTTCTCCGTGGTTCCTTTTCTGCATTGTTTTCTCCTACCCCTAAAGCACAAAGAAATATTCTCAACCACTTGCAGTTCCAAGAAATCATATTTTCTTTATTGTTTTAATTTTTTTGTAACTCAACAAGTTTCCATTTTTTAAATATTTTTAAAATTTTCATTATTATATTTTTTTTCTGTTTAATGCACTCGACCCAAAATTGGTTTGGCATGTTGAAAGGAAGGGAAGGGAACCAAAAGACAGAGAAATGGAAAGGAACAAAGGCAAAGTGGACAAAAGCAATGGTGTGGAGATAGGAAATGGATCAGCACCAACCTGTAGAAGGGGACATTGAGGGACCAAGGAGGGAAGGAATCACAAACCTTCCCAGCAGGCCCTGGCCTCTTGGGCCCAGGGCTCCTCACTGCTACTCCAAAGGCACAGCTCCACGCTGGTAAACCGGAGGGAAATTTTTGCTGGGAACGATCACGGAAACTAGGATGGGAGAGGGTAGCTTCCAAGAGGCAGTGCGACTTAGGCAGGAAACAGACCCAAATGTCTGGAAAGATGGCTGCCATTTCCTGTTCTATCAGCAGGCACTCCTTTATCTTTTGTCTCTATTACCTGCTCCAGCGCAAGCAACTCCGGCTTTGCGTCTCCCTGGCATGAGAATTCCCATGTCTAGAGCAAGGCCCAGCCCAAGACATTTTGCTGCATGAGACAAGGTGGCACCTCCCTTCCCACAAAGAAGCTAACTGGATCAGCAATTGACTCTTCCTTCCGCACTGGCAATGAGATTGTAAACTTCACCACACCTGAGGCAACAGGGCAGTTGATGAAGGCTCTAGGACAGGCCATTTGACACACAGAGCTCTCTCGCAACATGGAGGGACTGGAAAAAAGTTACTACTGTAGTGCTTCTTTCCCCAAACCTACCTGAAGTGGTCTCTTTATTCTGCTGAACGACAGAGCTAGCGAGACTTGACTAGGACTTTCTAGTGGAATAAGAGTTGGCATAGATACTCAGCAGATACTGTTGGATTGGCATGCATGACCACCAAGTGCTGTACATATGGTTTTTGACTCCTTTGATGGCAGTACTGAGCAGTTAGGAGCGAGAGACACAATCTAGGACACAGACTACAACTTTAAGACCTGTGTCGACTGAGGAGCTGCTACCAATTTGAGCCTTTCCAAGGTAATCTTTGCCAGCAGGAGACATCGCTATACAAAATTATATGGACCCCGTTTCAATTAAGGAGTGCCCATTGATTGGACCATATGCTTTGCCCATGCAGTGTGGGAAGGGGGCGATTCTCCACTCTCAAGAGTTGCTGGTTGCTTGTTCAGGTTTTATAGCCCCCCCCCCAATGGACTTTGAAAAGAATCCACTCTTGGAATTTGCCTGAGAGTTCCTGGCAAAGAAGGAAGTACATTTCAGTCCCACACAAAAAAGGGGAACAGGGTATGGGTGCTGCTGTGCCCAGTGATTTAAGCTCAGAGTGGCTTTTAGAACACAAGGGTCTGAGTTCTAAAGTTGCCCTAGAGGTAGTGCTGTCCTGAACTAGCTTATACATAAGTGTCCCTCATGTTGGCTTGTAGGCAGCCAGTTACAGAGATGACAGAGGTGGCCTAGATGAGCAGAGTATGGTGCAGTTGGCAAGAGGCATAAAGGCTGATGGTCCCCAACTATCCTGCAAAGAATGGGAACCATAGGCCAATCCCTTGCCCTAAATCTTATCATTTTTTCTCCATGCTATGCTGGCCTGAAGGCTAGCGGGGATTAAATCTGGGCTAATAAGCCCATTGGTCTTAATGGCACCAAGGCAGTGATGGTGGATGGCTTTGGAGAAGCCAGCAGGAATACTTTTTTACTAAAGTGATTTGAGCTCACAGGTTTGCATAAGTCTTCAATGAGGAACTGCAGTCCAGGCCAGAAAGAGGGAACTGCAGTCCAGAAGCTTCGGCTTAATGGGCTGTTAGCGAAAGGAAGTGCCAGTTGTGGCTAGCTGTGTTGTCAACAGTAGGAACTGTTGAATAGGAAGCTTAGTGGGATCTCTCATTATTAAGAAGCCTTGCCCTCTGCGGCCTTGAAAACAGATTGGCAATTGCTGTCTCCTGAGGCTCACAAAGAATGGGACCATCAGGGACTAATTCCACCTTCCAACATATGATATCTTTAAAAATAACATTTTTTTTTGTAATTGCCAGAGTGAGATTTCAGTGATAAAAAATAAAATACATGAAGAGAAAAATAAATTCTGTACAAAGATATGGCAGTAATAAATCTGTACAGGGCTCAATACATCCCCTGCCCCCATTCATTCCATCCTAGAATGACAATGCTGCTAATATTGGACACAATCTTTCTGGACTTTGCAATGTTAGACCCAAGGCATGCTGCCAGATAGCTGCACCATGCAGATCCAGGGAAAACCATAAGGATCAAACCTCTACACTCCAAGTAAACTGAACCCCTCCTTCAGGTGTGAATTGGAGGAGCCTGTTATTGTTAGTGCTGGATAAAAGGGGAAATCCTATTCACTGATTGAAACACAAACCCTATTAAAGGTATAAAATGACCAAGGAGAAAAAAAAATGGGATCAAAGTGGAAAATGCAATGATTATCACCTTTGCTGTAGCAGCTAACTCTTGTTTAAAATGTTGAATGCAATGTTAGGAAAAGAAGAAAATAATACAAGTTGCAATACATTATTCTGGAAATCTATGTTGTATCCATAATTAGCACATAGTTTGCAGTTCTAGATTTTCACATCCCCCCAAAAAGACATAATAGAAAAATGAAAGTTTTTTTTTTTTAAAAGGAGCAACTAAAGTTACTGAGGCTTGGAGCATCATCTCTACAAAGGAGGGAAAAGGATGACAAAGGTAAGGTTGGGATAGATTAAGTTTTTAAAATGATGGTGTGGAATGAAGAACACAAGCAGTATCTCAAAATTACAGCCCAAGCAAAGTGTTTTTTTTTAAAAAGTATTTTTTGGTAACATGAGGGAATGTGACACTCCTTCACTCACAACCAAGTGATAGCTTCCTTCCTCTGGACTGGGCTGGCTGCCTAGCTAGTTTCTCCAGGCCCAATCTCAATTGTCAGAAGTTGGAATGCTACCCAAGATGAAGTGGGTGGATGATTAACTGGTAATAGGAGACAGGACAATAGGGACCACCAGGGACCACCACTGGCTAATGCTTGTCTTGCACCTCCTCTTCCAAGCAAGTTTTTCTATGATTGAAATGTAAATTGCCCTAACACCTCCAATACAGTGTAACTGCTCTATCTCAAAACGTATTGTGGGAAATTTAAAGGTTAACCTCCAGACTCCATCCACCAGTTATTTGGAGAGCTTTCCTGCTGCAGGGGAACTAGTATAGGAGGGCATCACCAAAAGGCTCTCTGCTATGAACCATCTCAGTCCTGGAGTTCGTTCTGGCCAATTTCCCTCACACAAATACTGGAGGGGAAAAGATCTTCTCTCCTCTATTCCATCTCTGATTGCAGGCAAACATGCCTCTAGTCTCCCCTACAGGATCCCTCTTGACCTGAGACCAGGCATCCCCCTTTTCCAGGACATGTCCTACATTTCAACCTTATGTCCAGGAAGAATTCCAAAATGGCCTCCATTCTGAGCAAGACTCAGCAGCACAAATTTATACTTATACAAATGTTTTTAACTTTTCTGTTGTAATGCCCTCCATTTTTCTTGAATGCCTTACATTTTTCAGTGCCTTGTCCTCCTTTGTGCTTAGGACATCTGGTCAGCCTGTCTTGACCTCAATCTTCAGCCTTACAATGCACATGTGCCTCTACAGCTCTCAGGTTCAAATGGTTAACTAGTACTTTGCGCTGAGGTAAACAATAGGAAAAGGAACCGGGCAATGAGAAAGCCCAAAAGTTGCAACAAAAAGCCACAATTTAATGCATATAGATCCCAAATGCCACCACCCTAACAGCTAGGTTGATTCTAAAGCCTGGATGCTAAAACTCTGTTCTTGTCACTGAACCTTCAAAAGAGCTAGTTCTTTCCCTCCATTCCTCTCTTGTCAGGGCAGAACATGCAGTAGCACTCTGATGCTGCTCCATTAGATGTTTTCTTTCCAATTAAATGCAAAGCCTTGCGGTTGGGCTGTTAGAAATTTGGACTCTGTAGCTTCACTCCTGACAGGGTAGATGACTGTAGATATGTCTTTGGTTTTTGTTGGTGTTGTTTGTGGTTTTAAATATGAGGCTTCCAAATGGAGGTACCTCTTGGTAAGAATGGCAAGGAGGTTCCTGTATACAGGGCCTTCCTTGGGCCAACGCAGCAAATCCAAGTGGGGTGAATAAGGCCATTTGGTATTCAGGAGAGGATTAATCAAAACCACTATCAGGTGAGAAGGTGAATGGTAAGAACCTATCATGAGAAGGCTAACAAAAGGAACACGTTACTTCTGGATCAAGACCCAGAATGGCAGGAAGGCATTTGAGCAAAGAGATGTTTATCGGGAATCTTCTAACTTTCATGCAATGAGATCCCAAGGAAATTTGCAACCCAAATCCTGTGAAACAGCAGGAAAGTAGGGCCCAGATGACAAAATAAAAGATTTCTAAACGTTTTTAGAAGTGCCAACTGTCCTGCCTCTTTATGCAGAAGTGCAATTACTATGTGGTTTGGGCTGTGTGTGTGACAGGGAGCTGAAACCTCTAAGCTGAAAAGTCTGAGTAATTCTACAACATGCTGGCTTCTTAGTTTCTAAAAGATGATCAGCTCAAGCTCTGTGCTCTAAAACTGTTTTAGATTGTTTCATTTTAAATTTTAAAATAAGGTAATTTAATTTAATTTTATAGTTTGAGTAAGGCATGTTCTAAACTGCAGAGCTCTTCAGTGCATGCTCTTCTGTTTCATTGTTGCTGGCTGCAGTTGATTTCTATCTCAGCTCTTGATAAGGAAAAAAGGATATGGGCAACGTAACAAGCTTCTCTTTACCAAAATTGACGAAGGGTCAATTTTGGGTGCTGGAAGCATGCATTCGCTTGGGGAAGAGAATACACAAGTAGATCAGCACTGATAACTCAGGAGATGACTGAGCAGTTGCAAATAAATAAATAAATAAATAAATTTCACTGGTATCAGGAATAGGTTCACATCCTGGCAGAGAAAGAGGCACCAGTGGGTTGTGCTGTCACCATCCAGAGCAATTTAAGATCGAGTCCTTGGATCTCAGCTGTGACATTTGGCTAAGTGATGCAAAGAGTGGCCAAGAAGTTTGCTGGTGGCTCTTCTTCCCTACCACATCATGGTGTGGAAAATCAAAGGCCAAACTCCTCACTCTTTGCTGTTGACAAGCTCTCATGAACGCTACTAGCTGGGAGGTGACAAAGAAGTACAAATGAAACAAAACAAGAAAATGAACACTCAAGGCCCTGTGTAGCAAAACCTTGCATCATTTCCCTTTTCCATATATTGTAACCAGGAAACCTCTGTCCTGAAGATTTAAAAAATAAATACAAATAACATGGTTGCTTTAAAAAAAAAAGAAAAAAAGAAATGAAACAACATTCTGACTCCACTCCACCCCAGCCCAAATTCCTCAGAGGAACAGATTCTCCTGGAACCTACAGCATGACAGAATTACAGCATCTTTGGGTCTTGCAGTAAAAATGGTATTTAGACATATTTTTTTCCACTCACAAAAGTGGCAGTTAATGAGAAAATAACCAACTCATGTAGAGATGTATGAAAAAGGTACCTCATTCGGCAGGAAAGGGGAAATGCTTCAAGGTCACAGAAATGACGCAGTATATGTTATATATTACATAAAAATTGTGCCAAAATGTTCATTTTTTCTTTTTGATTGTAAAAATCTGCTCTTGGTGGGTTCCCCCCCCATCGTCTTCATCAAAGCAGGGATTTTTTTTTTTTTGCTTTCCCTTTCATGCTCCCGCAACCACATGTAGGGCCAGAGCAGAGTTGCGTGCCATATATCTATATGTATTATATAGATATAGATATATTTAAAACCCAGACAAAAAAGTTCCTTGGTTTTTTTTTCCTTTTCAAGTGAGTAAATCAATTCTCTTTTGTTGTTGTTTTTAGGATTTCATATTTACAGCATTTCAATTGGTATCACACACACCTTTCCCAACCCCCTTTGGAGCCCGCCCCCCGCCCGCCCCAGAGATATGATGCCTCTAGGTGAGACTGGTTGCTTCCTCGACTCTCTCCGGATGAGAGCTGGTGAGAAAAGTTGGAGTTGTGCTTGAAGAGGGAGACTTTCCTATTTCATTTTCCTGGGGGGGGGGGAGTGCAGTCTGGGTTAGTGTTCTTGTTGTTGCTGATTTTGATTGTGGGTTTTGTTTTTTGACATTTTTTTTTCTGAAGGTCAATCCATCCAGTTTGGGGGGGAAAATCAGCACACATCTATTTCCCCCCACATGGTCCAAATGTGTTCAGACAGAAGCCATATTTGCATCATAAGGTACTCCTGACTTTTGCTTCTTCATAGGCAGGAATGAAACAGAAGGAAGATTATTCTTCTTGCATTGTTGCTACAGATTGGAGCAGGATCTCAGCAGACCATGTTGGGGGGGTGGGCTGGCTGACAGGCGAAGAGAACTGAGTTAAACCAATGATGCAGGATGCAGGGCCCCTGCTCCCCTCCCTCCTCCATCTTTTGTGAGATTTTATTTCATCTCAAGTGACCACATCAAAGCAACTGTGGGAGGAGCTGCTTCCAAATGCAGCCAGAATGAATAAAAAATTAAGTCTAAAGATAGCCACCTCGATCCTATTTTCTCTTTCTTCCCCAGAAACAATGGTGCAAGTCAAACATTCCTAGGTGGGCTTAAAAAGAATGAAACAAAGGTAACGTTCCTGTGGTTCTGCCATCTTGAAAGAAAGAAGGAACTTAAATGAAAATCTTGTTAATAAACTGTGACAGTTAATTACTGGAAGGCAAGTTCTAGGCTTAGCATCATCAGTACAGCTCCTTCCTCCTCTCTTCTCATATATACCTCCCCTTACATTTTTGTTTGTTTTTGGCAACAATTGCATCTAAAATGCCAGTAAGGCCAAGGACTATGTTTGTCCCTCATACACTTCTTCCAGACCAATGAAGTCATGGGAAGCGGAGGGGAGACAGGTGCTGAGCCAGGAGGCAGGGCATTTCCTCAAGGGCGCCATTCTCTGCATTTGGCACCCTCATGGCTTTCAGTTTTATAGCAATTTTTTTTAAAAAAAAGGAATTATTTTGACTTTTCAACATTTTCAATCTATTGTTCCATACCCACCCACCCATCCAGGAGGCACTGTCAAAATATGTTGATCAATTTTTTGTTTTTTGCCTAAATAGTGTTCTTTTTCCTCCACTGCATTTGCATGGAAAAGAAACTGACATAACCAAATAGGTGATGGGTCACTTTCTGTCTGGTAAACTGATTGGAAGGAAGGAAAGGCCAACAAAATGGCTGCCCTCCCCCTTGGAGAAGCCCTCTGCCTCAGCTCTTCCTTCCACCTCCTCTCCTCTGTTCCCCAGCCCTGCTTTATTCTCTTCTTCCCGACCCTTTCCTCCAGGAAAAAAAATGGAAATGTCCACGTCACAGCAAACATGCTGTATTGGGTTTTTTTTTTGGGGGGGGGGGTGGTCCCTCAGTTCCTTTTCAGCCCCTCAAAGGCTGGTCACCAGCTGCATTTGGCCATCTCCCTCCACTGCTGGGTTTTCTAAGCTTCCTGGGACCAAATAGCCATCGTTGCTGGGTCTTCGGACTTGGTAGTAGGCCTGGAGCTGGTTGCGTGGCACCAAGGCTGGCCGGTTGGTGTAGTAGATTTCATTGATGGCTTGGGCATGAGGAAGCACTTCCCCAACTGCCTCGGGGCTGCTGTCCGGGTATGGGGAGTCCCTCAGGTTGGTCATACTGGTGTATAAAGAGTCCCTGTTGGGGGAAGGGGCTTGGCCATCACCTCCTTCTGTCAGGTCGGCTGTGCAGCTCTCTGACTCCTCCAGGTCGCTCTGATAGAGGATGGATTGTGCCCTCTGAAGCAAGAGCGGCTCCTCTAAGGCCTTATACATAAGTTCAATTTCCATGTTCTCCTCATGGGTCAAGGAAGGGGCGTCAGGCACAATGGCATCATCCTCGCTGTTGGTACCCCCTCCCCCTGCTCCTACATTGGGAGGGGGAGGTGGCCCGGGGGGGGTTGGAGGCCTCAGTGGAACCCCCACCTCCCTTGACCACACCACTGCCTCCCCCCCTCAAGTTGTTATGCACCAACTCAGAGATTATCATTTTTTTCAAAGGCGGCAGCGTCACTCAGGTTGCGTCGGCAATCAGCCATCTTGGTGCCATCAGCCGGGAAATCACCACTGCGGAGCGAGTAGCTGTTATTGAAGTTGCCATTGAGCGGGAGGGTGTCCATGCCACAGGCGTCTCGGCTGTTGTTCAGGGGGTGCTCTGTAAGGGGAGGCACAGATAAAGGTATTAGAGAGTGAAGAAGAAGGGAGGCCATAAGCAACTGCCTGAGGTCTAGAAGTGGAAGTCATCACAGGAAGCTTTTAAACAACATCCTGGGGATGGTGCGTTGTTGTAATGTGTATAGTTTTTAAGTGCTTTTAACTTTTTAATTGTATTTTATTTTTAAGCACTTGGTCTGTTTTAATTTTACAACAATTTAATTCTCTTTTAATTATCACTTTTGTAAGTTTTTAATTGTAAGTTTTTAGACTGTAAATTTCTTTGGGTGCCAACTGTGGGAGAAAAGCGGGATACACATAAATAAATAAATAAATAGGGAACTGAACTAGATATGTCCAGAGAGTTTGTCAAAGTGCAGGATATGCAAGGGGAGGGGAAAATGTCTTGAGTAACATTTAAGGCAGAACCTATAGTATATTTGTGCTGCAACAATGAAAGATAACTGCTAATAAACTGCATATGGGAGTCACTGGGAGTTGTTGCACAGAAAGAACTGGTTTGTGTATATAGAAGGAAAAAGAGGGCAGTGACCCCAAAACAAACAAACAAACAGCTAGAGAACCAAAAAGAGGTATATCTGAACCTCATGTTGGAAATGTTATTTGTTAAACTGAATTCAAATGGTGAGTGAATTTCAACAAATCAGGCTTCTTCAAGAAGTTTTACTGCACTGCTCCTGTTTTTCTGCTCTCCTCCTTTTTCAACAATGTGATTCACACACTACAATCTGCATGTCTGCCAAGTCTCGTCCCCTTCTGACCCTGAAAGTGCCTTTGCCATCACTCACTCCAGTTCCAACAGAAAGAGGAGGAGAGGTTTTGGAGGGTGGCTAGCTCTAAGCACAATCCTCCTCAGTAGTGCTATCTGTGCAGATGTTTGTGGCCCCAGTCAGCAAAAAGAGCAAGTCCCCCCTCCCAATTAGGAAGGTTGGCTTACTACATGTAGAGGTAAGGGGAAATCATACAAATAACATCTGAAGGGCCCCCATCCTTGCAAGACCACTAAATTACCTTACTGCAAGACCGGATGAAAGTACCTCTGCCACACATAGAGCCTTGTCTTGCTAGTAACACAGAAATGAACTTTCAATGCTTGCTTATTGAGAGAGCAGTTGTGTTTGCCTATCAGGGCAAAAGTTGCTCCCAAAATAAGCAAAGCTCAGATGTTTAGCCAAAACCTTGACTTATGGTTGCCTGGGTGTGGCAGCTTCTTATCTGTTTAGTGCTCATCTCCCTTTGAAAAGATTTTAAAATAAACATAGAAGGACATTGGTACACATGGCAACTGCAACTTTGTAAAACTCTCTTTTGGGGGATTTGTACATAGCAGAGTACAGGATTCAATGGGGAATGTGAGTTTTGTGTGCATGTGTGAAAAAACATATATCTGTAAGTAGAGTGAGAAGTATTAAATGGTTTGCTAGTACAGTGGGCCCTTGGTATCTGCTGGGGTTTGGTTCAGGGATCCCCCATGGATGCCCACATTTGTAGATGCTTACATCCCATTCAATACAATGGAGTAGTAAAATGGTGTTCCTTAATATAAAATGGCAAAATCAAGATTTGCTTTTTGGAATATATATATATATATATATATATATATATATATAGAGAGAGAGAGAGAGAGAGAGAGTATTTTCAATCTGTGGATGGTTGAATCCATGGAAACAAAATCCATGTGTATGGAGGACCAACTGTAGATGCAGACATCAGTATCTAAAAGTACAATTAAGACATGATGTTTAGGATGATGCAGAAAAACAGCCACAGAGGCATGCTTACTTTAGCCACACAGTTGCATGCATGATAAGGCAGACAAGTAATCTGTTTTGCCAATGGGAAAAGCCTGCTTTAAGAAAAGGCTATAGAGCCAGCTGTCTCCAGCCAGAAAGCAAGACATAGGGGTCTGGAGGAATGATTTGCCAGATACACTACGGTTAACTCATTGAGGCAGGTATGCCTACAGGCCCCACTGTTTGAATCCAGCATGCAGAGATGGGAAGGATTGCTTTCAGCACCATCTAGTGCTCTTCAGCCAGAACTGCATGAGCCATGCTGTCCTACTTGCCCCCCACTGAGAAATGGGAACTTGAATAACAGGGAGTCAAGACCTCCCACCTCCCTTGTCTCAATAAAGTCAGCACTCTTTTTCTCCCTACAATGCTCCCTGCTGCTGGCAGCCACAGTTGAACACACCCTCTACTTGCTCACATCTGTGCTGTGCCCACCCCCAGCCTGCGAGTCAAACTAGCAATGAAAGAAACATTACTGCGAAATGGAACTGGAAAGGAGGGACGTACTGGACTCTCGGAAGCTCCCTGCAGGCAGCAACAGTTTTGAAGAGGGAGAGAGAAAAGAGAAAGAATTACCTAAGCAGCCAGGGCCAACAATCACACATTATGAGAGATGGAGCAGATTCTCCCTAGAAGGAGAAGGCAGAGCACATACTTTGCATGCAGAAGGTCACAGGTCCAGTCTTTGGCATCTCCAAATAAGGCTAAGAGAGATTCCTGCCTGAACCATGGAGAGCCACTGTCAACTCATGAAGACAATGCTGAGCTCAGATGGACCAATGCTCTGACTCAGCAGAAGGCAGCTTTCTACCTACTGGAGGAGTAAAGGAGACGCTACTCCACAGCCACTTCTCCTGACTCATTTCTCACTGTGCCCCAGCTCTTTGAAAGAGCTTTTTACTAACATTGGATTCAAAAGCAGAAACTGCATGCATTCCTTTAGCGCACACACCCTTCAGCAAGGAAAAATTGGAACACTGTGTGTGTGTGTGTGTGTGTGTGTGTGTGTGTGTGTGTGTTTGTGTAAGTGGAACACTTATCCAATCTGGGTCATCAACCTAGAGGGAAAGGCAAAACCCATTCTCTGGTTTTTTGATTATCTTACCCGGGGAGTTGAAGACAGGAGGTGAGGCAGGGTTGAAGCCCACAGATTCAGCAATAAGTGTGTTGTAGGGACTGGTCCCGCCCCGTGTCTGCAGCACGGGGTTAGTCAGCAAGTGGTTCCCCATTGTACCTGGAAGAGCAGGTAGAGGCAAAAGTGTCAACCCTGTATTGATCTTCCATGTTTGGCTGGAAAGGCACACCAGAGGAAGGAGGAGAAGCAGCCCCCCTTGAGAAATGGCCACAGACGTGTGGGCAAAATTAGATTGGAGGTCATCACAAGTAGCTGAGTCCCTAGGGCAGGGGTCGGCAACCTGCGGCCCGCCGAGCCATTGGGACCAGACCCTGCTCGGTCCTGCTGCCGATTGCTGCCGCCAAAGGCCCCGCGGGGCCTTTGGCTTCTCATGGAAGTGTGTGGGGCCTTTGGCGGCGGGCAAGGGGGGGGCAAAGGCCCCGTGTGCAGCCGCATGGGGCCTTGGGCCTCTCGCGCAGGCATGTGGGGAGGAGGAAGGAAGGAAGGAAGAGGAGGAGGAGGGAGGAAGGCAGAGGAAGAGGAGCAGGAGGAAGAAGAAGAAGAGGAGCAGGAGCAGGAGGAAGATGGTGATGGTGATATTGATATGAGCCAGCTTCAGAGGCATGGCCAATGTAAGTTGCTGTGATTTTTACAAACTCATGCACAGTGAAGAAAAACCACAGTCCCTTGACCAAGTACACACTTCTGAGAAGTACATTTGAACCCGAGGGCAAATCACTTCTTGTGAGACCACCTTGACATGTTAAATATGCATAGCCATGTGAACCCCTGTTCAGTGTGAAACCCAAAGTTTGGTTATGCAATAAGCCTCTGAAATATGCAAGAGATTGCCATGTCATGTTAAGTAAAGCCATGTTCAATGCTGAACTGTGCTGTTTGGAATGGGGGGGAGGGGGGGTTGGCCAGAAAGGGAAGTAAATTTCTGCCATCTGTCTAGGAATAATGCCCAAATGTCCTCCATTTTGATAATGCCTAAGAAACATGCATTTATATTAACATTTTTAAAAAATCATCACATTTTTCGCATGTCCTCAATTTTTAAAAATGTGTCCTACATTTGAAAATGTTGTCCTATATCATTTAATTATTTAATTATTTATTTTTGGCCCCCCCCCCCTTGTCTTGGGGACACCAACCCGGCCCCCGGCTCTACACCAACCCACTTCTTCCAATCCAGGAGGACCGAATCTATTTCCATGCAAGCAGGCCTGATCCCCCCCACCCCTCCACACACTGTTGATCTCATAGCTGGCTGAAACCTTCAGCCGTGTAGAGCTATATGCCTTCCGAGCAGCTTCATAGGCGGGGCTCAGCCAAGGAGGTGACGGTGGCCCTGAGGAGAAGGATTTCCCCCCCCCTTTCTCCTTTTTCTTGGGGCTGCAACTTTACAATCCCTGCTTGTAAAGTTGCTCCAAAGTCAAATGGCTCTACATGTGGCCAAAGGCTTCAGCCAGAATGATGTGCCCAGCCACAAGATCAATGGTGAAGGGGTAGCCCAATCTACCTGCTTGGGACAGGGTAGACCAGGTCAGAGGAAGAGGGTTGCATGTAGACTGGGCCTGCCCACCGATGTTTTTCCATGTAGGCCTGATAAGAAACTTAATTTTAGTCAGTTGCAGGGAATCAGAGAGACACCTAAGGCACATGAGGGCTGGGGGGAAGGGATGGAACAGAAGAGTTTTTTCACAGTGGGTGACACCATGAGTTATTTCACTGGGTGACACCAACCTTAGTAACATCAGAGGAAAGGTGAAACATTGGTGACAACTTAAGAGAAATTGGTACAGAGGGAAGGAGGGAATTGGCAGGGGATGTGATGGGGTGGTGGGTCTTTGTGAGTGCTCAACCTGAGTGCCTACAGTGAGGCAGGCACTCCCAATCTTCTAGCAGGGCTCAGGTACACATTTTCTCATCCTGGTTGGGAAAAGACTACTGGACATGATGGAGCAACAAGGGCTGCTCACCTCTGTTAAGGGTGGGAGTGCTGTTGAGATCACCTGCCATGAAGCTGGACTCAGTCTGTTTCCTTACAGTATCATTCCACATTCTCCGGATTCGGCTCTGAAAAAAATAGACCACCTAGATTCAGCAGGGGAGCTGAATTTCCAAGGCGTAAGGACATTTTCCAGCCACTCCCATTCATTCATTATCTAATTCCCCAGGGCCTTTTAGTCCCTCAGTTTAGCAATGAAACCCCACATCACTCTGTTCAGATGTACCTGCGTCCCAGTGTAGTAACGGTTGTTGCTGCGGATAGCTGAGGTCTTGAGGGAACCTAGAGTGGCCCCTGGTGGGCTCCGTAGGCAGCAGGATGCATGACGCAGGCATTTGCTGAATTCCCGATGAACCTGGGATGTAGGAAGAAGAATCAAGGGGGAAAGAAGAGATATGTTCCTCCAGCAACACCAGGGTGCTTCATGCTTATTCTCCTTTCTCATCCTACTCTTAGCTCTTTTGACACAAGCTTTATTGTCATGTAATAGAGGAATTTTAACATTTAACCAACGTATTGGTTAGATTAAAATTAACCGAGTAAAAAGTTGCTCAAATCAAGAAGCAGATATATTTGATTAGATATGTATTTATTTATTATTTTTACAAAAAAATAATAATTCATATAATGAATTTTCTTTTTGTATCTTTCTTTAAGTATTTATGTACTATTCAGTATTTGTTATTTAGCCCATGTTTATTGTACAGTGGGCACTTGGTATACGTGGGGGATCTGTTCCGGACCCCCCCCCCGTGTATGCCAAAATCCAAGTATGCTCAAGTCCTATTTGTCCCCAATGGCGGCGCGCGTCCATGCGCGCTGCCATTGGGGACAAAAGTCCCTCTCCAGGCTGCAGCCAGCCCTTCTTCCGCGACGGCGGCGAGGACAAGGCCTAGCTTCGTCCTCCTCGCTGCCACTGCGGTTCAAGGGCCGGGTGCAGCTTGGAGGCCCAGAGGCCTCGAGGCTGCAGCTGGCCCTTCTTCCGCAGCGGCAGCGAGGGGGCCTCGTCCTCCTCACCACCGCCGCGGTTCAAGGGCTGGGTGCAGCTTGGAGGCCCAGAGCCCTCCAGGCTGCAGCTGGCCCTTCTTCCGCAGTAGGTGGCCGAGGAGGACGCGGCCTAGCTTGTCCTCCTCGCCGCCGCGGCGCGTTTAAGGCCAGCTTGCCCAGCTTGGAGGCCCAGAGGCCTCCAGGCTGCAGCCGGCCCTTCTTCCATGGCGGCGGCGAGGAGGACGAGGCCTAGCTTCGTCCTCCACACCGCCGCCGCTGGGGTTTAAGGGCCGACTGCAGCTTGGAGGTCCAGAGGCCTCCAGGCTGCAGCCGGTCCTTCTTCCACAGCGGTGGTGAGGGGGCCTCGTCCTCCTCGCCACCGCTGCGGTTCAAGGGCCGGGTGCAGCTTGGAGGCCCACAGCCCTCCAGGCTGCAGCCGGCCCTTCTTCCACGGTGGTGGCAAGGAGGACGAGGCCTAGCTTCGTCTTCCTCGCTGCCGTTGGCTCTTTCGCGGTGGCGGCGGCGAGGAGGACAAAACTTGGCCTCGGCCTCGTCACCGCTGCAGCCAGCCCTTCTTCCGCGGTGGCAGCGAGGAGGACGAGGCCTAGCTTCGTCCTCCACACACAGAGGCCTCCAGGCTGCAGCCGGCCCTTGTACGGCGGCAGCGGTGACGTATGCTCAAATCCATGCATGGCAAATCCGCATATAAGGAGGGTCGACTGTATGTCCATTGCTTGTATTGTATGCTGATTGTATTCATTGTATGTATATTATATGTTTAATAAAAAAAGTAATGCAGATGGCAAGCACTATTTTGAAGAGGCATTCTCTGCCTTCTGATTTATACAGAAAAGTCTATAATCTCTTGCCTTCTGATTTATACAGAAAAGTCCATAACCCCTTCCACGATACCTATGTGTAACATTTAAACATCAAGAAAATAGATGTCTTTTTTCAAAAGCATTGTTTTTAATCATATGTAAATTTATGCACATTTAATCAACAAAACTGCTTGATTTAGATTTCTACAGTCTGTTGGGTTCAATGCAACATCTTTCATATTGGACTCCAGTTTCTTTGCTGTCAATGATCTTCTTTTGCCGAGAAACAGATATAATCCCAGATACACAACCCAGCTCTATAGCCCTGCCCAGGCACCACTTCACAATGCCATTTCTCTTAACCTTAAGTATTAGTTATTATGATGTCCTTTTGTTCAGACTCAGGTCTACTTACTTTTTTCTGCAGTGCACAATGAAATACGAAGATGAACATGCCCTGGAAAGCATTGAAGGTGGTGAAAAGGTAGGCCATGACAATAGACTCCTTGTTGATGAAGAGGAGGCCAAATGCCCAGGTGAGGCCCAGAAGAAAAAGGAGAGTGATGGCTCCGAGTGCCCAAGACCTGTAGAGGGAGACATTAGTGGGTTCTGGGTACACTTAAGTAATACAAGGTCACCATCACAGGAAAACTACCTTTTGGGTTATTACAAGTTCTGTGGCACAGAGGAAGCGAACTGTAGTGAAATGTAATGGTTTATGAAGGCATTCCCTCAGCTAGTGCTGATGCAGAGTTGTTAGTGGGATGAACCATGTCTTCTGCTGTGAATTCTCTGCCAGAATGTACTTGTAAGTTTCATCTTGCCAGGGTGCTAATGATGTGTTTGAGTGCATTTTCCACGGCACATTTAAAGGTGGTAGAACAGGGGCTCCATCCTTTTAATTAGCCTGGGAATTATAGGAATTTTAAGTCTGCAAAGGACCCAATTGGGAAAAGCAGGCTGTGCTAGACTGCCCATCAACTATTCTGAAGTCCTAAAATCCATGTTGCCATACTGTACCATCTTGCCTCTCTGTGTCTATGTTGGCCCTAGCGGTCAGGAGATGTTTCCTTGAGGTATGCAATGAAGGCAACAGTTACCCACCCACTCCTTCAGCCTTTGTGCCCTGTTGCTGCCATATTTTGAATCAGAAAGAAAAGGCTAAAATGGGTGGATTAGGAATGACCAAGACATATGGGGAAAGAAAGCAGATTCTTCCATAGTCCATGAATGAGGGGCTTGAACATATAAATATTACCAGCCAAAATACTGCTTATAAGCTTCCAACTTTACTTGCCCAATCATGTTGATTTCTGTAAAAGTACCTGCATGATAGCTTGTATTTTTATCCTCTGCTTTCATTTACCTAGTACAAATGCATTAAAAACCACCATGAAGCTCATGCACAACCACCATCTCCAAGTAATATCAGGTGATTCAAAAAGATTGGTGCAAAATTGAGTAACAGCTCTACTTTTGCACCATTCTTTTTGAATCACCGTGTACATCACCATCCTAAATGCTAGTCTGGGTGAGGTACCCCCCCTACATTCTGATGTAGCTAATAGTGGCTCCAGAGTTTATGTCACGATGGCACAATACTGGGAAACATGAATATGTCTAGGACATATACATCCTGTTTTGTGTGTGCGTGATTATGCATCCAAAAGATGTCCTGTTAGGACTAGCCAGCTCTCTTATATATGAAAAAAGTGAATTGTTAAGATAGTCCAGCCACTAAGGAGTTGGTTTTTTTTAAAATTTGCTACCCACATCACCAAACACCAGGCATTACTGATGTCCAACAACAAAAATAAAGGAACTACATGCTGGTCAGAGCAGTAGTCAATCTCTGCTTAATAGGCCAGCTTTCATTGGTCATATTGACATCAATATGTGACTTTGCTTTCAGTCTTGAGTCTTCATAATACTATCTAACAAGGGGGCAAAGAAACTTTGGAACTTTACAGAGCACCCAAAAAGGGTGCTGTGCTGGCGCCCATGTTTGCTGCTTGAGGGAGCTGCAGCGGACAAACCGCGCAGCTCCCCTGCACAGCAAAAAGAACATGCAAAAATGCGGATTCGTCTTGCGGCGCAGTTGTGATGCCGCAAGGTGCCAATGGCGCACTTGCGGCATCACATCCACGCCATGACGTGCGGATGTTAAGCATCCATCACGTCAAAATGGCAGCGCCCATGTGTACAGGGCGCTGCCATTTTGACGTCCCCAGTACGTACTAGGGGTGAGGCCTCATTGGATGCTGCGTCCTCGGCCAACCCCTAGTATGTACTGGAGGCGGAGCCAAGGCCCATCTGTAATGGGCCCTTCTCTTTCAGACAATTCTTTTGGCAAGGAACTCTGCACATGCCCTGAAGCCCAAGATTCTATTTATACAGGTAACATGTAACTAAGGGCCTGAACAGACAGGCCAAAATAAAGCTGCTTCAGGTCACTTTGGAGGTATGCTATTTAATTGACACACACATCTTAAGAGGCCAGAAGCTGTGCCAAAGCTACATTCCAGTCCTTAGGACTGGAGTGTGGCTTTGGCATGGCTTCCAGCCTCTTAGGACACAAGCATTTCAACAGCATACCTCCAAAATGACCTGAAGTTAGATTAACTCTACTTCACATTGTGTGTGTGTGTGATTGTAGCCTTTTTTGTTGTTGTTGTTCTTGTTTTCCACTTTTCCCATTTAAAAATATTTGAATAATCGACTGTATTGGTTTAAAAGAAAATTTCTCATTACAACCTTCCTCAAGTGCAGGACCACATGGCTACCCCTTCTAGTGTCAGAATATTTCACAGGTTTTGTTATGTTCTGTTTCTGGGCTTTTTTCACTCTACAGTTGGACTGAAAGGGACGGTCCTTACTAAAAAATTACAAATTCTCCCCAAGCAGTGAAGAGGGTGAGGCAGCCTCATCCTAAGTCCTCATGAGAAGAACTGTAGATCTGTTGAATCAATCTATCACTGGGGCCATGCTGACTTAACTTTGCACCCAGTGCAAACTTGGCCTACTCCCTGGCATCCATGTGTATGGTGTGAACTTTGCTGCAAGGAAACATTTGCATGTACAAGTCAATATTTCAGATTTCAAGGACTTCATAAGTACTACTACACGTAAGCCTTTAATTAAAGAAATGTCACAAACTGGCACACTCATATATCTGATACTCATCAACAGTGAGATCAGAGGTGTTCTCCAAGTGAGTCAACATGGTAAGGACAAGGCTGCAAATATCTTTTTGACTCCTGTGGGATAGTTAAAGTCAGAGCTCTCAACACTGCCTCTTTGAGTGGAAGGCAATAGAGTGATTGAATTAAAATACAATAGGCCCTTGGTATCAACTGGGGTTTGGTTCCAGGGCCACCCATAGATACCAAAATCCATGAATACTCAAATCCCATTATATACAATGGTATAGTATAATGGTTCCCTTATATAAAATGGCAAAATCAAAGTTGCTTTTTGGAATGTGTGTGTGTGTGTGTGTGTGCGCACAGTTGAATCTGTGGATAGAGAATATGTGGATATAGAGGGCCAACTGTATTTATATACTGCCCTCAATCCAGAGACCTCACAGTGACATATAATAAAATTGATTTAACAAATTTAAAACAATGGGAACAAAACTTACAAAAAAAGCTAACAACATATTAAACAACTGAACAAGTTAAGAGAGATTAAAAGAGTTAAAATATTTAAAGAAATTAATATTATAAGTGATCAACTGCCTGTTTATAATGTGGGTGAAAAAGTGAGGACCAAAAACAATGTGTTGACATGTTTATTTCTGGCTTGAGGATTTGCTCAACAACTCTGATTGACATCTGAAAGATATAAAGCAAGAACACAGGAACTGTGTGGCAAAACCACATCTCAACAGTAAAGACATTTATTAGAAAAATTCAGTAAATTAATTACAAAAAGCAGGGTAACCAAGCATGTAAAAGCTGAGCAGTTAGATTATAGCAAAAGTTTATATTTATGATAGAAGTGTTTGTTAGGAAACAAAAGCTCATCAATCAGTCAAGAGTAATTCTAAGAATAGTTGTACATTTTGTAGGTAGTCATCTGCAATTTGAATGAACCTAGTTAGTTTCGAGGGCTCTCTTTACCTGATTTCTCTGGCTCCTTGGCTTTGGCAGCCTTTGCTGTCCATATTCCCTAGCACTTGTTCGGACTCTTCTTAAGAACTGTTACAAGCTGCTAGGGTTGTGTGAGTTTTGCTTTGTTCAGATAACAGTACATTTAATCTTAATTCATCATTAACCAAGGAGTATTTACCCATGTCATCTGTTTATTCTGTATGAAAGAATATCAGATGTTCAATTGAGAATAACATTTGGTTCTTGAGAGTTTGGCACTTGCAGCGTAATTATTTCCAAATTCATTGAAATGGAAAAAACTCTTATTTCATTTGCTATGTGATTCACACAGTATCACTGTTTTCACCTAACTGAACAAAGTACAAAGCATAGATTACAACTACTAGAATCCTCTGGCTAGCATTGTGTTCTTTAAAAGTAACATTCATCCAGCTCTGCAAAAACCATCTGATTTTATTAATCTGAGGACTCATTGTGTGTGTGTTGTTGGGGGGGGTATTCCTTCATATGAAGGGATGAAAGCTGGTTTCACAGGATCCCTTGCAATAATGTGGGATGTAAAATAGTTTGCTCATTGAAAGGTGATCAACCATGAAATGGTCAGACAAATAATTCAGGGTGTTACCAAGATTAGTGGGAATGAGTACTCCTTATCCCAGAATAACGAAAGGATTGTTTCAGTGCTCAGAATATAACTTTTGGAAGTGAGGCTTTTCCTACCCAGCTGTGGGTCAGAAGAGAGAGAAAGGGCACACGGTCTCAAGGCAAAGCAGAAGGTTGATTAGGATCTACTGATAAGTCTTGAGATGGTTTTCCATGGATCAGCAAATTTTATTTGTTTATCAGTTGCAACAACAATATTATTTCTTGCAGCTCTGACAAACCTTAAGTGTGCCCTGTTCTGTCTCATGGTTTGGGCAAAGAGGAGTCTCCTTAAAATGCAGAATTGGTCACTTTCTCTGTATTGGCCTGTCCCAGTAAATCACAATTGGGCCACACTGCCCCCCTAGCCCTACTCTCACTACAGATTTTGCTAGTGGAAGCAAAACAAATTACAATTTCTCTTTAACACGATGTGCTCAGAGAATATGTGTTGTGTTTTTAAGCAGAAATTATATTTTCTTTCAGAAGGCTGCCCAGAGCATGATTAAATTTGAAAACATGATGTATGCTTTCTCCATGTTTTGAAGGAAAATTGCAATTCATCAAAATTTATTGGTGTGGTGGAAAAACCAATGTCAGGAGACTAGAAGAATGGGTGCAGCAATGCATGTGGCTGGTGTGTATGTGTGAGCTTTGTGTTTCTCACCCCTGCAATAAACTGCTTTAGAAGAAACAGGTGTGGAGAGCAACTTGTAGGGATAAGAAGACTCTGGAACTGTGTTATTAGACACATCTGGCTTTAAAACAGAAGATCAAAAAGAATGAAAACATCAACTCACTTGATGTTGTCGAGTCGGCTAGAGTCAGGCTTGAGGACAGATGTGTTGCGGATCATCTTGTGCAGAGTGATCATGAGGAACACCAGGTTGATCTGAGGGATATGCACAACTGGGTGTGAGTAAGGGAAAGAGAGTCCTTTGCTCTAAGCAGTTATGTTACCCCCTGCCCCACCCTCACTAGTACCTTTCCTCACAGCCATGCTTAGATTGGCAGTGATTCTGTGGGGAAAATTTCTACCAAGGAGTTTATCAAGTGGTTTAGAGTGGGATGAACACTAGGGCCTCCCAGGCACTCCCCTGAAATCTGTGTGTTTGCTTTAAGGACTCTGTACCTGGGACTGCTAAAGGAAAACTCTTATGCTTCTATTTCCAAATAATCCCTACTGACTTACAACAATGACAAAAGAGACGGGTCCAATGAAGCTCCAGATGAAGTAGTTGTCAACCCGAAGCCAGCATCTGCCAAGAGAGATTAGGGCCATGCCAAATGGAATTAAGAGAGGATAGTGGACACCACAAAACCCAATTGCCTCACAGCATATTGCCATGAGGCGATACCATCCTATATTCACCTCCTTTAGATTTTTCCGTTCCCACCCTTTCATTATACTACAGGTTCTACGATGTTGTTTTGGACATCAGCTCTCATAAAGTATTAACCAACCTGTCCAATGGTCAAGGATTCTGAGAGCTGAAGTCAAAAAACACCTGGAAGACCAAAAATTTGAGAACCATTGTCTTATACAGCCCTTAGCCTTATCTCATTCTATAGCTTTTAATTCAACATCCCCATTTTTATATTTTCCAGAGCATGGCAATATTCCTTCTCTGGCCTACAAAGCCCAGATTCTGGGAACTGTAATCCCCCTAAGGAGTATTTGCAAGATCAGATGCTAAACTTTTATTCTTTCTTGGCCATATCTTTAGCTTTCCTCCACCCATGGTTAGTGAAAGAGAAGGAGGAAGTTGATGTACTAGTTCACCTCTACAGCCTAGCAATTCTGCTTAATGTTTTGTTTTATCATTTCTGTGCATACCCTTCCCAAACCATTCTCTTAAGCTCCTTTTGTACTCACACTTTCTCAGTGCCATAGCTGCGGTAGTCAATGGCAGCAGCAATACCCACAACTAGGGCAGGAAAGCAGTAGCCTCCCAAGTAGTAGTATTTCTTGCGGGAGTATTCACTTTCAAAGACCTCAACCAGCATGAGGTAAAGATGGATGGCTTCCAGGCACATCCAGGAAAAGGCTGCCAGAAAGAAGTAGTGCAACAGTCCGGCAAAGATGGGGCAGGCAATCTGAGAGAAAGGAAGATATGAGTTCCCATTACTGTGATACCTCTTTTTTGTGGTGGGAGAGAAACATTTATTTTATGCAGATTGCTTATAACTTGTCTTTCTTCCTTATCGCAGACCTAACAAGCATTCAGTAAAAGAACATTGCACACAGTATTCAAGAGAAGGAGAATGAGGTAACTGGGAAAGTGCTGTGCTCTAAATTAGTCGTACGGCAATTTGCCGTTCTCCAGATATGATTGCAATACAGCTCCCATCAGCTCTAGCCAGGATAGCCAGTGGTGAGGGATAATGGGATACACAGGCTAATAATACTTGTAAGGAACACATCCCCCAAATTAAATTATAAAGCAGAATATGTGACTTCTCACATCTCTTTGAGCTTTACAAATCAAACTTCCCCATCTAACATATGAAGCACACTGTTTCTGCTGCCGAACGTATCTTCCAGTGCTGCATTGAATTCAATTTGGTCCTCAGTGGATCAGTGCTTCCCCCCCAAAGCTGCCTAGAACACACATATGGGCATTGTGCACTACATCCTTTCTTTACTGAATCAAAGGGGCTTGCTGCCAGCATGCTAATTTGCCAAGCCAAATGGGTCCTAGGGATATCTTACTCCTATCCTATTTCTTAAGTGTTTTTTCAACTGCATTCATGTTGAGGGAAGAAAATACCATGTTGAGCATTTAGTCACGCACCTCGTACTGTGTCTTATCAATGCCGATGAGAAAGAGGAGCTCAGTGATGAAGAGATTGATGCAGAGATTTTTGTGGATGGTGTTTCGGTCAGTCTGCAGCCCACGCAGGAAGCAGAAGGTAGAGATGCAAATGGCCAAGCAGACGAGAGAAATCACAATACCCACCCATGTGATGACTGACAGCAGTAGCTCATTGATGCGGCCCTGGTACTGAAAGGAGAAGGGAAATGAGGCTGGGGATACACAGCTTATCTCCCCTGTTTTGGGCTCTTTGCTGCTTTAGAGGTAAAATTTAGATGGAAACCAAAACCTATTACAGTCTTCCCTCCATTTTAGCAAGGGATCCATTCTGGACACACACACGCACTGGAAATTCGCAAATATTTAAGTACCATTGGCTGGAATGGCTGTGTGCTCCAGCGTGCAACTTTGTGTGTGCGCTGCTGATGCGTGCATCATTTTAACCCTCCCTACTTAGTCCTTGAAAGACGGAGACCATGAACTCGAAGTCCACAAAAATGGAGGGACGACTGTACTATGCTTTGATGCTGGAGAGACTCCATCTGATAAAGCACCATCAGAATGTGGAAAAATTACTTTTCAAGGCAACTCCCAGAATTGTCCAACCAGTATAGCCATTGACTGTATTGACTTGAAAAGTCTAGGAATTGTAGTTTAAGCTCTGGCTGTCAATGGTAATCTAGTGATTTTTATTTTAGCAATAATAGAGGACCATCTCCAAGCATTTCATATCTGAAAATCTGTTGCTCTGATTTTGTTGTACTGCCTATTATAAACAAGCTTAACCATTCAGAGTACAGCTTGAGCCACAAGGGTGTCTTTGTCCCTCTCCCTCCCATTCTGGCAAACTTCCCCCTAGCTCCCAACAACAGAAATGACATGCTTACAATTTCACGGTGTGCCATGAGCACAGCGAAGTTGGTGAGGTGGCTGCATGCACAAGTGGTGTGGGTCTTGTTGGTCTCTACCAGCCGGCAACCCTGTGTGGACCAGTAACCCATCATGGAGCGCTCTGAGTAGTTCCAGAAAGAGCAATTGGCATTGAAATGGTTCTTGTCCTGTATGGAAAGATGTATGCCTGTAGAAGCCACCATGAACAAAGTAGAGATTGACGCCACAATGGAAGGAGGAGCCCATGTTTTGAAGAAGTGGAGTACAGTAGGTGATCTCTTATTAAAAGAAGGGATTTGTTGCATACTCCAGTTACATATGCACAGAACATCAGTGATAATGCCCATCCAAAACTGCAGAATCTCCAATAGTGGCTTATGTCTGCAGAGATACAGACCACCAGGTACCAAGGGTGAGTGGATGAGCATAGTGGCCCCAGGTTCACTCTGTTCTCACCTCCAAGTGGGACAGGGTGAAGATGACAGGATCCATCAGGAAGACGCGGCTGGACTCCTTGTTGATGGAGGCAGCAATAACTTGTGAGTTGACAACAAGAGAAGGACTAAGTGAGCCAACCTCACTACCTAGTTTGATGGTAGCATTCTCAGTAGAGAGAAAAAATCCCAGATTGTTGTAGAGGATGAAAACAACCTTGACCACCCCTGAAGAGAGAAGAGAAAAGGGATGAGGGGCATGCCACTGGGGCACAATTAGAGAGGATCTAGTGCATTCCCGGAAGGGACAAGAAGAAAAAGGCAAAGATGCTTTCCAGCACATGCCAGGAAACTGGATCAAATCCTAGCAACCTCTCCCCTACCCTAGTCCTAAAATCCCATTTGCCACTCACCGTTACGGCTGTTTTGCTTGATTGTGTTAGCTGACAGCTGAATGGAATTTCTGGTAGTGTACTCATGTGGGAACACAATATCTGGCACCTGCCCCTCTGTATTCAACACAGAGACCTCCAACACTGCAACAAGAGGGAGAGGTGAGATGAGAAAAGGCAGAACGTAAGAGACAGGCGCAGCAATATCTGGATCAGTTCATTGTCTTTTCATTTAAGAATAGGCAGAGCATATAACTTCCAGATGTTTCTGTTCTTTGGAATATCAGGTTAAAAATGGGATGATTCTGTTTCAGGCCATCTTGTCATGCTAATTATATGCTTTGCTCATAAAATGCTTTGTGGTTGTCAAATTACCATCTCTACTTTCTGGCTGCTAACACTACATTTGGTGATAGTCTGTTTTGTTTTGTATATATCACTACGGTGAGACAGTGTGCTATATGTGAAAATTCTGTTTAGGTATCTGTACCGGCCCCATACTGACTTGACATGTTTTCTTCAGTCTTTATAGATTGCTGTTTTTATCCTTTGACTGACAGCAGAGCTATTTTGGAGTTTTATTGTTTGCTCTGCTCTTCAAGAGGAGTCAATAATTCCAAGCAGCACTGGCAAAGGAATCAGTTTTAATATTTATATCTTGTAGAACATGATTATAATTAGGAATCAGAATCAAAAAAGTACCTGTATACAGATTGTTTGGGACAGTGTCAGTTTACAGTCTTGTCGCTGAAAAAAAATTATTAGAATTTTCGAGGGCTTGTTGTTGTTTGGATGCTGTTGCTGTTGTGTGCCTTCAAATTGCTTCCAACCTATGGTAACTGTAAAGCAAACCTATCACAGGATCTTCTGGGATTGAAAGTGTATGATTTGCCCAAGATCACCCAGTGGGGTTTCCATGACCAAATGGGGAATCGAACTCTGGTCTTCAGATTCTTAAACCAACGCTCAAACTGCTTCACCAGCTGGGTCAATTATCTGGATTCTTTGACAGCTCTGGCCAAACTAGTAACACTTGGTAGGTCTCTTCTATGTAATAAAATAGTTTAGATAATGCTTTTGAAAGGTCTGGCAACAGTTATACTAATGGATTTCATCTCATTAGTGATTAGCAGAGGTCAGAAACACAGGAAAGTAACTCCACCTTCAATAGGGTTTGTCAGCATGCTTAATAGATTTCTTGGTTTCTTTTGGGATCAGAGAGGGAGCCTTTACTTGAGTCTCTCCTTCTGCCATACTTAGAGCCTTCTTTTGTTACACGAACCAATTCTACACTGTTGTATATTTTAAAATAGCAAAGTGCCTGTCAGTACGCTGGACTTTCAATGTGAACATATTCACAGAGGAAGACTGCAGGGGAAACACTGTAGGAGAAGCAAGCGAGTCCCACAGGCCTTGTGGGTTATGACATTTATAAACCAAAAAAGTAACTTTTCCAGGCCCTGCCTGGGCAGGAAAATACCTGTGAAATTTCACAGGGAGAAGCAGGGGAGTGGAGAAAAGCACAACTCCTTCTTTGTTTCATTACTCTGACACTTTCCTAATTCCAATCCTCTTGTCCTTTCCTGTATACCAGCCACTGTCTTGCTCTCCGCCACTTACTTCAGGAACACATATTGCCCCTATCACTTTGCTGCCCAGGAGAAGAGTCTTCAACATGGTCCCAGACAAATAGAGCATCTGGTATAAATACTTCCTGGCAACACCATCTTTTTAAAAGTAGTGTCTCTCAACACCCTCCCTCACCTTGAAGCTACTTCCAGAATGACAAGGTTGTGATGTTCTCAGGGTGTGGGCAAGACAAGAAGACTTAGGTGCTTTATTTTCCCAACAACCCCCCCCCCCCCCCATCTCCAGAACAGGTTTCAAGGTAATGGATCTTCACATCAAGCAAGTTCCTGAGTTGGGGCAGAGACACAATAAATCTTGAATGCACTGCCTCCCTTTCTCTCCCTGGTAGCTAACAATTCAAGTTATATTTCCTCCTCACAGTGGAGCACAACTGAGAGATAGAAATTAGGCTTTGGCATGTTAGGATTGGCATTTCAGTAAAAATTGGGAGATTCTGGCTTTTATAGTTTAAAATGTACTCCCACTGTGGGCTGCTTTATAATCTTCATTTTTTCTGTCATCACAATAAATGAGCCAAGGGGGCTGGCTAATATTTGACCTGTTACAACAATGATAAAGAGCCTCTTCACACAAAATGCTGACAAAGTTTACGGTAGAGACTCTATAAAGGAAATTGAGTGTGTGTCCCACATACACTGTTATATGTGACTCCTCCCTCTTTAACTCTTTGACAGGCATCCATGACTTACCCACATTATTCTTGGCAGTGACAAAACGGGCTGGCTCTTTGACATTGTCAGCCAGTAAGAAGGCTCCTTCCTCCAGAATGTCAAGCAGCATGGTGGCTGTATGCACTTGCTCTGTGGCATTCATGTCTTTCCAGGACTCCAGTGCCTCCGGTCGCAGCAGGTTGTCCACCGTTTCAACCACAGCCTGGGAGTGACATAGAGATATGAAGGGACGTAGCTCCAAAACTCATAACCTTTCATTTCCTCCCATCAGCCTTTCTTGAGCTATAGCATGCCTCCTCCTTGCCATTTTCTCTTGTCTTCCATGATAGAAAACCTTCTAGAGATACACTTTCCATTCTACCACCTCCTTTCAACAGCAAAGGACAATGTCCATATATGCCTTGCAGGCCAGGCACACAAAGAAGTTGCTCATTTATTAAATAGGATTCTGGATATGCTCCCTGAAAGGATTCTTCATTTGCGAGGCAGGATGGCTTGCTTCCCGATTTTGGTTATACTAACAGGAGCATCTTTCTGAGTGGAACTCCAGCTACTGAAAGTCAGAGCAGGGGAGCTGAAGTTTCTGCTGATCTCTCCTTTCTCCCCACGTCCCTGGTACTCCTTTGAAAATAATCTCACCTCTCTTCCCTTCTGCCAGCAGGACCCTCAATTGGATCAAAAGCCTTCCATGGACAGAAAAAGCTCTTCCGTTCACAGAAAGCTACATTTGGATCCAAGCCAAAGTGTTTTCAATAGCCGGGGAAAAGGTAATTCTTTTTCCAGATACCATAACCATTTCTATCCACTGTACTTTAGGTAACGTGGTTGAGCCTGTACTCCAGACACCTTTTGGACATTACCTTTATTGTGCACTATGATGAGTAGTACAGCTCCCATGTCTAAAAGTTCATACCATTTGTGACAGTTTTAGATCCCACCACCACACACTTAATGTTTAGAGCCTCTCCTGTATTATTCATCACAGGAACACATACCTAACCACCTGGCAGCTTCTCCTCACATAAATACCCTGCCATTTGTGAACCTTTTGCCTTCATTTTTTTAAAAAAGGGAACTGAATTTAACGTACTCTTCATTACCATTTATGAAAATAGCTGAAATGACAAAGCTATAAAATTATATGACAAATAAGAGAAAAAGGACAAAAAAATCGTTTAGTGAAAAGCTGAATATTATTTTTACACTACAGGAACAAGAAATACAGTGACAATGTACAATGATTTCCTTTACTACGCCGTCCTTTTCTAGTATTCCTATATTAAAATAAAAATGAAACATAAAGTAGGTGTTATAGATTTTTTTTAGAAGCTGTGCCCCCACTTCGCTACCCACTATATAGTTGGCATTTGCCATGCTTTTTGAAAGGAAAATAATGGTGGTAAATATAATTATTCTCCACAAAACTACCTTACTTATTTCATGCAATCTGGATATTGTGCTTATTATCTATGGATGAGATTTGGGAGATAACTGAACAAAGCATAAGGTGATGTTTCATGGATCATCGGTCTCTTGTGGGGAGCAGTCTCTCTGCAATCTCTTTCACATTAAATCAGGCACATGGTCAGAGTGAATAAAAACTAGTTTTTAAGAACTCTTTCTCATGAAGTAACTCTGCCCATTTTAATGTGGACTTTATGTGCATGCATACATATGTCTGCACCCATGTGTGAATAGAAAACTACAGGCAAACAGCTTCCTCTACAAAACTAACGAGATAGAGCCCTCATGTGAGGGTTCTGTTCCAGAGCTTTTCTGGACTACAACTGTTAGAGTGACCAAGGCCTTGTCTGCATGGGTCAAAAGGAACATCCCTCCCCGTCTTTTCTGGCTTTCTGGTACAGGTAGTCCACATGATGATGTCTAGTATGTCCCACACTTGAACTGATGCATAACAAGATTAATATAAACTAAAAAAAATCCAACTTACCTGTTGCTCTGGATCTTCTGGGAAGATCTGAAGCCCTTAGTATCTGCATGGGTGTTCTGGTGGACTTTCCAGTACATCCTCTGCCACCGCAGGCCACTCATTCTGGGGTAAAAACAAGGTACCCAGCATCTGATTGTTGCTGGACACCTCATTTTGACCTCAGAAGCAAGTGGCCTGCAGCAATGGTAGATATGGCAGGTGGCCCAGTGGATGTCCATGCAGACAGCTGTTATGCCATAGAAACAGAGGCCAAGGTAACAGGGGCAGAACAAGGCAGCTGAAGGGCCAGGATACTTGGTGTTGCTCCTGGCCAGTGCAGACATGGCCCTAGTCAGCTTAGCCAGTGGCCATGGTATCCGGGAAACCCTGGGAGCTACCATCCAACACTGTAATATTTTCAAGCGCTGGGAAAGACACATCTAAATTTGCCACATTTTATTTTGGTGGACTAAGGAATTTTACATGATCTGCACTATTTCTTTTTATGGATAGTAATCTAGATATTTGCATTTGAACAATGTAAATACATTAGAATAGTGACATATATATATTTGAATAAATAAAAATGAATATGAAATAAAAATAATATCCTCTCTTTTCATTCAAAAAATTGAAGGCAATTTTAGTGCAATTTTTGTAGTTGTTTAAATTTATGCAAATCTTGATGAAGCCAAAGGAACTAAGTCTTGGATTATTCCTAAAATCCACTGCTGCAGAAACTTTGCATCAGGGGCCACAATCCCTGCCTGGATTTCAGCCACAGAATTAGTTAATTACACTCACCTTAATGTAATCCTTGCATGTCCTTTCTCTTTTGTGCATCTGCAAGGTGTGGTATCCAAGACCAGGGTGAACAAGCATTCAGGTAGAGCAAATGATGAGAAAACAAAATAATGAGAATAGAATTTCAGAAGGAAACACTTTATGTATGGCAGGAGTGGGCAACCTTCAGCACTGCAGACATTTGTTTGTTTTTGTTTTGTTACTTTAATTCCCACAAGTGTCAGCCAGTATGGCCAATAATGGTAAGCCATTTTGGGAACGGAAGTGTCAAATATTTAGAAGACCAGAGGTTTCCCTGCCCTGGCCTATATGGTTCTTAGTTGTATCAATAGGCAGGAATATAATAAAGGAATAATGTAGCTCAAAACTTGAATAAATTAACATTTTGTTGGTCACTGATAAATACACTAGACAATTAACTTTTTATCTCCACAGTTAATTAATATGAATTTTCTATCTTGTTTTCTTGGCTTATGCTAAGGACTGCTTGACATATTAAGATTCTGATTACTGATTCAGGACAGATCAAAAATCCCCCCCTCTGAGTTCACAGCCAGAGCATCTCCTCCAGGTTTTGGTGGAGGAGATTTAATCTTGGATCCCTCTACTTCCCCTCCCCCCAAAGATAATGCAATACCTCCTCCAACAGCAGAGCAATACATCTGAAACGAAGAGAAGTGGAAGGAGGATCTGAGCTGCCACAGACAAGGGGGGGAACATTCAGACCAGCCCTGTAGGGGATCTCAACAAATTTCTTCCCATTGCTATCAGTGAGATGGAAATATTGCAACAAAACAAAAACAGGGGGGAAAAAGGGGGTGGGATAATAAAAATGCTCCTCTATCCTCTCTTCTATCCTGCCACTCAGCACAATATTGGAATACTGGAGTATTTTCATCTTGCATGACTGCAGTCTTGTACACTTATTTGATTTATGAAATGTTTTTATTAAAATACTGATCTCCCACCATATGTAGGGGGGCTCAGGATGGGACACATAATAGTCAATTGTATCTATTCAAAACAGTTTAAAATTTAAAAGAATAAAAATAAATTATACTCTAAAACCTATTAAAATTATTCTCCAATTGAAAATACTGTAAACCAGTTATAACCATGCACAAACACAAACTGGGCAAAATCATTAGACCCCCCCCCAAAATAATAATGAAAAATTATTGTTAAAACATGGGTTTGAAATAATGCCAATTATCAGTGCCAGCTGGGCCTCTAAGGGGAGGGCACTAAACAACCTGAGTACCACACTGGAGAAGACCTTCTCTGATGTCCTCACACAGTGATGTCCTTCCACTGGTGAGATAGACCTTTAGACTCAATAGGACTTATTACTACAAAGCTTTTATTTCATTACCATCTCAGACTATCCAATAAATACAGGGAATCAGAAAACATAATTCTCTGAAGATGCCAGCCCCAGATTCTGGCGAAACTTCAGGCAGAAAATCTTCTAGAACATGGCCACATAGCCCAAACCCCCCCCCCCAAAAAAATTATGGATGCCAGCCATGAAAGCCTTCAACTTCGCATCATAAATCTGCATCATAAAGAAAAGAAAAAAGTAGCTTCTAATGCAAAAACAGAAGGTTTCACAAAATCCCAAGAATTCAGTTTCACATTAAACATAAAATAATATAAAAATTTAAAAAGCACATTTCTTTCTCTTATAGTTAGAAGAAAAACTGAATTTAGCTTGAGGGTTACTTTTGTTTTTACTGTAAATAGTAATCCTCTGTTTCAACATTGCTATTGTTCCCAATGTTCATGAGTCCCAATTTGCTGTTACTATTCTTTGTTCTAGTCCTCTAGTGCCTTTTGAAACTTCTGTGCCTTTTACAGCTGCATGATAAGCAGGAATTCAACAGATGATGTTTTGCCCATCATTCCTTCTTTATGATGCAAACCTTTCTTCATTTAGATGTTCATTCTCATTCCCAAAATCATCCTTTTGCTTGCATTTATGGGGACAGACACCAACACACCTTGTTATAATTCTTGCCAGCTGACTCTCTCTCAATGGGGCGCAGTGCTTGAAGCTGTGCATCCAGAATGTCCAGGAGCTGCTCCATCAGTTTGACAGAGGAGCTGACATCTCCAGCATAGATGGCACCACGTGTGTGGCGTGCAAGCTCACTGGCAATGTTGGCTGCATTCTCTCCACTCTTGATCTGCCAAGGAATTGTAAAAGAAAGGCACATGAGCCTCAGTTGGGTAAAAGAAGTTGTGCAAGCCTGAAGCCTGCCTGGTACCTGTTCTGAACGTACAGTGGTATGACTGGAGACCAGGGCAATAGGAAGAGGAAAGTAATACCTTCTGCGCCACCTGGTTCACCCAAGGACTTGTGCAGTTACTGAGATCAGGCCCCCGTGGGTTCCAGATTCCAAGAGTTGCAAGACACTGGAAGGACGCAATGCCTGTGTACAGGGAAGAGAAAGCATTGGGAAGAGGGAAGAGAGAAAGAGAGAGAGAATTCAACCATGCACAAGTTATCTGGTTTCACTCTGACTATCGCTATCTATCTGCATTCTACTACAAAGCCATCCAAGAGTCTCTACATAGTCACTGGTGCAGAAGAAGAAGCCTGGCCTCCAGCACAGACCAGTTCTCACCTCTGAGTAATGAAACAAGGGGAGCAGAGCACAGATAAATGGCTCAGTATCATTGTAACTGCAAATATGGAAGGAGCGACACATTCAGCTGAATCGTCTATCTAACAGAGTGATGACAGCTCAGAATTCACACTGCAGAAGCTGTGTGAATGAATCAATCACTAGCAGCAGTTCAAGCTGGCACTGTTTCCTTGAGCTGAGTGGTATAGTCACTGGGTCATGGCTAATTACATGGTAGCCCCATTTAATAACTGGACCACTTTCTAATGTAATACACACTGCCATAGCCCCAGCTTCCCTGGACCAGGATGCACCCCCCCCCCCCACAAATTACAAGAGTGAGGAACTCCTTTCAGTCTAAAGGCTGAAATCAGTTTTAGAGAAATTCTCAGAAGCTGCATTCCAGTGATGACTGAGGCCAAAAGCAAAAGGGTAGGACCAAGCATACAACATGCATTAGTTTAAAGTTCTTACTGCCAGTCAGCCAAGCCTTAGGAGAGGCACTTCAACCTTTTGGAATGGGGAAAATCCCTGACAAAAGCTGGGAAACTGCCAAAAGATAGTGTCATGAGGAAGGGGTTGTGGCCATCTAGGGAAGCCTAGAGAGCCAGATTGTTGACCCAAGAGAGTCACATTCGGCCCCAGAGCTTCCTGCTCTAGTAGAGCTCAAAGGCAGTCACCATGGGATAAAGACAAAGTTCTCTTTGTCTGGGGTTAGTTACCCTCACCCTTGAAGCTTCTCCTCACTGTTACCTCGTGTGCCCTTAGGGCAAGGTCTTTCAACCAGCATGCCTTGCTGTGTGGCTGGCCACTGGACACGTCGCACCTCTTTAGCCTCACAGAAGAGTTCCGGAGAGAGATGCTGATTATTTGCTGGTGGACGGCGAGTGCTGGGCATAATGGCTGTGACTGGATGCAGCTCTGTGCCCTTCTGATTTATAGCACCAATGGGATGGGTGGTGAGTGGAGCCTGTCGTGTTGTTGTTGTTGCAGCAGATGAAATTGTGCTTGTGATTGTGGTGGGACGGATGGTGGTTGTAGTGCTGAGTGGTGTCGAGGTGACAGGACCTGCAGGTCAGAAAGTCCATTAGAGAGACAGGTTTTCTCCTGTGTATAAACAATCCCAATTTTTCCATCTTTTAGCTACCAAATTTCAGTTCATGCCCAGGCCTTGGAAAAATTGCTTATTTGGACCACAGCTTGTTTGGACCACATCGTCTCAAATCTGAGAGTTGTAGTCCAAACAGATAACTTTCCCAAGCTCTGGTCCAAAGACTTTCCCAAAGGCTTTTACAATTTTGCTACTTCAGTTCCTTCAAAATGAAGAAAGCAGGGGAAGGAACCCAATATCTTGTGTACAGAAAATACAGTATGTAGTGTGTCACTGAGCTGTTTATTTATTGTGCAGTGACAATCTAGCACCATAGTCTTGGCTCTTCATGAAGTGGTCACACTTGTGGCAAAGGTTACATTTCTGAAACATCCCCAGACTCCAAATAACCTCAGTTTTTAAATCTATAGTTTTAGTTACCATGATTATAAAATAAAATTTAGAATCTCAAGCCAGGTGCTGCTAAAGATTAAAAAATGGAAGAGTCTGAGAAGGGCTTCCAATCACCAGAAGAACTTTTGCCTGTTCTTTTTCTCTCAGTTGATTCCAGTCCAAACTTTTTCTGATCTTTTTTCCAATGCTGACCAGTATCCCCCAAATCATAGTCACTCATCCTTTTAACTACAGTGCCTTTTACATATTTAACAGGTAGCTCCATTTCAGTACTATTTCCGCTGGTATGCGTCTCTCTCTGGAATGTTATTGATCCCTTGGATCATATTCTTATAAATTTTATAATTTGCAAAATATATGCTACAGCACAATCCTCATATCTACATGGGATACATTCTCAGACTTTCTTCAGACAGTGAAAATTGTGGATAATGTCAAACCCTATATTTCTGCCAGAGGTTGACCACAAAGTTGTGCTGGAGGACTAGAGTGGTGGTCCCTCTTGGCTTCTGTCAGATGTTATTATTTATTTTATTTTTATCCCGCCTTTCTCCCAAAATGGGACCCAAGGCAGCTAACATACATAAAACATAACAGTTAAAATTGTACAATTAAAATCATAAAAATATAAAAATTACAAATATAAAAATTTAAAACATATAGAGTTAAAATTAAACAGTCCAAGACCAACCCTCTCATCTCCCAATAGAACCAAGCCTGCTAGATCTCAAAAGGCCTGTTTAAACAAAAATGTCTTTGCCTGCCTACGAAAGGCCAGCAGTGAGGGGCCAGCCTAGTCTCCCATGGAAGGGAGTACCACAGGGAAGGAGCAGCCACTGAGAAGGCTCTCTTTCAGGTCCTCATCAGGCGAGCCTGGAATGGTGATGGTACCGAGAGAAAGCCTTCTAATGATCCTAGGGCTCTAAGTGGTTCATATGGGGAGATATAGTCTTGACAACAGAGTTTTTCTGGAGGACCTCCAGATGCCTACAGAGACTTTTTTTTCCAGACATGGGTAAATGAAACTGTAGGTAGGAATCCTGTGGATATGGGGATTGTACTGTATTCACAATGAACTTCCAGGATAGTACCGGTAGTTGTATTTGAGTTGCAAAACAGGGGTGCATCCTGAAACATTTTCCTTTTCAAAGCCCTACTAATGTATTTGTTATATTTATATATAATTATATAAATATTATATTTATATACCGTAATAGGATATATAAAAGTCTCCTGACAATTTTTTCCTAAATAACAGCGGCTTCCCTGTTAATGGGATGGTGAGCCTGCTCCACATTTAACTCCATATCTGAAAGGAACTATACAAAATATTGAGCCCTACTCCCCAGTGTGTTTGGCTATAGCTCTTTTAAAGTCCTAATGAAAATGTGGATTGGATTCACCATCCCATTCACATGGGAGCCAACCTACGCTACTGTATGTGACTGAGTGGGCTACAAATTTACCAGCTTACTTTTTTTGGATGACAGCTCCCAGGACCATGCTTCCTGAGAGATTCTGGGACTTGCAGCTCAATGAGAAATGTTACCAAAATCTGGCCCTTAATCATACTGTTTTTAATTTTAAAACAGTCATAATGGGAGTAGGGTTGCCTTTTCTTTGGCTGCTACTATGGGTTTAAAGAGGAACATTAGAGGAGTTAAGATCAGGTTTAATTCTCTTTCCATCCTAACCTTAAGACCATATGAAAAAAAGAATTTTATTCAAGTTTAAGTGCCAATAATGCATTCACACAAAGGTTGAATGTCTTACATAACTTGCCACAGTATGGGATATTAACTGCAAAGTGCTCAGTTTGCCACTCAGGTAGCAGCTGTGCAAGGGGTGGAAAGGATGAATGGAAAACAGTCAGAAAAGCATATTAGCTACACACACTGTATGACACAATTCTGGATCTGGTAAGGAAACTTGGGAGTATGACTGATCTAGATTTTGCTTTATTCCAAATAAGCTTATGGCAGCCCTACATGGATTCCACATCTCTCCCCATCCACACCTTCAGTCCAGCTTCAAAAAATTAACTTTTTGTAGACTCTAGGCTTCTGCCAAATACTGCACATCAGACAATCCATCTCTGTCAATTTAGTCTCCACGTGATACTAACTGCCAGAATTTCAAGCCCATGCTGACTTTGTTGAGGTCATAGGGAGTCTGAATTGAGCTGAGCAGATTCTCTGATTCTTACTGTTTGACTAGAACTCAGATACTCAGAACTCAGTGCTAAAATTAAAGGTGTTTTCAAAAGCCAGCTTAGAAACTGAAAGCCTCATTTTTTTAAAAAAAGAAAAATGACTTTGTCATTATGCAGTTGAATGTTTCCTGAAATGGTGTGGATGGCAGCAGCTCAGGAAGCCACTGGCTCAATAACTTGCAGCCATTTGCAGCATAACTTCAGTATGTGCTGGTTTGTTGGCATTTAGCTCAAGTAAAAATGTCATAATCTTAAATCATGTGCCTTTGGAGATGGCTGATATATAAACTTTAGTGTATAGTATATATTTTTAATTTAAAAAAAAAGTAATTCCAAATGTTAGAAAATGGAAACATATGACAGATCAATAAGTGGAAACCTATGAGAATTCATACTGCCTCATTACATTTGACAACTTTATATGGACTGAGAATAGAAACCAGGGACCCATGATTTTCAGCCACTGAGGGCTTCATCTCCCCATCCCATATTTGGGTTCTTGAAAGACATCTCACCAGTGCTAGGATCAGGTGGGCCAAACTCGAGGGAGTATCGCAGGACGAAGTAGTTGTTCCATACATAAAGTTGGTTGTCACGTGGATTGTAGTCAATGGAGGAGATGAACTGGTAGGGGTTTGGGAACGTCAATGAGATGGGTTCCTCACGGTTCATGTTAGTGTTGAAGGCATAGTCAACACGGTTACCAGCTGCCTCACTGTCATCATCCACATAGACTGTCCGGACCACATAGAGCACCCCACACACCATGAAGGCATTGGATGCTGAGCGTTTGTCATATCCAGTCTCCCACGTGTTCTCAAAACGTAGCGTGTAGGGATTGAGCTGGCTCACCACTAACCGTCCATTGTTGCCTTCAGTGGCATAGATGACCCATAGTCCATTTTCATCCACAGCCAGGTCAATGTCAGTCTTGCCACCCCAACGGTAGGGTGAGGTGTCATGATAATTAGCCGTGTTGATGACCGTCTCTCCACTTTTAATGCGTGTTCGCAAATCATATTTGATAATGTTGCGTGTCCGTTCCTTGTTGTAGAAGACTGCTCCATCATACACCACAAAGCCTGTGCCATCAACCCTGTTGGGTAGGCGATATGTGGTGGTGTGTCGGGCACCCACATAGTCCTCCCATGATGCATACTCTGTAAGTGTGTCTGTCCGGTAAGGGATCCATGGCATGACGTATATACGGTCCCCAGCTTGAAGTGGGTCCTTGCACCAGGCTCCAGACTGGTGCTCTGATTCATGAGCTGAGGTAGGTTCCAGGATCTTGTGCAGTGTCCCCGGGCAAACGAATACTAGGGAGGGGATGGAAGGGAGGAAAGGATGATTGGGTAAAAGGGGGGGAAATCAAGAGAGAGTTGATAGAACAAGAGAAAAAAAAGAAAGAGAGAAAGAAAAGAAAGAGAGAAGAAAGAATAAAATTGTAAAAGCCTGTTGGCAGGAAAAGTGAAATCCGCGCTGAATTTTGAGTGCAGCTGCAATCATGAGACTTGTATCTGTTATTGAGCAGAGACGGCTCAGTGACATGTTAAATAAATACTGGGGGTGCAGAGGAGCATCAGAGGGAGGAGATACTTTCTCCAGTTAAAACTGAAATGGGCATTTCAGTGTTCCAAACCATCATCCACTACATTTGTTACATTATCTAGCATTAAGCAAGGGATGTCAATTGTTTCTCAGAGCAGCATCTCAAAAACCCAGAAATCTGGGCAGGCATTTTGGTGTGCTCACCATGCTGTCCCTTACCCCCTGACCATATGTTCTCCATCACTAGGGTCCAGTTACAGAAAAATTAAAAAGGTCAACCTGAGACAGACTTCCACATGTCCTAAATCTGATCTTCTCCCTTCAGCTGCTGAGGGACACGGGCTTCCAAATTAGATTGTCAAAACAAAGGGCTCAGTCTTGCATGGCAAGGCTGACTGCCCTAAGGAATCCACTGGGTAGAATATGTTTATCTGGTTTGTCTGTTAGGCTGCTGCAACTACGTATTGTAAGATCCCTTTTGGAATTTGGTGGTGGCATCACTGGACTCATGAAGACTCTGTTCCACAAGGTTTTGGAACAGACAGGCCTCCTGTTCTGGGGAGCTGCTTTGGAATTGCAAGGAGTGCCTTTAAGACTGGTTAGAAACACAGTCAATGGGTCTTGCCATTTATACAAGGATTTTCTGTTTTACCAACTCCAGAGAACATGGCTAATTTATTCCTGCCACCATACTGTACTTAAATTACTATTTGTGTTGGTATGAACACCAGCAATTAAGCAGTCAAAAACCCGGTCCTATTTCTGCATCTCTTCTTGTTCTAATTTCTCACAATAGTTTTGATTTTAGTAACTTCAAGGGAGCTTTTTGGAATGGAAAGAGGGAATCTGATATCAAGCTCCTTTGCTTTCCAGTTATTGGCTAAAGATAACTGCAGAGCTGCAACTTGGCTCAGTGAGTTCAGTCACTTTGAAAGTCAGAAAATAACAACATGTTTGGGAGAACAACTTGGGAGGCCCTAGTTGCTTCCAGATCAAAGCTTGGAAAAGTTACTTTTTTGAACCACAACACTTAATATCCCATGCTGGTTGAGGAAATCTAGGAAGCACTGTCCAAAAAAATGACTTTTCTAAGCTGTGTTTGAAATGAAGGGTTCATATGACTATCAATCATAAGGGATAGGACAGGTGGTGCATTTGCCCATCCTTGTGTGTGTGTGTGTGTGTGTGTGTGTGTGTGAAAAACACTGAGGAAACATGAAGATTACAAGTGGAAGATTCTTCATTTAGACCTCTTGTAACATTCCCATAAGTAAGGCAGGGCAACTGTACAATAAATACTTTGTCTGGAAGCACCTCTGGTTTCCAATTTGCACTGCTCCAAAATTCTTTACTTTCCACCCCCTGCATAGAAGTCTTCCACATCTTGTGCTGTTTTAAGAGCAACTCTGAGAGATTATTTCCCATGGAAAAAGGCTGAGCAGCAGCCAACCCTGAAATTTCTTTACTGGTATCAAAACATTGTTGAATGGGAAATAAAGAACAAACATAAAGAAGATCCAATGCCTGGCCACTTAAAAGCCCACTGAATAGAAAAGTTAGGGTGTTTCCTCTTCCTGCTGAAACAGACTACTTTCAACCCTGGGGACAGAGAGCTGTAGATTAGCTGAGGGACTGGCTCCCTTCTGGAAAGAAGAGCTAGGAGGATCATGGCAGAAGAATGACGTTACGAAAAGCTTCTGCTTCCCATATCCTGGGTGTCACTGGAGCAATTTATCAGCCAGGTTTGATTCAGATCAGCGAAGGACATGAGACTAGTGCACATGGCAGGGTGGGTGAGTGAAGGAGTGAAGTGACAGCAGGAGGAAGGGAGATCTGGACAGGTGGGAAAGGAAACCCCCTCCCTTCCACCCACACCCTGGTTGGCAGCCTGGAATCTTGGGAAAAGCCAGGAGGAAAAAAGTTGGAAAGGAAGACAAATCAGGCCAGGCATTCTGCAAGTGTTTGTCTCAGGTTAGCTGGAGCAAGGCTGGGAGAAAAAAAGCATTTAGTGGTGGAAGAAGGGGTGGTGGAGTAGGGTGAGGAGAGCAGCATTGCAGCAAAGAATTCACTTTGCCTATCACAGCACAGTGCCACTGAGCAACCACAGAGAAGACACAGGAGCAGTCAACCAAATCCAGGCATTATTGGCTGCATGGTGCCTTTATTACCCAGACCTAGGGTTACAGAGGGTTAGGATTAGTCACCTGCTTTCATGTCACAGTTATAAGGACTATGGGGAAATCAGATCCCCACCAGCCCACCTCTTTCTGGGCTCTGTCTTACTATTTCCACCCATGGGAGCAAATATTTTTCTCAATGTGGTATTGCCAGGGTCTTACTTGGATCTTGTATGAGCCCCAGAATGCCTGGGAGTGCAGAAGTGAATTCTCTGCTCTGCCTTTATTAAAAAGTCAGTTGACATGATATGCCACACCATTCAGGGCACAGGTTGTGGCAAAGCTTTCGTTGGGACTGGGCATAACTTAGATTCAGCTCCCTTGACTGGAGTGAGTAGCACAAACCCTGCCACAACATACTTGGAGGCAGAGGAGGTATACTAGAAGTTAATGGTAAGTCCAAATGGAGACTGGAGGAGGCGAAGAAAAGCACTTTTTGCAATGCCAGGCCCCTATGAAGAATTTATTAATAGTCCATCCCCTTGCTCTCCCAGACCCAGGCAGAACCATAAGCCACCGAACCAATGCAAGGAGCCAGAATTGTATTTCTAACCCACTTTTGCACCAGGGAAGGGACAGGAAAAGGCTAACATGAACCTTGTTGCTCTTTGCAAAACCTATCCCACAGTTAAGCAAAGCTGAAGTCCCATTGAATCAAGGGGATTTATGTGGGCTTAACTGTATGTTAGAAAGCTCCCACGGTTTCCAATGGTCACTGTCCCAGGGTAGCCCCAGGAGAAAGCAGGGCTGAGTCAGCAACCTGATGAGTTCACTCTTATTCACAGTGTTTTGGTCTCCATGGAGATGTCATGCTGCATCTTTCTCAGTAATAATAAATAACTCTGATTAATAAAGCTTCTGCCATTGCAATTGCAGGCAAATTCTTCCTTTCAAGTTCACTAGTGAAGATCAGTAGAAGTGGGGTAAGGAAGACTGGCATACGGAAGAGAGAGGAGGGGATTCACAATGGCTTGTGGTAGTGTGTCCAGAGCCCAGGAATGCTGCTGGCTGTTAGATACCTTCTAACTAAAGGATATTGTATTTTAAGTCTGAGAGATGGAGACATAACTCAAGAAGGCTGGCTCGCACAGACAGAGGTCTATGGGGGAAGCATCAAACATTATACTTATTATATGTGTTACAGATCCATGATGTATAGCTGAAAACTGTAAAATTTGAAGAGTGTATTTTTGGGGCACATGTACACTATGTAAAGTGCTGGGTCTACTTTAACTTTTTGATGCACAAGGGCAGGAAACTTGTGCCTCCCCATCATCATTTGCAACTAGCTATGTTGCAGTCCAGCAACATCTGGAAGACTGTTTGAAAGGATGCATGCATATAACAGTTTAAGCAGAGCCAGTTATTAATTATCTTTCTTGTTTTACTTGAGAATGGAGCTTTTTCACATCAGTCGTAGTCTACCAGGTGTGTAGAGATCATCTGTTTTTGTGTCCTCTCAAAGAACCACATGGCTACCTGACATGATCTCTGGTGCAGTGGTTTGCAGAATAATGGATGGGTTCACAACTGAATGACAGTACGTCATATGGATGGGGAGCTGCCTAAAATGTACAGTGGTACCCCGGGTTACGAAAATAATCCGTTCCGCGGCGCCCTTCGTAACCCGAAATCTTTCGCAACCCGAAAAAGCCATAGGCGCTAGCGCTGGAAGCCGCGATTTCGTGCGAAAAAGCGCCGAAAAGCACCAAAAATTTTTTTCGTAAGCCGAAAAAAAAAACGTAACCCGGAACAGTTTTTTCCTATAGAATTTTTTCGTATCCCGGAAATTTCGTAACGCGGTGCTTTCGTATCCCGGGGTACCACTGTATGTTAATGACAAGGTCTTTTAAAGATCCCTGTAGTTTTCTGGTGGGAGTCACCAGACAAGAACAACTTAATGTGGATTTTGTAGCATAGTATGATGTCCCTTGTGTGAGCTATTTATCTCTGTCTAGTCCATGGTTTTCAAACCCTGTCATAGTGGCTCTCCCTAAGTCAAGATCAAATCCATTCAAGACTCACAAAGTGTAACTGATGGCCATTTAAAGGGTTTTATTTTTATTGACACAGGTCTCAATACTCTTAAGACTTTGCCAGTGTCACTTTAGAGTGGCTGGATACACATGTCACTTTCATGTTAAGTGAGAAATTTATTTCCTAAACAAGTTTCCATACTATTCAAAAGGCTGCATTCCACAGCAAGCCAAGAACAGCTTTATTCTGGGCAATGTTGTTGGGGTTTTGTGGCTTGTGTGTCAGAAAGTCTAATTCTGGAACATATTCTGAAAATGTAACAACAGTGAATACCACCTGCTCATGACTGAGAAGGAACCCCAAGATCAGAAGTGAATGATGGGAAGAGAGAGTAGATTCCATAAACTAATGTGTCAAACTGGATGACTTGCTAAATTCATCACTCTCTTTCTATTACCAGAACCCCTGCTGATAACTCATGATCTACAGAATTACTGTAGACATCTTTGTCACATAGATAAAGACAGATAATAAATCCTATTATTATTATAGGAAAAGGAGGCTATTCCTTTTATTACTGGAAGGGGTCAGTCTCTGTCCCCAGGATTGTAATGTTCTCCCTCCTGCGTCCCAGAGAACCAAAGTAGTCACATGGTTAGGGACCCATCTAACATCACACCCAAACTCACCCAAATCTACTTGCATATTGATGGTCATGTTTCCAGTAAACAGCTTCGAAGTGAAAAAGCCATTTATCAACAAGCCATGGTGGGGAGCCTGAACCTGTGAGCTCCAACAGTCATGATAATGTTGGCTTATGCCTTTGCCACCTAAAGCCCACTGTGGTACTTCTTTATATCTACACCCATTCCTTTTGATGTTTTTTTTTCACAGTCTCTCCCAAACTAAACCATGAATTGCTCTGGTTGGGAATGAGAAGTATGAATGTGGGTAGCCTGACTATAGTTACCCTCTGCTCTCTAAGAGCATACAGCAAAAGAGGAAATACCCAGTCTGGAAACAGTAATGAATATCCAGTTTTACAAGAGCCTTGCTGCGGCTCCAGAGGCTGCACAAAGGGTTGCCAAAGAGGATCTAGTCAGTGTACTTACAGAGAACATGCACATGGAGGTGTATCCATATTCCTTTATTTGTAAATGCATGCTGAAAAATGTATTACCCACCAGTCTAATGAAGTACTCAGAGTTAGCTAAGCTATATGGCTATAGCAGCTTGATGCCACTTCAACTGTCATGGCTCCATCCTATGGAATATTGGCATTTGTACTTTGATGATGTGCTGAGATTTCTGTGGCAGAGAGCTCTAGGGCTGTAGTTGAGGGGAGTGTGTAAAGTAATATCACACTGCTTTAACTGTGGAAGTGCAGAAATGTTCATAGGACTGTGTCAATTTGCGCATGTTCAGGTGTCATCTGTATGTTCCTGAGTGTTACATTTACCTGTTTTTGTGCTAACACGTTTATATGTTCAATAGTTCATACCTTTATTTCTTAAATAAATGTATTTATAACAGCCTTTTTTTTTTAATGTAAGGATATCTACAAGTCTGTGTTCATATAGGCTCTTGGCTCTTTTATACAGCACCATGAATGTACTGTTCCTTGTTTCCATCTGTACACATCTAGCTGACCACAGCTGCTGTGATGTGAATTGTGTGTATCATTATCTGTCTACAAAAGCCCCTATATTTTTGCACTATGCATATGCCAGCCTCTCTTGCCTGTGTATGAAGTTCTGAGGCCTAGAAGTTTTAGGAACTGCCTTTTAGCTCAAGGGAGGCAGAAGAGGGGGACAGGATTCAAATAATTTGAATTTTCCAGTCTGCCTTCTCCAAACACCTGCCTGGCACTGTTGCCACAAAGCAGCTTCATGGAGTCTCACAGGTTCAGCTCAGCCCAGCTTCCCATCTGGGTTGGTGGGGTGGGATGGATGACTCCTGGCAGCGGGAGGAGAAACACACCATTAAAGAATGAAGCGCTGGCGAGGGGGGGACAGCACAAAGCGTTAACTGGTTCCGATCCCTCATGGATGGGGCAGTGTCGACTCAGCCTTCTAAGTCGGGATGGGGGCAACTGTGCTCTGGGGTTGGGGGAGAAGATGTCAGAAACAGAGAAGGAAACAATCAGTAAAAAGCCACATCCAAAACCATGGAAACCTGTGGAAAAGAAAAGTATAAGTATATGCCTCCATCCCCAATCTTGGGAAAAAAAATCCAAAGCAATGCAGAGGAAAAAATCAATTGTGCTTTTACAGCAAACTAAACAGAGAGAGAGAAAGAGAGAGAGAGAGAGAGAGAGAGAGAGAGAGAGAGAGACATGCAGAGAGAAACAGAGAGAGAAGAGAGACATGGATTGGGTAGAATCAAGCCTGGCTTTTCAGTTTTGCTACTTTGAAATTAGCTAATTTGTTGGATTCCTAGAGCTAGCCTGACAGCCTGTCCCTTGTCAAGACAAGCTTATTGCAGTTATGACTCCTGGCACTTATGTTAGGTTTATCACCTTTGGATCTAGCCAAGATGTTCAAATTAAAAATAGACTGACTGACCCCTTCTTTCATGCACCACCCCCATCTTCCCCCAATAACAGACAGAGTCAGTGATCATGACTGCAGCTTTTGTTTAAAAAAGAAAAAAACAGGCAGAAAAGAATAATAATAATAATAATAATAATAATAATAATAATAATAATAATAAACACAAATAAAATCACCCAGGATCGATCGGGAATTTTAAAAGGAAAGGAAGAAAAAGAAATAGTAAGCGAGGGAATTAAAAGATTTCCACACTGAAGTGGTTAGTATAATGGAATAATTAATGTATATGTGTTCTAGAAAAGGTTATTTCCTATGTGCTTCCACATTATTTCAGTAGCAGAGTCCACAAAAGATATAAGCGAAGACAAAAAGGCTCTTTAAGATAAGAAAGAATATTACTGGAGTGTGAAGGGGAATGATTCCATTGTAAAAATATAACTTTGAAATTCTCACCAAAGAACTGTGAACACTTGAGGTGATATTCTCACCAAAAAAGAGAATGATCACAAGTAGAATAATGTTACTTTTTTCCCAAAAATTTGGCTTGCTTTTCAGAATGATGACAAAATTAGCCTCATTCTCCCTAACTGATGTCCTTGAGTATGTATATATCTGTATCACCACCTGAAGTTTGTAACTGAACAAACATTAGCACAGTAATTGTGGGAAACTCAGATAAATACCTCAACTCTGCTTCATAGCTAATTTTTAAATAAAGTCCTCTAACTTTGTGCCTTACCCACTGATCCTGAGCATACTGTGAGTAGTATACATATGTGAGAGAGAAAAAGAGAGCAAGTCCCCATTGCTGCAGTGGTATTTACCTTTCTATGTGCATAGGATCTAAATTTCCACTGGGATCTTGTGGGACTGCTTAAAGCTAGATTGCTTCTATAATGAGGGAGAAACAGTTCAACATGTGTATGTAAGAGCCTCAAATGTTCAAGAAGTCCTGGAAGAATTATTTGGAAATGCCCAAACTGCAAAAATTAAATTAATTTTTTTTAAATATAAACTTTTCTTTCAAAAAACACAAAACAAAACAACCTCTCATTATTTTTCTGCATTGTGACAAAATTTTATATGTAAATCTCAGAAAATTTTAAGCATCTCTTTAAAAATCAGGAATTCGGATCTTTTTTTTCTTTTACAAAAAGGAAAAGAGAGAAGTAGTGGTTGAGGTAGGCCAAGGTACCCAGTTGGTTGCCATGGAAACATGAAGAAAGGAGCAGAGAGAATCAGTTGAATGATAAAAGACGGCAGAGAACGGTTTGGAAAAAGTGTATTTCCCCTGAAGGAAACAAAACCAGAGAAAGGACAGCCTTAGCCCAGACATTAATGGTGCTTCCCCTCCACATGTGAGCAAGGAGAAATGGAAAGGTCTGGAAGGGGCAGTTGTTAAATGATGGTTGCTTGATATCCTTTTATTTGCTGGGTGTTGTTTAGTTATTGGAAGATTTTTTTTCGGGAGGGGGGGGGGGGGATGCCAATCGGAATTAGTGAGACCAGAAAGAGAAGAGGTGGGGAAACCAAGGGAAGGGAAGGTGGGAGGTTAGGAGGAGAAGGAGCAAGGAGAAAAGGTAAAGGAAGGTCACATTAAATATGGCCACAGAGAAAAAAAAAACAAGGTGCTGGGTTAAGGGTGGGGGGGTCAGTGGTAATGTTGTTGTTGTTTACCTTTCTGTTCCACTTCTACTTTATGCATCGGAAGGGAGAGAAGAAAAATATATTGAAAAAAAAAGGTGCAAGAAGGAAAAAAAAAGAGAAAAGAGATTAAATTGCTTTTGTTTCTCCCCGCCCCCACCCTAAAACCATTTTTCTTCTTCTTTCTTTTACTGAAAATCTTCCCTCCCGTCACCCCACTGGCCCAACAAACACCAGCCCCTCCCGCTTTGGGATCATTTCGAGGCAGAGAGCGAGCCGTTTGGGTTTGGTAGTGGTTAGCAGTTGTACTGTATCATTTCCCCCTTGGGTATTTTTCCCCCTTACATCATCTGATCAGTTTGACTGCCCTTCAGAAGAAAAGTCAGAAATCAAAACCAACCAGAAAGGACGACAAAGGAACAAAACACAAAAGGGGTGGGGGGAGATGCTGGGTGGAAAGCATTTGGTGCAAGAGGGGCAAGGAGAAGGGCAGAGAAGGGTAGAGGGAAAGCAAGTTCAAAAGAAAGAAAGGAAAATGAGAAAAGAAACAGAGTTTGGAAAAAAAAGGGGGGGGGGGTCACCCCCAGAATCTTCTGTTTTCTTAAAAAGACTGACCTATCCTGACCACAAAAGAATTGCCTATACAGTTCCCTCATATGAACCAGTCTGTCTGCAAAGCGATCCATGCCACTACTACTCTGTTCTGACTTTTTTTGTAATGAACTACATGCCAGTTCATTACAAGAAAACCAGTGTGGTATAGTGTTTTGAGCACTGGACAACGACTCTGGAAACTCACTCTGCCACAGAAACCCATTGGCTGATCTTTGGCAAGTCATACACTCTCAGCCTCAGAGGAAGGCAATTCCTCAATTGGGCAATTCCCCTCTGAAGAAATCTTGCCAAGAAAACCCTGAGATAAGTTTGCCTGATCAAAAACAACTTGGCACACACAACAACAGCGCACCAGTACTCATATCCACATATTCATCTTATCAATACGTGACACTATCTTCTCCTGTCTTTTCCTTTGTTGGCCATTCCAGATTACCTCTCAAGCTGTTGATTTCAATGCCAATATATAAGCTGCAACTTTGTACAGAGTTAGTGAATGCAGTGGACTGTCAATGAATAACAGTGACCGGCTAAAGCTCTGCAAAGCTTCTAAGGAAAAAAATCTTCCAAGGACTGGAACCTGGTACTTTAAGACATATAAGATAAATCATGAACCTCACCAGTAAAGCAGTGGCATCACTAGTCTGCACCAAGTGACAACCCAGAAGAGGGGTGACACCGGGTTGGATCCTTTTCCTGCTGTGGGGTGAGAAGAGGCATGCGTGACCATCCCAGCTTCACCACAGCAGCAGCTTCATCCTTAAGAGGCGGCTGCCACATGGCGAAGGAGAAAGGTGAGAATGCCCCTTGGGCCCTGCCATCGTGGTAGAGTCCCTTGCACCAAGTGCCACCAGGGGAAAAGATGCCACTCTACTCAAGGACAGCCCTTCAGCTGCTTTCCACCAGATTCTGGTTCCCAAAGCACACAATCCTGTTCAAAATTAAAACACGCTACAAAATAATAATAAATAAATAAAATTGGGGATTCTTGCTTAGCCTCCAGCTGCTGTGTATAGTTATTACAGTGAGCCCTCTCCTTATGGGGGGAATCTGTTCCAGATCCCTCCGCATAAGGGGAAATCAGCATATGCTGGAGCCCCATAGGAAGTTATGGGGCTCGTGCCCACAGTGCCCACAGTGCACAACGGCGCAACAGCGTGCACACACCACGGGCACGCACCTCATTAGTTCTTCTGGGGCATGCGAGGGGCTCTTCCGGTGCAGTTTTCAGCGCATGCTGAAAGCCACATATGGCGCACCCGCGTAAAACACGGGTGCACTGTACTATGAAACAACAAAAGTGTCTTCCCCTTTACAGGTGTAAGGGTAGTGGTGCTAGCTGTAGGCTTGATATAGCACCACTAGGAACAGCAAAGGAGAAGGTACTATTACTTACAAAATAATGTAGACACATTGTTAACCATGATAAAGGGGGAACCTTGTTTGTGCTATGTGCAGACAGAAGCCCATGTTATCAACTTTCCTATTCTTTACTACATCGGTTTCCCCAGTTTCCTCATTTAAGACACATATAGTAAAATTAATTAGAACATACTGGTCTACTCAAGTTTACAATAAGGTATATCCCCCTTTATTTCTTTTTAAAAGAGCTGGGCCTCATTCACACTACCTTATAAATAGGTTTTCGAACCGGTGTAAACCAGTTTAAAGGGCCCTTGTTCGCACTTGCACCAAATTGCTGGTGCAGTTTCTGGGGTGGTGGTGGTGGTGTAGTGCTAAACCCAGTTAAGCCAGTTCTTCCAAATCTGTGGCATTATCTTTTGAAATAAGTCAGTTCAGCACAAGTGTGAATGCACTATCGATTGGATTCAGTTCCTTGTAGTACAGTTACCCCAGTGGCACACCTCCATTTTAATTTCGTCCTATTTTGAATGTGAACACAAAGTGGAGTAAATTGAAATGGGCAGATTCGATCATGTTTTGAACAGTGTGAACATCTATTCGGCGCTAAATCGCTTCATCGATTTGATGTAGTGTGAATGAGGCCCCTAGATAAGCATATATGTTGATGCATTGCCATTTTTCTTATTCCTTTAAAATTTAACTTAAAAGGAAACTTCCAGGCATTGAAACAATCACTGATGGTGAGTGTGCTTAAATAGGCACCCCAATATTCATGCATGTATTGCAACATTGCTCATTGAACTTAAAGAAATTAACATTCTTGAAAAAAAATTTTTAAAGACTTTATACTGGAAGTGTGATGAAAGTGGGAAAACTGTTCTGACTAGAGATTATGGTAAAGTATACACTATGGGCAATGACAGTACTGCAACATTGCCTCCAAGAGTTTGAAAAGCTATCATCTATATAGTTGGGTGTGCTGGATGTTTCTGTAAAATTCTTCAAAGCAGAAGGCAGTGTTACAGTGAACTAAAAATTCACAGTGTATAATATTCTAATTTTTATCTATGGATTCATGCATACAATTAAAGCTTCTGCTGGAGTTTTTACAGACTATAGTACTTCTGCTGTAATGGTTGTAATGAATCCATTAAGGCTACTGGACTTTTGCAGCTAATATCTGCTCATATTATCATGAGGAGCTTTGTGGATGAAGCTGGTGCATGGCTCTTTCCGTCATCAAGTACAGAAAATACGAGGTATCTTACATGAGACTGAAAACGGACTAAGGGGTTTGACAGATGGGCAGCATAACACCGCCTACTTGCCCTGGATTGTTGCCGCAGCCACCACACAGCGTGGCAACAATCTGTTCCCTTCCATGAGCAAAAAGAAGCTGCTGAAAGCACCTTCCTGTAAGGGGTGCCATAATGGGAGCTCATGTGCCATGGTGACATCCCTTCCGGCCAGTGCTGTTTGGGCATTCTGATGCCTGTGCGTCATCATGGCATGCCCCGTGTGGACGGGCATGCGCCATTATGGCACACGGGTGGCAAAAGTACGGCTGGGCACGTATGGACACCCAGTCCTATCTAGCCCTACTTTTGGTCCCAGGCTGGTCTGTTTAGGGCCTTAGTTGCCTTTCCAAACCTTTATTTCATGGCAATATTCAGCAGAATTCAGAGGGACAAAAGTGAGAGATTCAGAGTTGCACTTAGGATATTGATTCTGGAATCATATGCATTATTTATCATATTCAGGGATAGGCATGTTGGCCATGAGCCAAAATATAACAAAATCTAACTGCAGCTTTACACAGGACATGGGGAACCTGGATTCCCAAGGGAACTTCCTTTTGTTGCTAAATTTATTAGTTGCCTTTTACAGCCCTTTGTTCCTGATCCCCACGTGGCCAAAAGAGGAATTGCCTCTACCTACATTGATATCTAGACCATTTTAACTTACAACAGAAATAACATCTGAGACAACATGTAGGCCTGTGACTCTACCATCGTCACTTTTCTTGTTCTGTATGATTTTTAACATCTTTGCCTGATGAAGAAGCCAATAATAATGAAGTTTTGAACGCTTGCATAGTATATTTTCTGCATAGTATATTGGCTGATAAAGTTATTATCCTTGCAGATTTTGTTGTATTATTTATCATGTGATTTCTCTAACTGGAAGCACTAGGATATATTTTGTAAGCAATATTTAGGCTTGTGTGGGGTTGGGCAGAACTGCTAAAACTGAGGAAAATTATAGAGAGACTGCTTAATAGACAGATGGATAATACAAAGAGGAGTACAATACAAGTTCATTTCTACTGATCCAGGTTATCTTTAGATGAGACAGTTCATTCTCTCAGAGCAAGGTCTAAAGGAGCCTGCTTTAGAATGGTGACTTCTGAGTAAATTTTGGACCACAGTAATAATACACAGGACAAAGGTAGGCAACTGTTAAAACACAGCAGGAAGGAAAAAGATGCAAAGAAATAGTGCTAATGACATCAGGTGATGCTGAAATAATCCCCAATCCTGTGCAGATGGCAGCACAAGGATCACACCAGTCAATGGATGTTATCACACGGGAAAATCTGGGGTTTAAACAGCAAAATCATGTGAAAAGCATGCAATCATGATTAACATTTTCACACACATTGTGATTAAACAGCCATTATCCCGGGAATAAACAGGCAATAAACAGCAACAATCAATCCTGTGAATTATTTGTTGCTGTTTATTGCCTGTTTATTCCTGAGATAATGGCAGTTATATGAAAATGTTTATTGCCTGTTTATTCCCGGGATAATGGCATTTGTGTGAAAATATTAATTGTGATTGTGTGATTTTCCCGTGCCGATTTTCCTGATGTGATAAAGTCCAAAGATCAGAACTAACCTGTGGGTTAGTTACCAACAGACAGCTGGCTAAGGTTACAACCCACTGTATAGAGTAATTGTGTAGCTGATGTTAAACTGGAGACATGGGTTTACACCAGTGGGATCACAACCTGAGAAAGCATTTGAAAATACAGTGGTACCCCGGGATACGAATGCGCCGCCTTACGAAATTTCCGGGTTACGAAAAAAATCCATAGAAAAAAACTGTTCCGGGTTACGAAGGTTATTTCGGGTTACGAAAAATTTTTTGGTGCTTTTCGGCGCTTTTTCGCACGAAATCGCGGCTTTCGCTATTAGCGCCTATGGCTTTTTCGGCTTACGAAGGATTTCGGGTTACGAACGCGGCGGCGGAACGAATTAAATTCGTAACCCGGGGTACCACTGTACATTAGATGCAGAGCTTCGGAAATCTTCTTGCTGGATTATATTTCTCTCAATGGCCATGCAAGGTGGTTTCTAGGAATTGTATTCCAAAAAGCAACTTTTCCAAACTCTGGCTCTAAAGGTGGCAATTAGAACAATAGTGGGGAACTTGGAACCCTCTATTGGAGTCCAAATGATGTCAGTCCCAGCCAGCATGGCCAATGTTCAGGGACTGGTGTCATGGAACAACAACATCTGGAGGGCCACTTTTTACTTTACAATGGGATTGAACAAATTCATGGAAGAACTATCAAGGGCTCTAGATGCACTGCCCAAATGGACCTCTGTGTCCATAGATAGTGTACCAATGAATCCCATTGCATTGTGGAAGGAAGCTAATGAGGGAGTACTGATACTTTCCTTGTCCTGTTTTTGGGTCTCTGGAAGTGCCTGATTTGATACCATTGCAAACGGAGAACCAGAATGAATGTACAGTTACAAATTCTCAGAGTGCTCTTGAAGACAGCGGACATGTTGGTTAGAGGACTCTGCACATTAAAGTCTGAAAAAGTAACTTTTCTAAGTTCTACTCTGATTTAGATGGGTTTTGCATATTTTTTATGGAAAAGGAAGAATAAAATGGTAGTGTTACTGCTGGTCGACTGGAAAGGTAAACTGTTGACATAAGCAGCAAAGGATGGCAACATTGTTAGAGGTGGATTTTTCTTCATTCTTCCTGAAAATGTGATTATATCAGTCAAATTTGGAGAACCAAGTAATGGTATGGGATGCTTGTTGTGTAAAGGAACATTCTAAGGAATAATTTTTTTGTATGTATCATTGCATTTAGCTCAGTATTTTCTAAGTAGTTCCTCTAAATAGCACTGGTGGTGGAAGGGGGGGGGGCACTCAGGATTTTTTAATGTAGTGTTTTCTGTTAGAAACTTCAGGGGGGAAACTGTCCAGTCCCAGATAAGTGGGAAAATAATATAAAGAGAATGGGTTCAATGACTTCTATTGCATTCTCAAACACTGCCTCTGTGATTCTTTTTAGGATTTCTCACACTCTAATTACAAAGAGCTGATCTTATTTTTGATATGCTTGGATGTCTCATCAGGTTTGTTGGAAACTATAAAGATGACACTGAACAGCATAAAAGTAAAAAAGCCATATTGAAACATAGGTATCTCTTTAGATGTGGTAAGAGGATATAAACTGATTATATACATAACTAACAAAATCCTTATAATTTCTAAGCAAATTTATGATTTGAAGGTATAATTCAATTTCTGAAGAACTCATCTGTCCTTTGTGATTTTGGTCCTGTCTTGGCATTAAACAGATGGCATAGGAGACTATTTTTCCTGCTTGGATCAGTAAACTCCTGGGTGGCTGGAAAAATTAGAATAATTATACAAGTGATATCAGGTTACTCAATGATTTGCACATAATGTGGACTAAACAATGGAACATAAAAGTATATAAAGAAGCAGCTTCCTGGCTCAAGAGTCCAAAACTTCTTTATGTGAAATACTAGAGTGTTACCAAGTAACCAACTTAAAAACAATAACAACAACAAATACTCCATTTAATTGGTATAAATAAAACCAATAAAAGATATAATCTGGAACAATCTTGTATCTCACAAGTTTCAAAAGCTTTCGATACCTCTTATCCCTGCAAGATTGGGATTCCTTTCTCCCCCAATTCTGAGCCAGAAATCAGTTGAGAGTATTTCAGTGAAATCCAAATCCTTAGAGAGTGATTTTTCTTGCTAGAGGCTTTTTGTTTGTCTCTTTAAGCCTCAAATACATTATCAGGGACTGGACCTGATGGTCCATAGGGCCCCTTCCTATTGTGATTCTATCTGTGATGCAGCCACCTTTTCTTATGTGTGAATTGGTAGTTGTAATTTTCTTTTTAAAAAAATGATTTTGGATAACCAATAGTTATGACCATATGCCGATCATAGCTCTCCGTGTATGTAACAGAGATAAGCATTTTAGAGTGCTTTAGGAGCATGTGTGAAAATGAATCTTTCTAAGACTTCAGTTAATAGAGATATTACACCATGCAGGGTCAGGGGTATGCAGAGAATGTTATTCAACCTATGCTACCTATCTCTGAAAAGGCATCAGTAGCTTTCTAGAATGATTTAATATGTCTGAAATAGACAACTTCCTACTCTGATGCAGAGATTATCTCTTTTTAGAAGGGGAGAGAGAAACTGAGTTTCAGAATCAGTCACAATACTCTTCATTTGCTCTCCCTGTCAGCACAAGAATTATCTCAAGCTAGTTGGGTCCTGAGTCTGGCCCTCTGAGAACCATTTCCCGGTGCTGTCATAACATCGCAAGCCACTCTGTCTCTCAAGTTCAAAGTACCATCGGAATACAGGGACAGGGGATGGAGAAACGAGAGTGGAAAAAGTCAGGGTTAAAGAAAGACCAAATCAAGAGAAGCCCACAGATGAAATAAAAGGTCAGGGCAAAAGGGCATGACTATTTGGGCAGGAGCAAGGAAGCCACTAGTTCTTACCAACAGCTGGATGTGGGAAGAGAAACAAAAATGGGGTATGATGCTTATAACCTAAATAAAGCCAATGGTTCTTTAAAGATCACTTAGGGTCGAAACAGAATGCCTCTGACAAAGCTGGATTGGGGCCGCAGCAACCACACGCCGCTGCCCCAATCTGCCTTTTTGCCAGTCAAAAAAGAAGTGGCAAACAGCTGCTCTTTTTTGTGTTGGCAAAAAGCCAGCTTATCAGCCCCACCACAGTCGGAAGCCGGCTTAAAGGTGCTCTAGTGGCATGCAGTGTCTAAACGCTGTGCCGCTGGAGTGCCCAGAGGCCAGCCCATGTGTGGGCAGCCGGGTGGTGTAAACTGGCTTCCAGATGTCTTGGGGGTGTGCGTGTACACTACACCCCCATGATGGCTAAAAGCCAGCTTTTTATGCTAGTCTGTTCTGGTTGTTAGTCTCTAGTGAGGCAGGATGCCAGAGTGTCTACCACTTTTCATATATATTTATCTAGCCATTTTGTAAAAAAACACAAAGGAAAGAGATTCCACAGTTCTCTCCAGTATTTATTTCAATGGTTAGCTGCTCATGTGGTGACAAATATTTCCCAGGATTTAGTTGACATCTGTTGAGCTGCAGAAAATACTGTGTGTGTGTGTGTGTGTGTGTGTGTTAAAAAAATTCTTGGCAATGGCAACCATTATTTGACATATATGACATCTTAAATTTAAATATTTGAAGATTGTTAACAATTCTCCGTTTAACCTTCTCATCTTCAGACTGCTGAGTGTTGCTAGCAAACCAAACCAAAAATATATATTTTTTGCACAGCATTAATAATTTCATCCTGTTTTATTTTACCTTTAAATTGTCCTCAATCAACTTTATGGTAGCACCACTTGGTAGATTTTTCTCCTACTTATACCCATTGCCTCTGAGCTTCTACACAGAGGTTTAAACAAGTTTTAATTAGTTTTAAGTCTGTGCCGCATTCATTGCTCCCGAACAAGAAATAGCAATAGCAATAGCAAGTACATCTCTATACCACTTATCAGTGCACTTAAGTACTGCCTAAGTGGTTTACAAAGTGTAAGCTAATTGCCCCCAACAAGCTGGGTACTCATTTTAGCGACCTCAGAAGGATGCAAGCCTGAGTTGAGCTTGAGCCCTCTTGGCTGGGATTGAACTCGCAACCTTATGGTTTGTGAATGAGTGGCTGCAGTACTGGCATTTAACCACTGTGCCACCAGGGCTCCTTAAGAAATCATCAGAACTGTGATTCTCCCAAATGACAGAGCTGCTAAAAAGGCATTCTCAGTACCCTTGCAAAACTATACGATTTCTTTGGGATAACCATGACAGTTAAACCAAAAAAGGAACTAATTTCAGGCTAGTTTAAAGTTCAGCTAAAGAGTAGGCTGCATCCCCGCTCCACAACAGACGAAGGGAATCCGAAAGACAGAACATGGCCTTTTCCCCACTTCTAGTCATTCCATTTTTTTCATCTAGTAAATGTGTTTTGCAGAGTTATGTATTGTTTCAAAGACCTGCAAAACTTGTCTTACGAAAGACAAAAGTGGACAAAAGGAATATATGTACCCTATAGGAGGAGGTATAATGTCAACCATGTTTATCTCTCTCAAAGTGAAGATATACATAGACTAGAGTTTGTAGATTAGTACCATGTACCTTAAGTGCACTTTACTAAGGAAAAAAACCCTGATGGACATGATAGGATTTACAGTAATTCTAAGTTAATTATGTATAGTGTTACACTGAAGGACCCCCACTGTATCCACTGAAACCCAGACATCCTCTACCTACAATCCTTAGGAATATTTTGCCACTTACACAATGAAGTGACTGGTGACAATTCACAAAAGCAGTAGTGCTCACTTCTGCCACACTGTAAAATGCCCTCTCAAAGAAGACCCACCTAGAGTCCTGATCAGATACATTTATATGCTGGGTTTGGACCTTTCTCTTCTGGCAAGCACTTAGTCTTAATTTATTTATTTATTTATTTAGTTTTTATTATTTAGGTTTTATTACTAGCTTTTGATATCCTGTTATTTTATCTTTTTGGTACTAATACAGCTGATTTATTTGTTTTCATTGCAATTTTGACTGTCTTCTATTCTTTTTTATGGTTGTTGGGTATTTCTCAGTGGGGTAAATCCATCATTAAAACAAATAAATAAATGTTTATGCAATGCTTTTTTATTTAAACTAAAATATAATACTTATTTAGAAACCAGTGTGGTGTAGTGGTTTGAGTGTTGGACTATGACTCTGGAAGTCAGAGTTCAAATTCCCACTTGACTATGGAAACCTACTCCGTGATCTTGAGCAAGTCACATACTCTCAGCCACAGAAAACCCTGTGGTAGGTTTACTTAAGGGTTGCCGTAAGTCATAAATGACTTTAAGTCACACAACAATGATACTTCTTAAGAGGGGGACAATCTAACTGAAGCCTGCCAGAAGCAAGATTATGAAGGTCCAGAAAAAAAGATATCTCCTTTTGGGAAGGGGTGGCCTCACTAGCAACAGCATTTTTCTGTGTTTTTGTTCCGCAGGCCTTCATACTTATAGGCAGAAAGAACTAGTTTCATGTCTAATTAAGCACTTGATTAAATGGTAACTATCAGGCTTGACCGATGAGCAGCTCTGTGCTGCCCGTTTTTGCCCTGCATCACTGCTGCAGCAACCAAAAGGCGCGGCAATGATGAAGAAGAAGCTGCCAAAAGCAGCTTCCTGGAAGGGGCGCAACTGGCACATTTGCGTGCCCCGATTACATCACTTCCAGCCAGTGCAGTTTGGGCAATGCGGCACACTCGCACCATCATGGCGGCCCCCATGTGGACTGGGCCACACCATCATGGTACCAGCAGTGCGCGGTAGGGCTTGGGAGAGTGCGGACACTTCGCACTCCCAAGCCCTAATGTTGGCCCCAGACAGTCTGTACCGGGGTTATAGCCATAATCCAAAAGGCAAATCTAGAAGGACAATAGGTTTGAAAAACTACTTTTGGACGACAACGTTCTGAATCCCCAGATTCTGGAAATTTTAGTCCAAAAAGTAATTTTTCCAGGATCTTGAGGAAACTAAGCAAGATAGATAAAGAACGTATATAACCTTTTTAAAACCTGTGTCCTAGCTTCACCCTCATAATATATTGCCTGTCTCTGGTCTTGTAGTGCAGACATGCTGACAGTCTGAACCACTCTTAAATCTGTGAAATTTAAACCTTTACAGTGAGGATACAATTAGTAAGATCTAATTAGGATGTAATTAGGGTTGCGGACTGACTAAGGCTTGGCTCCAAGATTTCTGTTTGGATCCTGGAGTTTCCATTTAGGCAAACCACAGATTTATCAAGCAATGGTCTCCCTGCCAACTCCCAGTTGTTTGCCTAGTTTTCCAGAAGTGTTTGTCTGGCCAAGCTTAGAAAAGCCCACTCATTTTTACAAGAGAATTCAGGTACTAAATAAGTGCACAAACAACCATTTTCCCTGCATGAGTGACAGCATCAAAACATGTTCTTTACACATACACACAGACAATCCTGTTTAAGATTCCTCCACAGAGGGGAACCAAGCAGCCCTGGCCTAACCAAAAAGAAAAGGAAAGTAGGGAAAGAAAGGGGAGAAAAAAGCAAAGAAAGCAGGCATCAGAAAACTGGAAGTGAGAGAAAAGAAGGGAGAGCCGGGAAAAGGAGCTGGCAGAAGGCAGGGGATAGGGAGGTTGTGTTTTGAAAAATATTGACACAATAATAACAATTCACTTTAAAAAATTCAAAACCAAAAATCAGACACATAATTAAATGGATTGTTTTGTGGCTTTTCCCTCACATGTCAGATTGGCCCCTAAGGAAGGAAGATCAGCATCTGGTTAGAATGGAGGCAGCTGCAAAGGAAGGAAGCAAAAGGGTCTGACAGCAATGGTCCCTCCCATCTCTGCCATCCCTCTGTTAGCCGCCCTACTCCCCCTGAGTGGGTCTCCAGCTTCCTATGCTTTCTCCCTCCCTTCACTGGACCCAGCCCTGACCCCAACAACAAAACAGCACTGGATCAAGTCAGCCCCTGTTTAAGAAAGGAGGAGGAGGACAGGACAGCCAGGAAGGTGCAGTAGAGAGATGAGGTGAGCTTATGCCTGTAGCAGGACCTGAGGTCTACAGTTTACCAGGCACAAACCACTGTAGATGAAGCTCCTCATAGTAACAGAACACTATCATTGAAAATGGATCTGTAAGGGCTGCAAAGATTACCTCTAATTTTCAAGCGTTGAAGTGGCATTTCCAGGACGGGTGGTGGTGCATAAGCATCTCTCCCAGCATTCTTTGTTGCTATCTGCTGTGAGCTGGACATACGTCTATATGAATTCAAGGGAAACTTACTTCAAAATGCCTGCTCAGTGTATTCATTTCCAGTAAGGGAATACAATTCTGTTCCTGGCTCTATTTCACCTGTAGAAACATACTAGATACCCAGGAGTCCTGATTCTGAGGTGAGTAGGGAGAATATGTGTCAAATATTTACCAATGTAAAATGGCATTTCTCAATGTGTGCTAAAAGCCAAGGGAATGTGAAAGGTTCCATCTCTTCCATAGAAGAAAAAAGCTATGAAAGTAAGTTGAGAAGACTATGTAACCTCAGCAGATTTAAATCAAAAGAAAACTAGCACACAGAGGCTTCTACTCCTACTAGTGTGTCAGAGAATCATCCTTAGTTCCCTTTACAGTGAACAGTGAACAAAATCTGATTTAAGTGAAAACATTATGGTTGAATTTGGACTTTTGGCAATGGCTTCATAAAACCTTATGAAGCTGTAGAGAAATGTAGTGGGCTTGTGTGCCATCTTCACTGTGAGTGCTTGATCTCCCATCTGTCTTATTATCCTGGTTTGTTAACCAACATTAAACCAGAATTTCCCGGTGTAATGAGGAACTCTGGTCAAATGCTGTACCAAAGCCAATGTGTGAGGATATGAATGAAAGGGTCTACAACTTCATAAGCCATAGCTCATGGTTTATGAAGCCACTGATGAATTTCAAAACATAGCCAATAAACATCTGTATGAGAAATGAACATGAATCAACTGGACAAGATGTTGGTATGCACAGTGTCAGAAGTCCATTTTGTCACCTGCTGTTGCTTGGTGGGCCACACTGTCAGTGAGCGGGAATGATATTTCCAGTATCCATAAACCACAACTTGGCACTTTGGGATATTTCTTGTTTGTTTTTTGGATGGCAGAACAGTAGAAAATGTAGTAAAAATGCAATGCTGAGAGCAGGGATAGGCAAAAACTTGGAGACTGGAGCCCAATCCCCTGCCCCACCTTCCCTGTGGGCCACACTCCACCAGTACACTAAAAAACCTCAGATTATTTTCAGAATCCCTCCAAAAATGGTGACCAGATGTCATGTCACATCACTTCCTGTTACCACTTTGAGGAGGTTCTGAGGGGGGGGGGTGCAGTTAAGGGTGTTTTCACAATTTTTTGTGTATTTAGTATACCTGTGTATTTTGTGTATTTATGGAAATCACCCAAAAATTATGCTGATATTTTTCTTTAAAAATGGATACATTGGGAGTTTTGGGGAGTATTGGTGGAAAGCTTCAGAGGTCATACAAGGCGTCAAGGAGTTATACACGGTCTGTAAGGTGCATTTTTTCCCATTCTTGTCCCAGAAACTATTTTTGGCTGGAAAAGTGATTTTTGGATGATTTGGGGGTTTGCAGGAATACTGGTGGTTCAAGGGTTGCATGGAATTGCTCCCACCCTGAGCCATACATTTCCCATGAGTAATTGCATGTAGGAATAGGTATGAGAATCAGTATACATACAGGTGTATGTAATTCACACACACATATAATGTGTATCTGAGTGTGAGGATGTGAAGATATGCAGAAATGGTTACATGTTTTGAGTATGTGCCTTCAAGATACCTGTCAACTTATGGAGTCCCCATGAATTCCATAGGGTTAAGTCGAAGGCTTTCATGGCCGGCATCATTAGTTTTTTGTGGGTTTTTTGGGCTATGTGGCCATGTTCTAGAAGAGTTTCTTCCTGATGTTTCTCCAGCATCTGTGGCTGGCACCTTCAGAGAATTTCATAGGGTTTTCTTAGGCAAGGAATAGTCATAGAATCATAGAATCATAGAATTGGAAGAGACCACACGGGCCATCCAGTCCAATCCCCTGCCATGCAGGAAATCCAAATCAAAGCATCACCAACAGATGGCCATCTAGCCTCTGTGTAAAAACCTCTAAGGAAGGAGACTCCACTACACTCTGAGGGAGTTTGTTCCACTGTTGAACAGCCCTTACTGTCAGGAAATTCTTCCTAATGTTGAGGTGGAATCTCTTTTCCTGTAGCTTGCATCCATTGTTCCAGGTCCTGTTCTCTGGAGCAGCAGAAAGCAAGCTTGCTCTCTCCTCAATATGACATCCTTTCAAATATTTAAACAGGGCTATCATATCACCTCTTAACCTTCTCTTCTCCAGGTTAAACATCCCCAGCTCCCTGAGTCGTTCCTCATAGGGCAAGGTTTCCAGACCTTTCACCATTTTAGTATGAGATAGTTTTGTCAGTTTTCCCTCCTCTGAAATGTAGCCTACAGCCCACGGTATTAATTAAGGGTCTCCTGTCCAAGCACTCATCAGGGCTGACCCTGGTTAGCTTCCAAGATCAGGTGGGATCTGGTGCCTTTAGGCTATTTAAGCCATCAGTGGGTACATATATGCAAATATCTCTACAAATGCAATCATGTTATTCCAGCATGAAAAAAATCTGCATATGACTGGGAAATTGTATTTGTGTGCACATATGAATGAGCCTGCAAACGTGCCTGTTTATACATATTAACTATATCAAGGGTTATATAAAACAAATTTAGATATATGTCAAAATATGAGTATTTCTTGCCTAAGAAAATCCTATCAAATACATGGGGTCACCATAAGTTGACCAGTAGCTTGAAGGCCCATACTTAATACTTAATTTGACACAATGGTATTATACCTACTGGAGTCACTAACAGTGAGGGGGGTTCTCAGTGTTTACAACTCTGCTGTGCTCAGTTGCATTCCCAACTGACTTGATTTTTACCCTTCCCCATTCATTACCCAGGTAAATTAGTACCCTTTGCTGTTTTGGTGGATCCCCAGTGCTGTTAACAGTGAGGGGTCAAGACTGGTTCCACCCTGAGATGAGTGTTGGCTGGTTTGTTTCGAAGCCACCTGGTAGCTGGAAGGAAAAGGGGCAGGAAGGAAGTTAAGAGATTAAGAGGTCACGTCTGCCCTGCTCTGCTCCACTTCCATCTGTGAGGAGAAACCAAAGGGCATTAGCGAGGAGGGGGACACATCCTGTAAGATTTACCCTCCCGCATGGTCCCTGGCCCCAGTGGAGAGGGTGCAAGACACCAAAGACAAGGAGCACCCCTCCCCCCAAGCAACACAAAGTAGGAAAGGAGGAGGTGTAAATGAGCTGCTGACCCAAGAAGGAGGGACACTCTCAAGCTTGGCACTTTTTAGTCACAATCATTTGGCTCCGGAGGAGATCAAAATGTCATCTGTAAGTGGGTGGTCAGAACCCATGATGCAAGATGAAAAGTATTTCAGTTAGGATCTGTGCAGCTATTCTGAAGTGAGGAGAAATTTTACTCCCTCAAACAAGGGATCTCATTTTGAGGAGCCAACCCAAGCATGGCCTGCTGCTTACAGATGAGTTCAGAAATCAGGTTAAGGAGTGGCTGTCATACCACAACATTTACTAGATTTATTCCAGTGGTATGAATGAAACAGACTGGCTGTAGGAGAAAAGGACCCCCTTCTAAGATAGAAATGTCCCCACTGTTCTTTTACGCTCCAGAGTGCATGATGATCATCTCACAAACCAGAGAATAAAACGGTCCTGTATGTTTTGAATGTCACTTCTTGTTACCTTTGAGAAAAAGAATAGTACATGAATGCTTTCTCTGGAGAGAGTTTCTTAGAGCGCCTGTCCCTATTTCCCCACTCTGTTAAGCTCTTTTTAGATCTCTTGGTTGGGATGAAGATTGGTCTGTGCTTAAAAATACATGAAAATGATGGCATAAGTACATGTATGCCCACACATGTCCACACTCCATAATTATGGGTGTGCAGAGCCATCAATATGCTGGTACTCATGAATTCATACAGCCCATGTGAGCATTCATAGGGAAACTCCTAAATAAGCATACATACACATGAACAGCTTCCTATTCCCCCATGAGCATTCAAAATGTGAGTGCAAGCAATTGTGCTGGCCATGTCTTTGGGGAAGCCATAGTCATTTTCAGCCTACTACTGTCCCGGTAAGTGGCAGCACCCTTGCCTTCGGCTGCCATGGCTACAATGAAATTAGGCTCCCACCTCCCAGTTGGTTCCTATATCCCTGATGCAAAGGCAACCCCCAGGCACACTAAAGACACAAAAGCATGCATGTGTAAATGCACTGCAGACTTTGTGAACATGCAGTGCACACAAACAAGAAAATGGGTATCCACCCAAGTGTGCAAACAAATTTTCTGTGTCATCTATAAGGGCATACAGGCCATATATGCATGGATTCAATGCATATAAATTCAGAGCATGTGAAGCACAGATGTACAGATCTAGCATACCAATTGTATTGCCCATATGGACCCTGTCACAATGCACCAAGAACATTAAAGATAAGACAAGTGCTATACAGTTACATATATCTTCATAAATGATCACACACAACTATTGCAAACATACAGTGCACACCAAGAGCATGTGTCTCAAACACCTATACCTTGTATGTGCAGGCATGTGTGGGTTCACATACACTCATTGATTTTTTTTTTCTTGCCTAAGGGCCTGTGTTACTCAGCATTTCAGATTTTCTCAAATTTAGGTGCAGGGCATCCCCTCAGTATGATCCTTCTCTCATAGTTACTGAGGAGAAAAGGTGGACTTCAGCAAAAAATCAGCCCCAGATGCTGAAATGGAGGGGGTTAATGGTCAATCTGGCTTTTGCCTGTTGAGCAGAGCCTGGAAATTTATTATTTTACAGCTCCCAGAATTCCTCAGCTGGTGTAGCAAGTGACCATGCTGGCTGGGAAATTCTGGAAACTGTAGTCCAAAATAATAACTTTTGCAAGCTCTGCTACTGCATCAACCCCCCCCCCTTTTTTTTTTTTTTAGGGCTCTTGACTCAGTTAATAGCATATAAGTGGAGCTGGGATTCAACCTTCCCTCTTGAACCCAGCCAAAAAGGTTATATTGCTGAGAAATATTACATCCAAAATTTGGAACCAAGGTTTATCACCCAGTCAAGTAAATGGCACCCAAATATGTAAGACATTCAGTGTCAGGGAAAATAGTATAGGCACTATGACAATGGTTACCTAAACACTATTTGAGCTGCAGATGGAAACCAAGTATCCTCTTTCTTCCTTATCCAGGTCTAATCCATATATTTTAACTATCTTCACAGGACACATGTTTGGTCAATGCCACCAGTGTTCTAGTCACTGAATTCTCCTCTCTGGCACAACCGATACAGATGTCTGGGCTTGTATTGGTTTTTTGTTTTTTTCCAGCTCTTGTTAGCACTTCCTCTAAATACATCATGTTCCCATGATTTATGCCAGAACTGTGTGGGGAAATATTAGGGGCCAGCCTGTAGCATCTCTCCTCCCTGGGTCAAGCAGGGACCATATTGGATCAATAACAGAAATCAGGTGAAGCATCAGAGTACAATGAGAAATGGACTCACTGTAGGGAACACAGTCATACTGGACCTCCAGGTACTTGTAGGTGCCAGGGCATGGGTCTGGGAAAGCATCTGAACCAGCCACCACGACACATTGTGTCCGATTATTGCACCTGAAAGACAAAAAGCAGGAAAAGATGGTGAAACTAATAACATATAATACAGCTCTAAGGGAAGCCGCTAGATGGCACTGATTGACACCCAGAATTGCCAATGATTTTCAGTCTTTGAAAAAATGCCGCACAGCTATTTTGTCTGGATACAGATTATAAACTCAGGTATAAAGATTTTGCCAGCTATTAGGCAGCACAACTACTACTGGGATAATTAAAAGACATTTTTCTTATAACATAGAGAACCCTCTGGTAACCAACCCCATTCTGAATGCAAAAGGCTTGCTGGATTTCAAGATGTCCCTGTTAGCTCTCTGGCTTTCTCTTCCATGGAAAAAAAAGGCAGTTGGTCAAAGGCTACCAAAAACATGTAATTGTTACGGTTTGTATTGCGAGGGGCAACTCTTTGGACACAAAATACACCTAACAGCCTTCATACATGGGCACAGAATGTCTCACAAATTCAAACGTAAACATATATTTAGTACTTGCCTCCATAGATGTTTCCAGAAGCCTCTGTGATAGCAAGCTATATTCCTTTGTCTGCCTCTAAACAGCACCAAGCATGTCTTTGCAGAAGCACTCAAGAAAACATATAATTCCCATATATTCACTGACATGTTATGGCTTTTCCGACACATCTTGCAGGAGTGAAATGTGGTTCTCTTCTGTTTCCTCCATGCCACCAAATAATGCGTCCATCCAGCCCCATATTATCACATTCCATTAGAAAACGCTGTACTTATATACCATTTCCTAAAAGTAATTAGACTGACTGAGTGGGGGACTTTATTATCTAATACCTACATCCTCAGTGTCAACCATGAGAAGCCCTATGTGATGGTTTATTTTGATATCTCCTTCACACAGCAAGCCAAGCCACAACTGGCAGCTCAAGCAAACAGTTGTCTCACACAACCCACTGCTAAATCATTAGAGTCCTCCCCAGTTACTCCAGTCCGGAAGGAGAACCAAGAAGACTGCCTGCTCTCCTCCCCACTTCATTAGCTCTTGCCACCTGCTCTCCCCTGAAAGGCTGATGCAACAGCTAAGGGAGGTTGGAGGGGGGGGATCCCAGGGGCTGTCGGCTGCCAAAGCAACTGGAGCCGGTATCAGCTCATGCCCCCTGGGACACAGACCAAGCACCACCTGCTTCAAAGCTGCTGATGGGCTGAATAATAGCTAGGGTGGCAAGGTGTCCACTTCCAAAGGTGTCCCTCCAAGGGCTGAGTCACTTTCTCAGTTCTGGCTGGATAGAACAGTTATACACGGAGCAACTTGCCTTGGAGTCTGCATTCAAAAGGATCCAACTTCATGATCTGAAGATGCTAATAGAGTCAGACTGCTCCAGTACATCTGACTGCAGGCTTACATGAAGGGTTGGGACATGGATGTCTGGTGAGGGAGGGGGAGAACGGAGGAAGGAGAAAGAAAAAAACAAGGAAAAAAGCAGGGATGTAACCATGGGGCAGAGGGCAAAATAGAGGGCACTTTCCAAATGAGAATTCTGTCTCCGCCCATGAAATTTCCTTCTTTTCCCAAACTTTCAGCAGTGCTGAGAGTGAGATGTTGAAAATAGTTCACACCTGGAACTCTTCTCTTTGCTGTGTTTTTCCCTTGATAACTTTGCCTGTCCCTTTTCTTTAATGCTTAAACTGTTTTTCTAAATGCTCAACTGATGTTTTAAATTATAGCAATCCTAGAAATATGGATATTAAAGAAAACTTTATTGGGGTGGGAAATTTCTTGGGTCAGGAGAATTCCTATTTGGCAGGACAATGCCCTCATTTTCCCTCCCTCTTCCTCCCTCTACGAAGCTATATCCCTAGAGAAAAGGGAATTAAGCGGTGAACGTATGTTTACCATCGTTTTCCTCACCAGGAGCTGCATAAAACTGTTCCAGATTCATGAGAAAATACTCTTTAGCCAGAGACAATTCTATACATAGGAATAATAATAATAATAATAATAATAATAATAATAATAATAATAATTTGTTTCATTTATATACCGCTATTCCAAAGATCATAGCGGTAAACAGCAAGTAAGCTAATTAGCAAGTAAGCTAATTTGCCCCCAACAGTCTGGGTACTCATTTTAGCGACCTCGGAAGGATGCAAGCCTGAGTCGAGCTTGGGCCCTTTTGCTGGTCTTGAACTCGCAACCTTGTGGTTTTGAGTGAATGGCTGCAGTATAGGCATTTAACCACTGCGCCACCAGGGCTCCAGGAAAATAGTGTGTTGAAAATTCCCACTGGTTGAAATGCTGTGATGTCACTCAAATCTCATGAACAGTCTAACTGCCCAGAGAGCTCTTTTTGGAATTGTAACCATTAGTACAGCTAATGTGAGAAAGCTTTGGAAAGCTTTCAGGCAGGATTTATGAAAAGCAAGATATATTTGAATACACTGATGCTCATTTACAGTGCATATTTGGAATTGTTTATATTATATTTTCAATTTATATATTTTATAACTGGCAAGACACCATTTGGAAGATGGGTGTGTGTGAAACTACCCTAAGTGCAAACAGGGAGGCGTTACAAACCGCCACCTTGCGTCCCAAGTGGTGGTTTGTAACCTGCCAGAGTGCTCAAGTAAGGTGACTTAAAGATGGGTGACAGAAATGCAGGAGGCAAACAAGCAAGAATATGAAAGAAGACTGGCAGGAAAGTAGCGAAAGAAGAAGGGGGGGCTGGAAGATTGTCAGGGCCAAAGGAACACAGGACTACCAAAGGCTCAAAAGCCCCCCAAAGCTGGGCATTTAAATATTGGTCTGATTCTGAACTAAACAGTCTATACTTGTGCTACAAATTACAACTGAACAATAGTAGCAGCTTGGTGCCTGCACTTGAACACCACATGATCTTCTATCTGCTGTATATTTGGTGCTCATCATCAAAACTGTGTCAGTTGGCCTATAATACAGGCCTTACACATTGAAAGGAAACAATTGGGTTGATATTCTGGTTCACAGAAACCTCAGTCTTTAAACATAGCTTTAAAGGTTTTAAATCTGGACTATAATTATCAGAATTCCCCACAAGCATGCCTGACTGAGCGTATATACACCTGGTATATACTAGTTTTTGGAATATTTTGGATTTGGGAATGCCGGATAGGGGAGACCCAACCTGTATATGTTGTTCACATGCAGTTCCATTCCTTTCATTTCTTATCATATACTGTACATTCCATTTACTGGTCCATGAAATGTCTCAGATCTGCCTGGAAATTAGGAGTTAAGTGAAGCCTAGTTCAGGCCAGCATGATGTGTGATTACCCCCACCCCACAATATACTATGTGAAGTCTTAAGCAGTTTAACTGGCTTCTCTTTTGGAGTGAATGACTGTGGATTGCCATTCATGCAAGAGACAGAGCAACAGAAATACTATTTGTATATATTAGTCAATAAAAACAGTGACCAAAACAGCATACACATGCTTTCATAATGGTATTGGTAAAAAAAAATCACTTAATATTGTTAATAACAAATAATGACTTTTGCTGCAAAGGGCAACTGCTTTTGTTTTTATTTTTAAATCCACCAGCAGTTCTCAGGGTTCTTGAGGATGCTTGCTTGCCCACTACAGCTGCTTCTGTTGGGGAAACTTGCCATCAATTCCACACAGAACCAAAAAGGGAAATAAGTTGGTGAGCAGCCAGTCACCAGAAAAAGTGAGTAGGAGTAAAGGAAGCCAGTCACCAGCCAACCAGGCTTCTCTGCCAAACTAGAAAGGTGAAGAGCTGCCTGATAAGCAGGCAAGTTAAAGAAATTATTTCAAAGGTGGGAGGGATAGCTGGGAGGCTATAGCTGCTTAAAGTGAATAGTGATATGAGCAGAGGGTGTTGAATGTATGGGCAAAATGTAGTATACTACACCAGAATTGGCAATTAGTGTGAGGATAAATATTAAAGCATCACAGTGCTTAATTACAAAACCATGAAAACTCCCTTTGCTTAGTTTCTAAAAATAGAGCTGCCAAGCATCAAACTGCCTAGAAGCCAGACCCTCTGACATGGGATCATTATTCCACACCCCAAATGTATAGAGGGCACATGCTCAGAGTTGCTCTCTTCTAAGTTGTTATTGCTTTACCTGTGCCATAGTTGAGCTCTGGCAATTAAACCATGTTTTCTGAAGCTGAATCCTAATGGAAGATGGCTTAAGGCAAGGGAGGGAAACCTTCTACTGGGGTGGGGGGGAACTGGTCCATTAATTAACTGGTTTTGCAGACGAGTTCATCATGTGCCCATATCATACGTCAGCAATTATGTGCAAAGCTATATTGCCACTGATGATTTGCATGACTGGCAAATCCAAGCAAATGAGCAAATTGCAGCTTGTTCATTCAGTGTAGGTTAACCAAAAAACAAAAAACAAAAACAAACAAACACACAAAAAACAACAAAAAAACTAGTTTGAACCAGCTCAGCAGTGTATGAATCAATGCCACAAAATGCATCAGGCTTTCACAAATTCAGATGATTCTTTGCAAATATCACCATATTTTTGCAGAAAGGTAGTGGTGTATAATGAATAATTTTAATCATGTCTTTGTGGAAGGCCATGCCTGTTGATTGCAACTAGGTAGAAACAATTCAGAGGCAAGGATCTGGTTATCAAACTCTTTTCATTTGTGTCATTTTTCTGCACTTCACACTTTCCAAGCTTTCACACAGCCTTCTCCAACCTGGTGCATGTCATGTGTGTTGCACTTCTACTCACATCCTTACCAAATAGTATGCCTGAATGCTGTGCTGTTCAGGTGGTGAGTTGTTGTCTAATATGTATGGAGGGCACCAAATTGGGAAAAGCTGCTTTCTGCGCACGTGCATGTGGGTGGACTGGGAAAAGATGGCTTTAAATGTGTGGTGGGAGTGAATTCAGCCAGGCCCTGGGCTCCAGTAATTTTCCCAACCCAAGGCTGGGGTATAGGGCTGCAAACTCTGGAGCTGGAGGAAATAACTGTTTTCAACTCTGTTTTCCATTGTTTTCAAGGAAAGGGAGATAATTATTTTTTTTAAAAAGGCAGGAGCCTTGAAAGCACTTTGTATACTGCAAAGACTGAAGCTCTATGTCTACGACGGACATCAGAATGGCTCTTCCCATTTCAGTTTGATGACAGCTTGATGATCTTTTAGTACATCTTGCACTGGGACCTTCTGGTCCCATTTCTTTGACATGGGCTGAGGAAAAGAGGCTGAGACTCTAGGATATTTAAGATCAACAGGTAAGAAAAGAGAGAAGCGTAGGAGTGCACTGAAGAAATTACCTGCCCATTGCTAGAGAATGGAAGTAATAACCTGACTATTCCTGGGAACCTTTCACATTGCCCAATTATAGTGCTTTGATTCCACTTTAGCTGCCATAGCTGCATACTGTAGGATTTGTTGTTTGATCAGAAGCACTAAAGGAGCTGAGAATTTTAAATACCCTTCCCTAAACTAAATAGTCCTCCCACACTCCCATTCTATTTTTCTTGTGTATCCTGTCTTATTTAAATTGTAAGCCAAGGACAGGGAACTGTCAAATTAACTATTTGTAAGCTGTTCTGAGAGTATTAATACTCTAAATAAATCAATAAAACATAAAAAACCCAGGACTACATTGGATGGAAATATGGAAGTTAAAGTGGAAGCATAATGTTGTAACAGTGCAGTATAGGAGGGCCTTTGGTTTCTAAAGAAACAGTCTTAACCTTCTGATCCACTAACTCAAAGGGCAGGGTTTATTCTGGTGGCAGACCCCTGAAGTAGGGCTGGCAGAGGTTCCAGTGGCAGGCCCCAGGATCAGACTCACATGAGCCTGGGAGTGGTGTAATTATTTTCCTCTCAACTGAAATTGGGCATGAAGGTAAAAGGAGAAGCTGCCATGCAACATCACCATCCAGACTATTGTGCTTATATTAGAGAAAGATGTGGAAAAGGAAAACTTAAGGGGAAAAAATATATAAAAGGAATAAAAAGAAAATGGATTCCAGTTACAGACTGTACTTCCTATCTAGCCAATGCAGTCAATGGTGAAGGATGATGAGAACGCTAATTCAATAACACCCAGAGAAGTCAAAAGCTGTCTAATCCTGAAATAAAATTTCAAAATCTTATATTCTAAAAAATTCTCACAAAATGCATAGTATGGATGACATGCTGCAGACTTTGTGAGTAGATCTTAGATATCTTTGCTTTCTGCAGAGGCAAAATGAATGGCAAATGTGCCTCAAAGAAGTGTTTTGGGGTACACTTTATTTCTCACTTTTCTTTGGCTACTTGTAGACTTTATATTCTGACCACATTAAAGTACTGTGGCATGAACTGCATGCTCTCCCACCTCCTCACAGGGATGTCACATTAGTAGATTGCCAGGAAAAAATGGCATCTAAATATACCCTAATTGTATTCTAAGTGCTTGAGAAACATTATTGCCTATATCCTACTAACAATAAATGAAATCATTTTTTAAATAGTGACTGACAATACTGGTATTAGAATGTTAAATAATTTAGGTAGCCATTCCTGCTCAGCAGGGAACTAACATTCACATGAAATCACCACACATAAACAACAGTTAGAGATGAATTCAATGGCTGGAACAGAATACCAGAGAACCAAGCTCAGTTCCTTTCAAGGTAGCTTGAACAACAACAATCCCCCCCCATCCACCCAAATCCTAGCCTTCCTTGGGTGGTGCTTATTCAGCAAATTCTGTTGCTTGGCTATTTTTAGTGCCGTTAAGTTTTATGCTAAAATGCAGATATTATATTGTTGAAGCAAAAACTTCTCAAGTAAATGGGTGGTGGGGAGGTCTCATCACTACTTCTTCCATGTCTGGGAAAAACTTAACCTGATGAATGTTTGCCTATGATACAGCTGATAAAGGCACAGGAGACCTGCCATACAGAAAAATACACCAAAGAGCCTTTTGTTTCAGTTACATTGGGGAAGGTTTAAAAAGAGATTTTTCTAGACTTGGGAGGCCTACTATGAAAAGATTTGAGAACACTTGATTTAATCTTTTTAGTCCTATGGCACAGGATAAGCTCAGGCTGTGACATGAATAGTGTCTGTTACACCAGGAAATACATTTATATGCATTTCAGCACACGATATCTAAATGGAAAACGCACATAGGGATGTGTGTGGCTTCCTGACCTGCACACATTAAGGAAGATATGAAGACATAATGTTTATTGTTGATGAGGAACAATGAAGCAGATGGTAGACTGCCGGGGCATTTGATGAAAGAAGACTGATTTAATACAATGAGAGAAGACTGACTCATTCTTTAACCTTTTCTTTCCCACTAACTCAAGGTTTTGAATTGTTAAGGAAATGTCTTTTCCAGTGCCACAGATTCCACACTTGTCTTGGAAATTGTAGGGTTATTCAAATAGCCTTATGTTAAGGCTAGGTCTGATGAACCTCACTCCAGATGTATCACTCAAAAGATGGATTTGAAATTTGGTAGGCTGGGACAGGTCAGTTTGGGGATGGTAAAATGACCATGAAGTGATTGCTTTATAGGAGTTTAAACTCTGATGAGTGCCCTCCAGCAATTTGACAGGTATTGTTTTTCCCCCCATAGGCATTGATAGGATTAGATTTGCAAGCATACCTCTCTTTGCATAATGTGTCTTTCAGGAAACAGTTTATTGCATTAGGTCAGGAGGAGAATCTAGCATCTAGGACTAGTAGTAATATAAAGCATTTGTTCTCTATTAAAATGTGACACCTCCCAGCCAATTTTAGACAACAGTGTCCATAAGGCTGGTGTTGTACTTGCTCAGCATATGCTGGTTATTTTGTGAGCATTATGTTGGAGAAACCAGAAGGGAGGGATTATAGAATAGGAGACAGCAGACAATACAGAAAATGAGACCTGATCTACTGAAGATTGCAGAAGAAATGTAAAACCAACCTGCCTGCAGGTGAAAAAGAAATGCCTTAAAAATAAAGGGCAAATATTATACATGAATAGCTTAACTCATTTGCTGTTGTCTGCTATACCAGCTTGGTAATATATTCCTTCATCCTCCTATTTTTTTTTAATCTGGTTCCTACTAAAATAAACTCTCGTTCTATTCTTGAGTAAAATACAAAGATGCTCCAGAGATCAATCATATATGCAATGTCCAAATATCCCCTGATCTCACAAAATACTGCTGTGCTTCCTTCAGAGACAGGGTTGATCAGTGGACTAACTTGAAGAAAGCTAATCTATTTAATTCCCTGGTACAAGATCTCTGTGATAGAGAATTTTGCCATTTTCATAAAGGAATTACTCCTCAATGTAAAATTATATCTGTTATTGCCAGCTGATAATGCCAAATTCCACCTCCATCCGCCACCATTTTATGACTGCCAGTAAGCTACCATTTTGTGATGAGTGGGCGTCCACTATTTTCATCTCTCTCGATGTCATGGCCAGCCAAGATCAGCTCTCGGAGGATGAGGAGGAGGATGAGCCTCCTCCAGAGCAAGGGCTGATTGAGGCAACGCCAGGTGCTGTTCCTGCCTTGCCAGGTCCCAGCTGTGATCCTCCAGCCCCAGAGGAGGAGGTTCAACCAGGTCCTAGTGCCAAAGAGAGGCTTCCTATGGTACCACAGCCTAGTGGTGACTCTGGAGACGAAGCTTGCCTGCAGGTGCCTTCTTACAAAGAGAGAAGAGCTGAGAGCGCTTGCAGACGCAGATCACAGAGGATTGCCGAGAGGCAATTAGCCAACCAGCCTCAGGTGGCACGAGGGAGAGTTTCCCTTACTTAAGTGGGAGAGAGACTAATGCTGGTTGCTAGAGTTTATTGCATGATCCCTCGGCGTGATTGCTGCTAGCACTAGCTCCTAGTATCTGGATTCTTTGTTACCTTGACCTCGGACCGGACTTCGTTATCTCTTGGCTGTTTTGACCTTGGACTGTTTGACTACGCTGTTTCCTGGTATCCTGACTTCGGCTTGACTTTCGGAATGTTGGAATCTCTGGAATCCTGACTTCGGCTCGTATTCTTAACCTGCCTTCGGACTGCTTCTTTGCAAGGTCTGCTTTACTTCCGCTAAACTAAAGGCTCTGTTATCAGCTACTGTCAGTATTGCTAGCAGCTTTCCCGGACACTCTCTCAATCTATCTCTCAGGGCCCTGAGTGTAGAAAGCCTGTTTTCTACACTTGTTTAGGGTGTATTGCTAATAATAATGTTAATGGTTCATAGAGGTCAAGAGGTTTTGGGGTTTTTTTACTTTAATTTTTCTTCTCCCCTCCCCTCCCCCTACTTAAATCTGCAGTCTCTCCACTGACAGTCACTTCTAAAGTAGTGGTAAAGCTGAAGTTAACCATAATATATCCATACTGTCTAAATCATACATCTATTAAGCGTGTGTCCCTTAAACGCTGCAATGTCAAAGTCTTTGGGGGATTAAATACCTAAACACAAGCTATTAAACCAAAGGTTTTTTTGTTTTGTTTTTTAACCTGAATGTACTTTTCCCTTCTGTGCAGAGTCAGGTACAGTGGACCCTTGTTATACGCTGGGGTTTGGATCCAAGGTCTCCCGTGGATAACAAAATCTGTTTATGGTCAAGTCCCATTAAATTTAATGACATAGCAAAATGGTGTCCCTTATAAAAAATGGAAAATCAAGGTTTGATATTTGAAATTTATACTTTTTTTTTAACATTTTCAAACCGTGTATGCTTGAATCCGTGTATAAAAAAATCAGTATATAAGAAGGACCGACTATACTATACTAAGCCATCCTTTCTGCCTACTTAATCCAAAACTTTTTTTGTGTGGGGTGGATGGGGGGATGGAGTTGTAGCAGTACCAAATTCTGCTGGTCAAAGTGGAAACTGGTACTTACAGTTAATCAAATTTTCAGAATTCATGAGATTTGTTTACTTTTCTTGTTTGACAAAATCATATAGATGAATTTATATGGATTTTTTTCCATTTTCAGAAAATCTTTGAAAAAGTGGATGAGATGGAGGCTAGTGCAAATCTTAGTTATCATCATTATCCGCATTTATATACCAGACTTCCTCCAAGCAGCTCAGGGAGACATTTTCTTTCATGTTTATTCTCACAACAATTCTCACCTGTGAGATAGTTTCATCTGAAATAAAGTCGTCAGCCCAAATTCATGTAATGCTCTTTGGGCCGGAACAGATCACCTGAAAAGGGCAGACTGGGCATCCCCCAGCACTGCCTTAACAACTACAGACCACAGCCTCAATCTGCCCTGGAGCTGGCTCAAAAAGGAGCAGAAAAGATTCACTCCCATTTGGGTCGGTAAAAAGTTGCCTTAGGCAGCATGGCAGCAACTGCAGGATGGCTTCAAGACACTCCGGCAGCATGCATCATGTAAACACCATACCCCTGGAACATCTTGAAGGCACCCATGTCTGGTCAGCCAGAGTGGCTTCCGGGTATCTTGGGGGCATGTGGCGTCTAAATGCCATGCCCACAAGCTATGCAGAAGCCAGCTTTAACAGCCAGTCTGTTTTGGGCTTTTGAGGGAGTTTTGAATTCACCTTCCTAGTTCTAGTCAAACAGTAGTTACTACCTCAGAAAAATGGAACCTGTAACTCTTCAGATATTTTTGGACCCCAGTCCTAATAATCCCATGGTGCATAGGGCTCATCGGAATTGAAATCCAACAGTATAGAGGTGCAGATTTTCTACCTAGGGTACACCATTTTGGCTCTCAGCCTGAAGATGACTGATTCAGTGTGAAAAGGAATTTGTGAATTCTTCCATCTCTGATTTTCCCAAAGAGCCATATAACTGGCTAAAAAAAATTTGGCCCTCAGGGGACATACACTCACGTTTCTTGCTGTTTTTCCATGGGAGAGTGTGGATTCACGCCCCTGCCATCCCAGAATGAACCTTTGTAGTAAGTATAACTTCTCAGTCTTGGGATGGCAGGTAAAGAAATCCACAATGATTGGGAACTGCCCAAGTCCCAAATTTGGGTGGGAATATGTTATTCTTTTTGAACTACTGCCTGGAGCACTGTCCTCCCAAATGTGGCCTGTGCTGATCTCTAAAGAGAAGGTAAAGGAAACTCCTTGTTAACCTGCATTAAAATCCTACAATGTCTCTTACCTTTGGGACATGATTTTGAAGGCGTCTGGAAGGTAGCACTGCACGTTCTCCATCTGGAAGGGGTCAGCATCACAGATCTTGTCATCAGTGCGCCCATAGTTGGCATTTTCCACCATGATGACATCACTGCCTGGGCAGCGCAGCTCAATAGGATAGCCCTCACATGCCAGTTCCCGACGAACCAGACCAAAGGGTAAGCCAGCACGGCTTAGACCTGCTGGGGATAGGAAATGAGAGAGTGAGGGCTCTTAGAATTCTTATGCTGCTCAGACCTTAAATTCCAGTTCATTTCCTGATCGAGTACTGCAATATCCTCACATCCTTAGGTATGCATAACACATAGCATTAGTCCACAGCATAAAAATTAGGACTCTGGGGCTGTTTTCCCAACTCTGGCGTCTAGTAGGCTACCCCTCCCACAAGAAAGCGGGGGGGGGGGGCTGTTAAACTAGGATTTTGTTTTTTTCCATCTCATGTTCTTTATTCTCATGGTGCAAGATCTGCAATATATTTCTGTACTTTTAAGCCACTGTTTTCCGTGTCATTCTTTGAAGGAGAACAGCAGGGGTTTCAAGATCCTTCTACCTACACTGTGGCACGTCTGTCTATATCTGAACTGCAAAGGTGTGCTGGTTCCACCACCACCCAAGAAGTGTGTGCGTATGTGTGGGTGAAACAGTCTGGCCCTTCATTGGCTATGTTGAGCTGTATATTCAGTCTAAGCTCTGCAGATTCAGGCAGATGTGTCTTTAAAAACCCAGACATGTTTTTCATAAAGCTCTTGCCTCCCCGCACTACCCATGACCCACTTTAGAGGCAGCTGCTGAGGAAAGAGTCTGGGAAATGTACTGCGAAAATTCTTTGCAATCCTACTAAAAATCCTGCAAGGTTTTTCAAGTCTGGAGAGGTGGAGGTAGAAAGTAAATAAGGTGCATGGGAGGGGGGACCAACTGAGAACTGAGCATAGATATTAGAGGGGTTCCCAGAAAAACTGATACTAGAGATTTTTGCTCACCCTTACTGTGGAGCTACATTTTGAACAGACATATCTTATCTATAAGGAAAGAGGAAAAAGAACAGGGTCATTGCAGATCTATATCCAAAGCTGGATATCAGAGGCTGCTAGGGGAATACTGGTGGGGAAATACTTTATTCCATTGTTATTTTCACCACTGTTTTCTGCAACACAGCAAATGAAAGTGGGATTTCTGGATATATCTATTCAACGGACTGCCTCAAATGGGGGCTCATCTTGGTACACAGAGTCCAATCATTCTGGACTGTATTTCACACAAGACCCAGGTCTGTCCTTCCTCTCTCTAGCCACTGCTCCGCTAGTTAATTGATACTCTGCTTCCAGCATCACTTTGGGAAGCATAGCTTACCTCCAACAGCTGCATCACCTTCTGCCCACACACTTGCCTTCCTTCCCCCCCCCCCCCCTTTTAACAGCATGGGGTGGGGATTGTGTTGGCCTCCAGATACTGTTGACCTGTAACTCCTAGCATTCTTCACCACTGTCTGTGTTGACCAGGGGTGACGGGAGTTGCAGTTCAACAACATCTGGAGGGCTGCATAAGTCCCACCTCTGCTTAAGAAGTAAAAGTATTTTGATGTGTGGTGCATGCCACAGCTACAGTGAACGTTTGCCAGAAAACAGGGACTTTGGCCCTACTCCTGTTGTATTTCTCAGTCCCTGTCAAACCCCAGCAAAGGACTTTTCCAGTGAAGATGAATCTGAGCTCCCTGAGTCAGAACTGGAACTGGGTACCCCTTTGGACCCTGGATCTTGGGAACTGAGGCAAAGGGAGCTTCAACTTTAGAAGGTGGAGGCTCAGCCCCAAACTCTACTGCAAGATAAAAGCCAAAGTTGGACACTATCCAACACAGCACCCCTCTGTGAGCAAAGGCTCCTCACGAGTAGGGTGTCTCCCTTGGTGCAAACAACCTCCTTGGGGAAGGTAGTGCTTTTGAGGATAGCTTTTGCTGAAATGGCTCCTGTTGAGCTTGAGGGAGGGGGCAAGAAATTATGTGACTCTTGTGTTGATTGCACAACAGCAGATGCATTACTTCTAAGTTGGGGTAGATAGTCAATGCCACCACAGATACAACTAGGCTTCCACATCCTTAAACTGAATGTGAACATTGTGCTTTGGACAAAAATGTTCAAATGTTTTGATAGGGGAAGTTAGATGTATGTAAGGCACAAATGAGAACCAGTGTTGAAGTAGTGGTTTGAGTGTTGTCCAGTAGACCAAGACTTGAATCACCACTCAGCCATGGAAATCCACCTTGGCAATGACAGTGAACATTTGCCAGAAAACAGGAACTTTGGCCCTACTGCTGTTGTATTTCTCAGTCCCTGTCATACCCTAGCGAAGGACTTTTCCAGTGAGGATGAATCTGAGCTCCCCGAGTCAGAACTGGAACTGGGTATCCCTTTGGACACTGGGTCTTGGGAACTGAGGCAAAAGGAGCTTCAACTTTAGAAGGTGGAGGCTCAGTCCCAAACTCTACTGCAATGACAAACTCACTCTGAACAAATCTTACCAAGAACACCCATGATAGGTTTGCCTTAAGATCACCGTAAGTCAGAAAAAGGCAAACAAAAACAACACACACGTCTATACTGACTGCCAGAACTTGCTAGCTGTTCCTACATTCCTTGTTTGGTGTTCTACCTGAGCTCCCAATGAATAATAATAATATTTATACCCCGCTCTTTAGCCAAAAGGCTATCAGAGTGGCTTACAAATTGTTAATTAGACATTTGATGACCTTAGATGGCATTTGAGTTGGCTCTTGCACAACCACTGCGTTATTGCTGCTTGAAATTTTGACTGATCTTGACCCTGGTTCTGTCTCCTTCGCTGGACTGTTTGCTTCACCATGCCTTTCCCTTTTGACTCTGTTCCTGGATTTCCTTTGCCTGGTTTATTTACTTTGTATGTATGTCCTCACTTGTTTTGACCATAGACCATTAAGCTGGCTGGTTACTGGGAAACAGAAGAGTCTCCACCATTTTCTCCTTGAACTAAAGGAGGAGCATGAAACTCAACCTGGCAGGTAAACTTCTTAGCTGGCAGGTTTCCCTCTCAAACTCTGTGAGGAATACCTGCAAGGCAAGAAGTAGCACTACACTTTGTGTGTATAGTCTCCTGTAGGAAACAGTAGCAGGAGCTGGGGCCTGACGAAAGGCTGATGACAATGACAAAACAATAGTTACAATTAGCCGTCCATACCCATGGATTCTTTATCCATGGATTCAACCATCCATAGCTAGAAAATATCGGGGGGGGGGGGCTAAAAAAATCCAAAAAGTAAACCTTGATTTTGCCATTTTATATAAGGGACAGCATTTTACTAGCCCATTGTATATAATGGGACTTGAGCAAACATGGATTTTGGTAGCCACAGTGGGTCTTGGAACCAAACCCCAGAGGGTAACAAGGGCCTGCTGTACATACCTAGGCAGCACAGGTGTGACCTGACAATTATGCTCTGACTACTTTGTTCACCTACCAGTGATTCAAGAATAAATATCCCATTTGCTCAGTCCCCAATGTTTTGGTCTATCCTGTTCCCATGGCACCTCTGCCATTGTAATCTGAATTACACTGAGTAGCACATCAATTTTGTGTCTTCAAAAGAGTGGGCTAGGAGAAGCTGGCACACTTTCTGAAGGGAAATGGCAAAAGGTGAAGCACAATGGTGTGTAGTTTGTTGTGACCTCCCCTCCCCACCTCACCATCTGGCAGGACAACAGCCCTCCTTCAAGGCCCCCCCCAGACCCTCTTAGCTTGTTGGAGCTAATCAGTATGGAGGTCTGTGCCTTTACCTGCAAAGGGCAAGACTCAGAGCCCTTAGTGGGGGAACATGTATTAGTGGCACTCAGGGCTTTAAAGGGCAGCTAGAGAGGGGGACTAGGAAGCAAGCATGTCATAGCAGCTCTTTGTGTAATTTTTCTTTCCCCCTTGCTGGGTTAATGGAAGGGCCCTGTGGCGACAGTCTGTAATTAAACCATTAGCTGAGTAACTAACTAGTACAGCCTGCCACTGGTGGTTGTTTGCAGCAGGGCGGCACACGGGAGGGGAAGCCCAGCAGACAAGTGAAGGTAGGATCTGAGGAAGCAAGATAGGGCTGCTGAGAATGGATGCATGAATGGAGAACAGGAGACGAACAAGAGATTAAAGAGCTTGGCCCTAACAACAGGAGAAACTGAAATGAGGCTGCCAATACCATGGCTTTTCACATGGGCAACCTCTGCAATGGGCTCATTTCAATAAAGCCCAGCAAGCTTCCCCCAGCTGCATCTGAATATGTTTATAAGGAGATAGGGAGTGGCACCTGTTTGGCTTCCGGGCAGACAGCTAGTTCTGGACAATGACAGACATGAATGGACACTTTTCTAAAGGCCTTCACAAGTACACTCTCTTGTGAAGAAAACTTTCTTTTCAGGCCCTTATTCTATCATCTCCTGCTGCTGTTACTCTCTGCTATATGGTTCTCATTTCTAAAAGTGAGCACAGTATAACTAGGTTAAGTCTAAACTCAGAACAACAGGGTTGGAAGTTCAGGAGTTCCAGCAGAGCATGACAACATTCAGCAGTGCCATAGCCCACCTTAGTTTTAATGTACTCCAATCTTCTTTCCATTCTCCCTATTGGATTCTCATTTTGCTCCACAGCAGCAGGAAAAATGATAGCTAAAATGATATTTGAGCATTGGGGTGTGGGGCCTTTTATCTCTTCCATACTGGTTTATGGAAGCCTCTTGAATCCCCAAAAACTGGATTGTGGGCCTTCCAGATGCTTTAGGCATAAACTCACAGGAGTCTCAGCTAGCATGTCCAAAGATGAAGCAAAGGTGCCCACCCCTGCCCTAAATAATCAATTCCACTTTTCAGATTTAGACTGGCAACTCTAGGGATGATGACAGTAAATGTTCTGTGTGCCTATTCAAGGCTGCTTAATAAGGTCTGAAAAGGATTCTCAAGTCCGTTCTCATTCATTCTCACCAATTATTATGAGGTGGACAATGGTTGGGGGTTAGGAGGATGCATCCTCCTACTTTTTAATTTTTACCCCCAAATTCTACCTAGGGGAGTGAAAGGCAGTTTCACTATGGCACTCTCTGGGCTCTCCCACTATGGCACTCTCTAGTCTGTACTACCACCTCCCCACCCCTTTATAGGTTTGTCTTCTCTACAGGCTACACAAGCTTGGTAGTTAAACAAGCTGACTATTTTTGCCACAGAGAAGTCGGTTTCGTTTGGAGCAAGATGCTGAAAGGCATTCCCTGATAGTCAGCACACTGAGGAAAGCACAAAGAGGCAGACTTCTTTAGTGGAACTCGATACAGGGAATGTTTAGGAGGCTGACATTATCACAAGTTAACTCGCTTATACAACTAAGAGACAGAATGCACAAGACTTAATACTCAGACCGAAGGGCCCACTCTTACACTGGGCAAACCAGTGATCAGCTTGTATGCTCAATAACTCTCAAACTGACACATCACAGGAATATTACACAGAAATATGCAGAACTTAGGAAAGATTTTTTTTGGGGGGGGGGGGACTTTTGATCCTAAAATACCTGATTAGTGAAGCATGGCCATTAATCATGCTGGCTGAAGGATTCTGAGAGTCATAGTCCAAAAAAGTTACCTTTCCTAAGCTCTGAAGGTATGCTTAGCATTGTACAGTGAGTGTCAGAGACAACATGGAACAAACAGGATAGAAGAAGAAAAATGGGATTGAGAAACCATTCCTTGGGTGGGTTTGCTTTGCAAGATTTTTCAAAATGGAGAGTTCACGCCTCCTCTTAGGCTACCAGTAGCTCCTTCATCTTAGTTCAATCCACTACAAGCAGGAACATCATTGTATACCATACAAAGAAGGGCATTATGACAGGCATTAGCAATCCCTACCCATGCTGTCAAGCTCAGCCATGCAGACAATGAGCCAAGGGTTAGTGCAGATAACTGGTTTTATTTAAAGCCACCCCCTGCCTATCAAAAACCCATGTGGCTGACACTTTGAAGCTGGACCCAAGCGCTGAGCTGTTGCCCTAGGAGAGGAACACAAAGGGGCCTGAGAGATGAAACATTGGAAGCTGCCGCCGCCACAGTACCTTGAAGTAGAAAGCATGGGATAGAAAAGCATTGATTAAAAGGAGGCCAAGTGCATTATGGGAGGCTCACCAGTGACTTTGACTGCTAGAGCCTCCTCCTGAAATGGAGAAAGAGATCAAACTTGCTTCTTATTCAACAATCTTCAGCAGGGCCAGGCCAAAAACACACGGCTTCTTGGTGCAAAGGACAAGATGACTTCTCTGCCCTGGTCTCCATCCCATGTATGGAAGCTAACCAGACTAGCTGCTAAATCTTACTTCAAAACCAGTACAGTCAGCCCTCTGATCCACAGATTCAGTATCCATGGATCCAACTATCCACCATCCAAGATATGCAAAAATACATAAATTCCAAAAGGCAAATCTTGATTTTGTAATTTTATATAAGAGACACAATTTTACTATGTCATTGTATTTAATGGGACTTGAGCATCCACAGATTTTGGTATCCATGGGACATCCAGGAACCAAACCCCAGCAGATACCAAGGGCCCACTGTAATGGATAGAGTCCTCCACCATACTGGAGGGCATCAGACTAATTTGCTCTATCCTCCTAGATAGGGAAAAGACAATGGGTTCAAGAGAAACAGCTGAGGGGTTGCCACTGCTGCCCTTCAGCATCCAATGATTGCAACTGTTGCCCTATTCTGCCTAACAGTAGGGCCAGCCCTGATTTTCAACAATATGTCCTAGTGGAATATGTCCATGAACAACCCTTAGCTAGACATTAAGTGGACTAATGTTCACATGACCTCTGCATACTTAAAATGCACAAGCGTTATTCACTTCTTTGATGCTGAATTCAATGCTTTGCAGCCAGTTTTTGCAGTCCTGTGTACATCATCCTTTGTACTTTGCGGTCCCATGTACACAGCAAATGCCTCTAACGTAGTGAAAGACACATGCAAATGCAGTGATATCACATGAACTGCACTGTAGTAATGCTTTCAAGGATGAGAGAGCAAAGACACACAGAGTACTGACAGGTTGTCCCCTTAACAATGTCTCATTCCACCCTGAATGAATATCACAGTCATACATCTTTTAAAAAATAATAATAATATTTGCACATGCAAACAGCTGCATATATGAATGCTTGCATCAATCTGATGTTAGTAGATTTGGGATCACCTTTTCATACTGGTGTATTTCAGATTCTAGACCTGGTAATGGTGATGTTTCTTACAGATTTTTTTACAGGTGTGCTTTTATCTAATGTGTTTTATTGTATAATTATTAGATGCCCTGAGCATTATAGTTAGTAGAAAGGTTATGTGTGATGGATAAAATAGAACAGTAGTGATAGTAGTTCTACAGCACCATCCACATGTATGGCGCTGCACAGAGTAACAAAACTACCTTAAAGCCTGCAGTGTAAAATTCAGCAGAGAGGAGAGGAAGGGAGACGAGGAAAATGGACATGAACAGGTAATGATGAGTGGAAATATTTGGTTCTGTCACATATACTTTGCTGTTGTTGTTGTGTGCCTTCAAGTCATTTCTGACTTATGGTGACTCTAAGGTGAACTTATCACAGGGTTTTCTAGGCAAAATTTGTTCAGAGGAGGTTGCCTGAAGCTGAGAGCATATGACTTGAATAAAGCTGTTCAGTGTGTATCCTGGCCGAGCTGGGAATTGAACCCTTGTTTTTAGAGTTATACTTCAACACTCAAACTACTATGCCACAGGTTATATATAAACCTAAACTTAGATTTAATTTAACTAAAGAATGAGGTCTGAGGGCAGTGTAGAAGGAGATATAGAAAAAACTATCTTGGCAGCTGTAAATTAGGGGAAATTACTTTCAGAAAATACATCTTGGTTCTGATAGGCCTGTAACGGTAAAATATGAATTAATGCAGGAATGTGCAGCATGTAGATACTGACTGTATGTGCCCCCCACACCTTTGTTTCATGGCTCTCACAATACTGCAAAACTGTCAAAATGTCTGTTTTCTTCTTGCTGCTTCATTAAGGGAAGTAGACTGTCTGTCTAACAGATTCACAGGGCTCCCTGGTGCAGGAATTTACTCTAGCACCTTCAGGAACCACAAACTTTGCAATCATGTTTTGTCACCAATAGCAGTGGCAAATGTAGTGACGCCCATTTGTGTCCACACCAAATTCTGAGAAGTAGCCCACTCCTAATTTAGTGCTATGTGGATAGGGTTGCCATAAGTCAGGACCTCCAAACCGGGACAAATGTAGGACAAATGTAGGATAACCTTTTCAAATGTAGGACACATTTTTTTTTATAAAAATGGAGGACACGTGAAAAATTTTGGTGCTTTTTAAAAAATGTTAATATAAATGCATGTTTCTTAGGCATGATCAAAATGGAGGACATTTGGGCATTATTTCTAGACAGATGGCAGAAATGTACTTCCCTTTCTGGCCAAACACCCCCAACCTGCATTCCAAAACACACACAACAGCACATTTAGGCATTTCACATGGCTTTACTTAACATGGCCTCTTGCATCAGAGGCTTATTCCATAACCAAACCCCTTGGGTTTAACACTTAGCATGGTTTAACATGTCAAGGTGGTTTCACAGTTTTTGCACCAAGTGTACTTCTCAGAAGTGTGTACTTGGTCAAGGGACTTTGGTTTTTCTTCACTGCACATGAGTTTGTAAAAATCACAGCAATTTACATTGGTCTTGCCTCAGAGGCTTGCTGATATCAATATCACCATTAAAGAACCAAAAACACACAGAAAAGGCACTTTGGAAAGTCACACTCTCTCGGCTTCAGAAACAGTGCGTGCATGCCTCTGAAGCTGACTCATATCATCATCATAATCATCATCATCATCATCATCCTCCTATCACTGTCAAAACAAGGGAGACTTGTTAGCATTAAAACACACTTTGGAAGGTAACATTCTCTCGGTTTCTGAAACAGTGCCTGCATGCCTCTCAAGCTGACTCATATCATCATCATCCCCACCACACTATCATTGTCAAAACAAGGGAGACTTGTTAGCATTAAAAGCACCCCCCCCCCCAAAAAAAAGAAAAACACCTTGAGGCCTCTGGCCACCCACTCACTCACTCACTCACCTCCTCCTCCTTTTCCTCCTCCTCCTTCTACCCGTCTTCCTCCTCCTCCTCCTCCTCCTCCTCCTCCTCCTCCTTCTACCCCTCCTCCTTCTTCTCCTCCACCTCCTCCTCCTCCTCCTCCTCCTTCTCCTCCCCCCTCCTCCTTCTCCCCCTCCTCCATTCACCGCGCGGCCTGGGGTGGAGGAGGAGGAGGTGGGTGGCGCGGTCGTGCACAGGAGGCGGGGAGGGTAGCGCGGCCATGTGCAGGAGGCGCACCGCCTCTACCTTTGCCTCCTCCACGCGGCCACATGGCCTGGGGCGGAGGGGGTGGAGGAGGAGGTGGGTGGTGTGGGGAGGCGGGAGAACGTGACGTGCCCACGCACAGGAGGTGCCGCCTCTGCCTCTTCCATGTGGCCACGCGGCCTGGGGCAGAGGGGGTGGAGGAGGAGGTGGGTGGCGCGGACATGCGGGGAGGCGGGGGAAGGTGGCGCGGACGTGCGGGGAGGTGCCGCCTCTACCTTCACCTCCTCCGCCCCAGGCCTCGCTGCCCTCCTCTTCCTCTGCGCAGCCATGTGTGGTGGAGGAGGAGGAGGGCAGCGAGGCCCCGCGGGCCGCGGCAACCCGGCTGCAACTGGGGTTGTCCCGGTTTTTGGTGGCACCCGGGACGGGAGGGGGACGGTGCCGCCAAAACCAGGAAAATCCCGGTTGCAGCCGGGTTATGGCAACCCTATATGTGGATAAACCTAATGAAAAAACTCAGACTCTCATACTTCTCTCTCCCCTTTCATTCTGCATACCCATGGATTTGAGCGCTTGAATTATCTATTTTGTACACATTGGTTGGCCGATAAACATCTCACTGTTTTGCGGGATTTGAATTTTGTTGTACCCATGGAAGGAGTTTGGTAGAGTTTAGTTTCACTTTTGCAGAATGCTGGCATACTGCTATATTCTAACTAAGGTGGTGCTGTGTGCCTTCATGTCATTTCCAACTTTATGGCAACCCTTGTGTGTTGTGCCTTTAGATCATAAGAATGAGGGCAGAGAACTGTCTAATGACAAATTTGTAAGCCACTCTGAGAGCATTTCTAAAGAGTGGGGTATAAATCACAGGTTCTTTTGGAGGGCAAGATTTGTTCAGAGAGGGTTTGTTTTTGCCTTCCTCTGAGGCTAATAAAATATGACTTGCCCAAGTTCACCTAGTGGGTTTCATGGCCAAATGAAGATTCAAATCCTAGTCTCCAGAGTTATAGACCAGCATTCAAACCACTACATCATACTGGCTCTCTGTAACCAAGTTGAAAACCAATACAAAGTTTATTTTAAAAATAAACCAGATTTTGAACCCATGGTTTGACTTATTTAATCACTGATTAGAGGTCATTTTAAATCCAGGATCCCTGGTTTAATTGTTAACGCTAAACCAAATTCTATATAAGTAATACTAGACTCTGCAGAAATCCTCCCCCAGCCAAGTGGGAAAAAGAGACAGCATAAGGAGACTGGTGTTTCACTTGAGTGTATCCAGGCTCCTTCTGCGCATTGGAAATCCAGGGTTAGAGTTATGTTCACAGAAGCTCAATTATCTAAAACCTTCCACATGAAAAGATTTGAATATGCCTATGCAGGGACGTAGCTGGGGGGGGGGGGTTCTTGGGGTCCGGACCCCCCCTTCCATTAGAAAAATGAATGCTGTGTGCTGCTGCGCTGCCACACTCAAGCCCCATTATAATGGTGGCACTTAGTCTGGACCCCCCCCCCCCGTCCCAAAATCCTAGCTACATCCCTGGCCTATGATTTGAAAACTCTCATTTGCCCCACCTCTAGAACAATTTAATACTGGCATTCAAAGCTTGCTACAAGAGGAAAGTCTTAGAATGCTTCTGATGGGCTTTTATTTCTTTTACTTTATTATTTTGCTCTATAGTTCACTACACCTGAAATGTTCAGGATTGGTAACAGTTTTCAGTTCATAGCCATCATACTTGAAATGTCTTGATGAGTTGATTTTAAGATCAGCGACAGATTTCAAAAAGAATTATACAGTTCCCCCCACCCCCCACCGCTGTATGTAAAAAGCAACATCTTACACTCTGAGCAATGATTAAACAAATTTTCAGAGGGGCAGCTGTATTAGTATTTTACAAAAAGAACAAATAGTATTGGCACCTGAAAGATTAATGCTGCATTAAAATTGTTATGTGCCACGAGACTCTTCATGAAGATTAAGCAAGACTGCATAACCCAGAAGGCCAAGGTCAGGGCAGAGGTGCCCTCTTGTCCTTTGTTCGAGACAGCTGTGTGTTTTGGCCCAGCCCTGCTGAAGATTACTGAGACAGAGATGAGTTTGATCTCCTTCTCCATTTCAGGAGAAGGCTCTCACACCAAATGTTCAGAGTAGCAAAGGCATGCCAAGAAGCACACCCATGGACTGCATTTGGTCCACATTTTATAAATGTACTGCATTGACACAGATATTGTTATAAAGTCCAAATGTCAACATGTATGCTGTCTGCATCACTGAGACACCATGAGCTTGAATCTTCTCTCGACTTTGTTGAGATTCTGGTGAAATGAGTTAAATGTGCACAGGTACCAATGAAAAAACAATCTAATTCATCTTGATCTAGGTTTATGAACTCCCACCACTGATTAATTCTTATTTTGAGTAGGAACCCAGAAATCTCAATAAACAAAGGTCTGGGCCAGAAATCCAGAGGCAAAGCCCTTAATTGGGGAAAGGAAGGTCCTTCCATTTCTCATCACCCTTTTCACTATAAATGAAAGCAGTCTAGTGTTAGGCTAAGTGGTCAGGCAGCAGATGTAGGCCAGCTATTCTGCAACTAGCAGGAGAAGAACAATGCAAAGTAAGCAAATATATGCAATATATATGATTCATACAGAATATCACAAGATTCAGCTTTTTTGGATGCAAATTTCTGAAGGTTTTTTCTTTTAAAGCAATCCTGGACACCCTAAACAACGGCTGGGATAAGACCTCATGCCATCTTTGTATTTTTCTAATTAATTTTAACAGGATGCTTCCTCTAATTTTCAGGATACAGCAGTTCAGATATTTAAATAAAATAAATAATAAGGCACCATGTGGTTGGGGTTGTTACTGAATACACATTATTGTATGGAATTAACCTTTATATGAATTTTGTTTGGGCACATTTGAGAGTAGCTGCCATTAATGGTTAAGTAGCTGAAAGATGGTATGAATGTGGGCAAATACCAAGATGAGCATAGGTACCTGTCTCAAAACAGAAATGCCCTCTAGTGGATTCAATAGGCAGTACTCAATTGTCCATCCTCTCAAGTTTCCAATGAGATCTCCTCCCACCCCAAAAAGGAAGCTAGCTGATGGTATCTCTCCTTGGGAAAGAACCTGATGGACCTATGAAATCCTAGCACTTTCCTCTAAGAAAAGGGAGAGTTTGATCTCTTTCCCTTTACCAAAGGCTTCTGAAATACGGTGGGCCTTCAACACCAAATGCACTTGAATGAATGGAGACACTTTTCTCCTACCAAAGGAAGGATGCAGACTTCATAATCTTACATGAGACTTTCAATGAATCCCACTCTCCAACTAGCCACATTCTCCAAATCTAAAATTAGAGGGTGAGACAGATGGTACTGTGTGTATCCGATTAAACCAGAAGCCTTCTATCTCTCCCACTTCCAAAAACCTTTGAGGAAAAGCTTTAGATATTTAACACTATATAAAAATTAAAGTGGTATTATTCCACACTGCAGCTAAAAAATGGCTCTCAAAGAATAATGAGAGAGAATTAACTACTATGAAATTGCATGTTGTCTATTATTTTAAGGCACATCAGTTATTCTGGGGCAAAGAATATGGTGGATATAACTTCTCACTCCCCTTTCTTCTGAACTAAACTGGAAACTATTAACACCAAGTTACTCAGAGATGGAAATTATATTTTTTTGACTACAACAACCAGAAGCCCCAGCCAATATGGCCATACTTTCTGGAGATTGTCATAAAAATAATATTTCCAAGGTCTAAGTTACCTGTGCACCATCTCCAGCTCGCCAGCTATTTCTTCTTCTTAGTCTGCACCTATCTCCTTGATGAATTTCACACACAACACAGAACACAGCACTTCCTGTCCAGGAATAACTCAATAAGCCAAGTTGAGCCTGACTAAAGCAAAAGGCTGGGAAGGTCAGAAAAGTTACCTAGTCCCACATTTTGCCCAAAGCAAGGGCCATCCACCCAGCTACCTCCCAAGTCTCCATTTTTTGTGCTCTCAGAGGTATACAGTCAGCCCTCTGTATCCACTGATTTTTTATCCATGGATTCAAGAATCCATGGTTTGAAAATATTTTTAAAATATATAAATTCCCAAAAGCAAACCTTAATTTTGCCATTTTATATAAGGGACACAGTTTTACTACACCATTGTATTTAATGAGACTTGAGCATCTATGGATTTTGTTATTGATGGGAGGAGGGTCCTGGAACCGAATCCCAGTAGATACCAAGGGCCCACTATATTATAAACAAAGCTAGTGAATCTTTGCACTGAGCATGTGCTCACATAGGACAAACAGTTCCTCTCAATTCCTCACAACAACACCAAGCAACATGCAGCAAAAGAAAAGTATGCGAGGAAGGAGAAGACCCAAACAAGTACACCAATATTTAAAAATCCCTGCAGACTTTAACCAATCTGATTAGGATCCTATGAGTTCCTCTGCGGAGGCAAGGCAGCAATAGTGCAAGAAGAGAAGATATCAGGGATGCTGCGGCCATGAAGGAAGGATAAAGTTTGTTATAGGAGCTCACAGGAATAGATAGATATTGGGTCTGAGGGCCCTGTTTCTAATTGCCTAGTTCAAAAAGGGGTAGGTGTCCTTAGATCTAAAGGTGTTCTGAGTGGCTTTCAAGCTGCCCATGCCAAAGGAAAGATAATTTTCTAAGCAGCTCCAAGTACACTTTAGCTCTGAGGATACCCCTCTTAGAAGCCAGGGATTAAAAATGGGCCACTCAGAGATAGTAGTCAGTCCTTCCAACAAGTTCTATATCTGTTGTTGCCCTTGCCCCACTCCCCTTCCAACACGAACAGAGAGAAAGCTAGCAGGATCCCAGCCCTCTGACTGTACAGCATGGTGGAAAATTATTTTCCATTTACAAATGTAGTGATGAACCAGGCAGAGAAAGAACAAATTCCCACCAAATGAGAAGGATCTGTCCAAAAGGGAAAAACAGTAAACAACATCCCAGCTATCATGTACTGCAGGAGTGAACACCTGTGAAAGGCTAGGGGGTCACATTAGCCCCCTAGGAGTCCTTGGAGGGGTGCATATGCACTCTCTCTCTCTCTCTCCCTCCCCCCCTCTCACACACACACACATACACACATGAAATTTAAATATCCAAACACCTCTAAGGGGTATGGGGACACTTCTACTATGTTTTAGGTTTCAAACCATGCATCTCTTAAGCTTAAATTGGCATAGTGGTTTGAGCATTGGACTATGAAGATTTTCACACCAGTGCTTACTGTGGGTTAAGCGCTGATAAAACATTCCCCAAGTGCAAAGATGCGAAAGCTGATCGCTCGTGTGAAACGTCAGTGAAGCATCCCCTCGCCTCTACCGTCCTTGAATCATTCGTGGAGCAGCCATTTTCTATTAACACAAAGTTCCCGTTAATAGGAAATGGCTGCTCTGTGAACAATTCAAGGATGATAATGGCGAGGGAACACTTCACCGACATTTCAGAAGCACGACCAGCTTTCACACCCTCATGCTTCAGTAACGTTTTACCAGCACTTAACCCACAGTAAGCACTGGTGTGAAAATCTTCTATGACTCTGGAGAGCGGGGTTTGAATCCCTGCTCTGCCATGGAAATCCAGCTGGTGACCTTGGCCAAATTACACTTTCTCAGCCTCAGAGGCAAACCCCCTCTCAAGAAACGTCCCAAGAAACCCTGTGAAAGCCCTGTGCCTTGGAAGTCGCCATAAATCAGAAATGACTTGAACTCATACACACAGTCAGAAAGAAATGCACCCATAACTCCTAGTGGACATTTTGGAGCATTCTAGAACAAGATAAATATTTTTGCCATACACACACACACACACACACACACACGAATTACCCAGGGGGAGGCCCACAAAATGCCCTGGGGGGGGGGTCATATGTACCCCCGAAGTTCCACTTTGCTCACCCTTGCCTTGATGTATGCAGTACTGAAAGATTCCCAAGTTCACTCATGTGAGGCAAGTGGTTTTTGAAACCACTTTAAAAAAGTTTCCTCAGAAAGCACACAGAAAAGTGCTCTAATTTTATAAAACATCCTTGTATGTGACAAATGAGTAAGTGTGTAAAACAAGTTATTACTATAGACTGAAAGTAAAGGTACAGGAGTAGAAACATAAAGAAATGCCAAAATCAAAGACACAATGAAGAGATCAGACTTTTTCTCTTGCTTTTAACTTCACTTAACCAACTATGGAACAAAATTACACAGGGGATGCATCTGAGGCATGTTGAGTTTCTGTATGGAACAACGGACAAAAGAAAAACAGCAGAAAGGAACAGAAAATATAAAAAGAAAGATAAGAGCAACTGGAGAAAGAGCTGAAGAAAAGATGTTGTGTCAAATAAGAAACCATGGACACACTGAGTGTGATTTTAGCGAAAAGGCAGGAAATGAATTTAATAATTAAATAAACCATTTGCTTGCTTGTTTGTTTGTATACTTGCTTTTTTTCTGACCTATCCAAGATTTCAAACACTGACAGAATTGTCATGATTTTTTCTTTTGAAAGTAAAACTTTTCCCTTTACCCCAAATGCAAAGAAGCCTTTCCTAAAGTTGTGACATCTAGAGGATTGCTGTCAGAAAAACAGGAGCTGTGATATGCAGGGGAAGCAGAGAGATCTTGTCAGACTTGGAAAATGGGAAACAAAGGTAATGCCATGAAAGCCTACCCAGCAGCTTATAAATTCTGCAAAAAATTATCATCTGCACTGTGAATACATGTAGTAGGTGAAATTGGCTCTTCGTGTAGCCATGTCAGGTTATTTGGTCATACAGCTCTTAATTTTAGTGTGTGTATTTAGATCAGGGATGGGAAACTCTGGGATGGTGGGCAAACATTAGCCCTCCAGGAGACAATGGAAGGCAACACTCTCTATAGTTAAAACAATTTATTAAAATGCTTCATAATGCCTCTGAACACTCTGGGGGGGGGGGGCATTTTCAGCCTACCAGGCCAGATCAAGACTTTTTTAGCAACAAAAAATGAATAGAAATCACTTCTTGAGGAGCCCTGGTGGTGCAGTGGTTAAATGCCTGTACTGCAGCCACTCACTCAAAACCACAAGGTTGCGAGTTCAAGAGCAGCAAAAGGGCTCAAGCTTGTCTCAGGCTTGCATCCTTCCGAGGTCGCTAAAATGAGTACCCAGATTGTTGGGGGCAAATTAGCTTACAGTTGTAAACCGCTTAGATACTGCTTAGGCAGTATGAAGCGGTATATAAATGAAGCTTGTTTGTTTGTTTCCTGTTTTACTAAATGGCATCTGCTGGGCCTAAAATCACAAAATTGCCTCTATGCTCCAGAGGGCATTTGTGGGCAAACTTTCTTTTAAATAATGTTTTTGTCAAAATCTTTTCTACCCCTGTGGGGGCTGCATATAGCCCACAGGCTAGGCTTACCACACATACTATTTTAACCCTTTTTTTGTTTTTCTAGACTATCCCGTAATTTTAATATAAATGTCCCGTCTTCAAGAAAAATGCTTTGTTACATTGTGAAAATGGTTTGAAGTTCCCTATTTGAAATTGTGGTGGTCAAAAAACAAACAAACAAAAACACAAAACTGTGTCATAGAGTATGAAAAGTTTTATGATAAGTTGTTGAAAGACCGAAATTTGCTGCGTAAGATTACTTCATATGAGAAATATTCCTGGTATGAACATGGTGAAATACTGCCCACCTCTACCTCTACCTAAATTTTTGTATGAGTTCTGTCACTAAACAATAATTGTTAGTGTAATACGTTCATGTAACAAAACTTTTATCGCCTTACTTTTTCATGAATATGGAATATTACATAATCCCATCCCATTTTTGCCATCCCAATGTCCTGTTTTTATATCAAGGAAATATGGTCAGCCTACCACAGGCTGTATTTTGCTCACTCCATTTAGATAGTGGGTGCACAGCCTGACACTTTGCAGATGATTCTGGGTTATGATTCTTATCATTCCTCAGCACTGGCTATGTTGGAAGGGAGCTTGTGTACTCCTGATTTAAATTTACATCCTGTCCCATCCCCAAAATTCAGAAAGAGAAAGAACTAGTATGTTATCAGCACTGCAGAAATAATCTGCACTGCAGAAATTTTTAGAAAAGTGTTTAATAATAATTTCTGCTGTGAAATTCAAAATATTTTCTGATTAAGTACTGGCAACAATAGTACTTTTATTTAGAAATGTACAGTGCTTTGCAATTTGTATGTAACAAAATTGTATTTGAGTTTAAGGTTCTTCAACAGGTAGAGGATACTGAGGGAACTTCTGTATCCTGACTGACTGTCTTTTTGTGTAATTGTTACTCTAGGTCTAAACTGCACTGCAGAAATAATGCAGTTTGACACTGCTTTAACTTCCATAGTCTTTTATGACACCAGAGCTCTCTGACAGGGAGGGAAGGCTAAATATCTCACAAAGCTACAAGTCCCAGAATCCCATAGCATTGAGCCATGACAGTTAAAGTGGTCTCAAACTGCATTATTTCTGCAGTGCAGTTTCGACCTAGGGTAACGATTACACAAAAGCATCCTCTACCTATTGAAGATCCTTAAACTCAAACACAATTTTACAACATACAAATTGCAAAGCACTGTACATTTCTAAATAAATGTACATGTTTCCAGTACTTAATCAGAAAATATTTTGACTTACATAACAGAAGTGGTGTATTTTATTTCTGAAAGAAATAAAATGCTTCCTCCCCTCCATAAATCACTAAATTACTACAGTAATTTATTCCTTTTTTTTTTTTAACCTAAAGAGAGCTTTGTTTCTTTTCTTGACCCTTGCAGTGCATGCTGTGACAGTGAAGGCTCATGATGTGATTGTCCACAAGGCAACTGGCCCATAACATAGCTTTCCAAGGGCTGCTTCACTCAAATTCCCCTTACCTTGTGTGGCTGAAGTGACAAGGACGGTGGTGATGCAGAGACTCCAGAGGGCATGGATGAGCCGGGCCATGCTGCACGTGATGCTGGAACTGTCAGCAACTGGGAGCCACTCTGGTCATCCCAGAGTGTGGGAAGCAATAGCTGGCCTGGTGGAGAAAAGAAAAATCTTGAGTCCAGTTAAGACCACCACAATGCTGAGCTAAGTTTTGCCCTCCACCCTTATTTTGCCCCCAGAAAATATTATATTCTCTTTCCTTATGGCACCCTCCAGATTGACACATCCTTATGTGTCAAAGGCTTGCAAGGAACTATACTCCTTTCTATCTCTTTGTTTGCTTGTTAATAGCACACTTTTCTTCCAATGAGCTCCATGTGGTATACATACTGTACAGTATATACTCATGTATAAGTCTAGAAATTTATGTCAAAAAAATTATCCTGAATCAACTTATCCATGGGTCAATGTAGGTACTATACTTTACCTCTTATTTAAAAAAGGAACCATCACATGGTGAAAGGTGAGAGCATAATCTGTCCTGGAAGCATTGACTCTACTCTCTCATCTATCCAGCCTTTAGTGTGAGCACAGTTACGCCTGCTGGAATTTTGTAAATTCTTTGGCATTATTTTCCTTTGCTTCATCCTTTAGGTTCTGTGTTACATGTCTCTAGATTTTACCCTCTACTTATTCACAGGTCATATAAAAATCCATAATTTTGGCCCCAAAACCTGCCTTTGACTTATGAATGAGGTTGATTTATACAGTAGGTCTCCTCCTTCTGACTTAATCCTGTGAAGTAGATCAGGCTGATAGAGAGTGACTGGCCAAAGCTCACATAATGAATTTCATGGCTCAGGAGAGTAGAACCTGGATTTCCGAAGTCTTGGACCAATATGCCAAGTGAGCTATACCTCCCCCCTCCTTCTCTAGAAGGAACAGTTTGAACTTGACTGGTACTGGAGTTATTACTTCCGGGGATAAATCACCCAGAAGCAGAGCTGATTTTAATTAGAACATATTATATCATACTGGGGTGGACAAAATTCAATCATGCACCTGCTAAGCAACAAAAAGGGGAAGAAACAGAAGCTAAAACCCAAAAGGATGCATACTTCTGTTTAGTTTATCTCTTCCACACAAACATACACATATGCTGGATGCTTTTTAAACACACACATATGTTCAAGCAGATTCTAGGTATGTCTACCTGCTTACTAAGAGACATCTTGTTTCTTTCGCTTGTCTCCAGACTTGCAAAACATCAAATCACATTACATATGTCAACTCCACTGCTTTTTAAAACATTCCACCTAAATAACTTTAGTGGTTCATCACCATCAATGTACATATGTACGCCTTTCAACTCCAAGCAGTCTTGGATGAAGCTGATTATCTGGATCCATTTCAAACTGGCTTCAGAGCTGGACACAGAGTCGAGACTGCCATGGTCACCTTAGTCAATGATCTCCGTCTGGGCATCGACAGGGGAAGTGTAACCCTGTTGGTGCTCTTGGACATCTCTGCGGCCTTCGATACCATCGACCATGATATCCTTCTGGAACGCCTGAGAGAGTTGGGTATCGGGGGCACTGCGCTCCAGTGGTTCCGATCCGACCTCTCAGGAAGGTTCCAGATGGTGAGGCTGGGGGACAGCTGCTCTCGGAAAAGAGAGCTTACATCTGGTGTCCCTCAAGGCACCATTCTGTCCCCCATGCTGTTTAACATTTACATGAAGCCGCTGGGAGAGATCATCCAGAACCATGGAGCATGGTGTTATCAATACACTGATGACACCCAGATCCATCTCTCCATGGGTCCAACTGATACAGTGACTAAGGATGGCACCTCCCCTCTGGATGCCGGCCTGAGGTCAGTAATGGGCTGAATGAGGGAAAACAAACTCAAGCTGAATCCAGAGAAAACAGAGGTACTCGTGATAGGTACCCCAAGTCCAGACAGGGAAAATTGTCATCCTATCCTTGACAGGGTCACATTCCCCCTAAAGGATAAAGTCAGCAGTTTGGGAGTACTCCCGGACTCATCCCTGGAGTTATCATCTCAAGTAGATGCGATGGCCAGGAGTGCTTGGTACCAGCTTCGGCTGATAAGCCAACTGCATTCCTGTCTGGACCGAAAGGACCTTGAAACAGTAGTACACGCACTGGTAACCTCTTGCTTGGATTTCTGTAATGCGCTCTACATGGGGCTACCTTTGTACCAGGTTCGGAAGCTTCAACTGGTCCAAAATGCTGCAGCCAGATTGGTCGTGGGAACTTCAAGATCCGACCATATAACACCTGTGCTAAGATCTCTCCACTGGCTGCCAATTAGCTTCTGGGCGCAATACAAAGTGTTGGTTATTACCTATAAAGCCCTATATGGCTTGGGCCCAAGTTACTTGAAGGAACGCCTCTCCCTACATAATCCGCCCCGCACTCTCAGAACAACGGGGAAATATTTACTCGAACACCCGAGAGTGAGACTGACATCAACTCACCAGAGAGCCTACACGGCAATAGCTCCATCCCATTGGAATGCACTCCCGGAAGAGATCAGACTCAGTCTCACATTGGAAGCCTTTAAAAAGGCATTGAAAATCCATCTTTTTCAGTTAGCATATCCTTCCAACTCTATATAGAGATATAACACCCCAATAAGACCAGGATGCCTAGCCAAAACTGATAGCGTGACTGTTTGATATATTGTTTTTAAGGATTTTAATCTGTATGAAATTTTTGATGTATTGTATTGCATTGTATTGTAATATGTTATAGCTATGATATGTGAAGCACTTTGATCTGGAGGAAAGGCAGTATACAAATAAAAGTTTTATTTATTTATTTATTATATGTAGATTTCTTTAAAAAATAAATAATCTAAATGCTTCCCACCCCCTGCTCCTCAAATGCCAGGAAATTACAAATTTACCACCAAGAGCTGATATTAGCTCATGACGAGCTTCTGAGTTCTTGTGACCAAGAAACTATAGTGAGATGTCCTTAATCTCTGGCTGATTCAACTGCTATGGGCTCTCAAATATTCCACCACAATTTCTCCCCTTCACATAAGAACATACATACGTTTAATTTTTCCTCACCATCCTATCTGCTGACAAATATCTTCATGTCAGACATGGAACCACTGTACACTGTAGGTGATTCTGGGTACATTCCAGAGCACAAATCCAGTTTCACACAGGACCACCTGGTCCTGTCTAATGAACCCACTGCCATGCCCCTCAAACTGAGAATGTATCCAAGCTGGAGTGCATAGTTGTCCAGAATGTGGAAGCTGGTTCATCACAAATTATCTTCTTAATGATGAACTGCTAACCAAGCTCTTGAGAACCTCAGTGTCAAACACTGCTAAAGTGCCTTTCAGTTGTGCATCTCCCATGAGCTTTTTTTAAAAACAGGTGCAGCCCACAGAAGAAAAGTAAAATAGTCCCTCAAAGAACTATACTCAAATATTACAAAACTCACATTTAACACTGACAGTGCTAATGATCAAATGGGGTTGCAAATGGGTTTTTTGTTTGTTTATTTGTTTGGTTTGTTTTGGAACACAGCACTTTTTACTTTAGCAGAAACAAATAAGCAGGAATTCAAACGAAGCAAAGCTTTTCATGTAACAAATATGAAACAACAGGAATAGCTCTACCTGATAAATGTTGTTGAAGGCACTGGAATCCTGTTAGAAAAAGAGATGGTGATCTCATGACTGAACAACTAATACTTTGTCAGTATTAGATATGTACAATGTTCTGTTCACCATCTGACAAGAGTACAGGAATTTAAAAACAAAACAGAAAGTAGGGGTAAACAAGGAGCCCACAGAAGTTATAGAAAATGCTTAAACTAAGTCAGCCTTTGCCAAGCTTTTGTTCTCCAGCAGTGTTGGATTTCAACTCCTACCACACCAACAAAGGCCACACTAGCTAGAGATGGGATTTGTAGTCCCAACACAGGTGGTGGGTGGCAGTTTACAGAAGATTCGACTAAGCAGCTGTCAGTTGCTAGGAATTTTTACAAGGCTGAACTGCCAATTCTATGTTTGTAGAACAGAACTGGAAAATCATTCATGGGGAGGGCCAGAATACAAGATTTCTATTCTATGTGTGCAAGATACTCTTTTCTCTCTCCATTTCCCCATCTTCATCCCTGCTATGAGCACCATGTTAGGCCCCAGAGTGCTACACACCCATGGTGAGGTACACGTCTCTCCTTCCCCACACAACCACCTTTTAATTTCAACAGTTGGAGTCTACACATACACACCACAGCATGATGGGAACCATTTCCACTTTATGTTCTCTCAATTGTACAAAGGAAATAGAAATTCTCATTTACCCACTGACTGGAAAAGACCATTTAGATATGAGAAAGGGGGTAGCTCAGATCTAACTGGTGGTTGCAGAAGCTGCTGTCTCTGCCTCCTCCTCCTTGATGGAAAACAAATGATATAATCAATATACAGTCAACCCTCCTAACACCTCAAATATCTGCAAAGGAGCAACCTTCACTATTTCCAATGGTGCGCATGCGCAGGGGTGCACCCCATTCAAGCCTATGAGGCTTAAATATGCACAAGACTCCTTTTTTGTGTGGGAGATCCAGAACAGATCCCCTGGGAAAACGGAGGGCCAACTATAAAAACAGTAGCTCCTTCTCAATGTTGGATGCTTATAATGTATTTTTAGTTGTATTTGAAAATGTAATGTAGAACATTCAACTAGTATCTCAGATGCTGAGACATCCAAGCCACTTGAAGAAGCATTCTAACATAACTCTTCTATGGCCAGGTCAAAGGGATAGTCTAGACTAGAGCAGGGGTAGGCAACCTGTGGCCCGTGGGCCGGATGCAGCCCGGCGAGGCCTTGGGACCGGCCCCAGCCCGGTCCTGCCACCGATTGCTGCCGGGGCCTTTGGCGTCTCGCGCGAGGGGCATGGTGGGGCAGTTGTCTATAGAAGCCTCAGAAACATGCATTTATCTTAACATTTTTTAAAAAATCAGCAAAATTTTTCGCGTTTCCTCCATTTTTTATTTAAAAAGTGCCCTCCATTTGAAAATTTTGTCCTACATTTGTCCTGGTTTATTTATTTATTTGATTTTAAAAAAAAATTTAAATTATTTATTTTTTGGCTTCGGCCCCCAGTTGTCTGAGGGACAGCAACCCGGCCCCCGGCTCAAAAGGGTTGCCTACCCCTGGTCTAGAGTGTCAGAGCACTATCTGAACAGCAGCATCATAGTTATTTCAAAGCAACACTTTCAGTGAAATTTGTTAAGATAACCAGGATAGAACAACAACAAAAATGATTTATTATAGTAAGTTGTTAAGAGATCTTGTAGCACCTTTGAGACTAACTGAAAGAAAGAAGCTGGGAGCATGAGTTTTCGTAGACTTGAGTCTACTTCCTCAGATGCACTCAATTCTACGAAAGCTTATGCTACCAACTTCTCTCTTTCAGTTAGTCTCAAAGGTGCTACAAGATCATTTTACACACTGATTTTCCAGACTAACATGACTGTGTCTTTGAATTCTACAACTATGGTAAATTCTGTTAGAGTACAAAGCACGCAAAACTTACCCACAGCAGGGACTGGCAATGGAAATTCCCAGAGAGGAGTAACCATGCTTAACATGACTGATATATTTTTATTTACCTATTTTTTCACATATAGGTTGCCAGAGTGAAAACTGGGGAGGATTCCTGTTTCTTAAATAGTTCTGTTGAAGAAGGAGTTTTAGCAGGTGTTGCTTATAACCTACTTGACAAGCAAAACCTGCTGAAATTCCTGCCCCTGCACAATATAAAGGGTAGAGGAGCCATCCCCAATTTTCAATCAGGCAGTCCTACTCACAGAACCCAATCCTTCACCATCCCAGTTCTCACTGGGCAGATGGTTTGCCTTATCTGGAATATCACACTTGTTTACTTCCCTGGACATGTGTACTGGTTTTTTCCTCCTTGTGAATTTTAATACACTCCAAATCTTTTCCATCCATCAGGGTCACGAAAGATTGTGACAGAGCTCCATCAGACATAACTGTGACAGAGTCTGGTAGTAAATACTTACAAATAAATAGTTACCTGATATTATTTCTTTCCTCAATACTACTGTAATTAAGGTGTCATTATATTACACTGAATTACAACTGCAATGTAATAAGAGAATGTCAATCTTTTTATAGCATAACTGTAACCTTTTAGTTACTTTTATAGTTATGGGGAGCCTCACTAAATGCAGGAGAAGAATAGTTCACATATATTGATTTGTGCTCTGCCTCAAGTTGCTGCCTTGTGCCATGCTGTGAGTACCAAAGGTAGATGGGGAAAGTGTGTGCCACATGCTTTCTAGCAATCATACATTTATTTATTTATTTATTTTGGGAATAGCAATTTGGTTATTTTTGAGAAAAATAACTATTGGGCCCTCTTTGAACTATAAGAGCTAATTGAGTAACCTCAAGCTCTGGATTTTAGAGTATTCTGAAAGAAAATAGACCCCATAAAAAACTATAAATGTTTGGCATGCTCATCTTTGAATAGCATTTTCTGGTTTGGAACATAATGCCCACAGAAATCACAGAACACTCTTAAACTAGCTCAGCATTTGGCATACAGTATATTTGGAACCATGCAGTATAGATTCCTTCTAGTTTGTAGGTGCTTGAATCAGTGTTGACTGTTATACGGGCTTGTTGGCAGTGGCACCCTACAACTGTCAGTCTGCAACAATGGAGGGCTTTACAGGTATAAAAACAGCTTCCTGATCTAGTCAACAAAATTTGAATGTGGTAAATTTTAGCAGTAAGTTTAATGACTGAATCTGCGTAGTCTGTGTGGAAATGTCTTGGAAGTATATAGATCACCATTCGCAGAAAACACCAGTCAATGTGTTCAGCTTTTTGTTGGCACTTTTCCTCCTTTGTTTCTTATTGTAGGATTGCTTTCCTATCTTATTTCATTTTGGGGTGAGGGGCAGGAAGGAGGGAGGAAGAAAGAGGATGAGAGATGGACAGTCGGATATCCTTACTTATCTTGAATTAATGGATCTCATTTATGAATCTTATTCAAAACACTAGCCTATGTTTTGTCATTGTTTGCTAATGATGTATCACATTAGATCTTGTATCAGGTTGTCCATTAAGAGAACTCCTTTCATGTCTCTATGGAGTTCTCTTACCTTTCTTTGAAAAATCTTCAGAGAAATTGTGATTCCAAATGGCAAGCACTGAAAACAGAATCTCTCAAAGGGAGTGATAAATGTTGGCAATTTGCCACTGTGGTAATCAAGGGCGTTTCCCAAAAACACTTGAGGAATCCGATTTGGAAAATATTTTGGCTTCTGATACTTTTTGGGAAAAGCTCCTATTAACAGTATACAGTATATCTTTCTTAGACTACAACTTGAAAGGGCTTTTAAAGATTTATGCAAATATGCATTTTCCTTAAACAAGCAGAACTACAGGTAAATACCACAAAACAGGATCAATTATTTTCCTAATTATGCCATGTTAGCTCATCTTTTCCAGATCCATTTTTGCCTTGTGGAGTAAGGAATTGGGAGTTATGCAGAGTATTTGTTCACTCTCTGCTTTTGATCCTAAAACAATGGTGATAGGGTGCCTTTTTCCACGGCAGTTTCTTCTAACTCTTTCTTTTGCAAGAATTTTCATTAGTCCCATGCAGCAACTATTCCATTGCACAATACAATATCCAAATTAGGGTCTCGTATCACATATAAATATATAAACTGGTGCTCTTTGTAGTTTATTTGTATGGTGAAGCACTGGTTGACAATGCAGGATACTTGCTGGGCTGTGAAAAATACCTGATAGTATCCTGGAATTCTTTGTCAGATTCCCCCAAAGTAATTCCAAATCCAGCTGCACAATATCTTTATTAGGAAGAAACAACACAAAAGAGTTTGTAAACTTCAGAGTTCTCCAGAACTCATAATCAGACTAGACAGTACAAGAAAGCAGAGCATATGGGAAAGAAACAGAAAAATCCAGAAATTAGCCCAGATGTTATAACCATGAGATGTGCAATTCAGATTTATTTGTGAAATGGATAATACAAAGTGAATGAATTAGAAAGTGGTAGAAGTTGTAAGGATCAAAGTACGTCCAGGTTTCTGGGACAAGGCAGCATTTTTAAAGCCAACATTTCTAAAAACATAAAGGCAAACTATAATACAGATCTGTCTCTTATCCTGAGCAAAAATATAAAAGAAAACAAACAAACAAGCAAACAAAAAAAAAATAGGGGGTGGCAAAGTCCATGGACACAATGGTACTACATCATCAGTCTGTTCTGAAATTAATGGCTGTCCACACATTGTCCAATTTATTCTCTATGGAGGACCAGTATCTTCACAAAACAAGGACCTAGGAAAAACTTGCTCTCTGCTAGTGTGGTCGCTTCATACATCATCTGGGTGCATATGATACATGGCAGCAAGTCTCCAGTCTTAGAACATCTCCAGCATTGTGTTTGTCTAGTCGAGCATTCCTCCCACCTCCTCCAATTCTGTTCTGAATCTTTCGACATCTTATGCGTGCTGTCTCAAAGCGTGGGCCTTTTTAGTTCAGAGTGGTTTTAGAACAACTGGACTGATTTTTTACTGAACTCTTTTGTCAAGCCAGAAAGAGTGATTTTGCCCTTTCCAAAATGACTGCTGAAACTCAGTAAAGGCTGTTTTTTCCAGATAATTCCCAAATTGTACTAGCACCCTGATCTGAGCTTTGATCAATTTAGATTGCCATTCAATCCTATGGATTTTGTGAAGGATTAAATCCTCTATTTGTTACATTATTTCAAGAAAGCCTTTCCTGTAGAATTTGAAGCACCAATCTACCTCTTTTAAAAAAAATCTATGAATTTGCAACATTCAGGTCCTCAGACAAGGGTTCAAAAATGACTCAACATTCTCCAAGCTTCTGAGCTATTTGACAGAACTGAATGCTCTTATAAACTATATTCCACTTGGAGATGAAACATGTATTAAACATGGCCAAAATGCAGCCAAGGTTGTGTTTATGACCCTCTTCATTAAAGACAAAGGGTTTATAAATTTTACTGGTCTTTTTCCTTACGGCACAAATTAAGGCTCCTCCAGAATGGCCAAAGGCCTCAGGATCTGGTGGGAACTGAAGTTATATTTAGTGGGATTTTAAAACATACTCACAGAATGTTCTTTCTAACCCATTCCTTTTTTGTGGCAATTCCTAGTACTCAGCAACTTTTTATACCTGCTGCAGAGCCCCCCCACCCCCACCCCAAATCCTGAGACTTTCTGACAGAGGCCATGGTATATGTCACATTTGTCTAGCTCTTGTCCTGTTTTTCCCCGCTACATTTTTGGCTGTAACAAACATGACTACAGGGGCACAAAGGGATGTCTTGAACCGCCCCTGCTCAAGATGCATTAGGACCGCAGCAACCACATGCCACATTGCTGAGGGTGCCCTCTGCCGTGGGCCCAAATTTGAGCAGGAGAACAACCCACTCCTTTTTGGGCCACATTTCTGCAGCTTTGGCAAATCTTGGGAGCATTTGTCATCTAATCACCATGCCCCCCCAAGCCATGCGGAAGCCAGCTTTTTTGGCCTGTCTGTTTGGGCTTACATTTCAAATGCGGGTATGACATTCACCATGAAGATTTCCTGCCAAGCTGATCCTGTTGATCTTCCTGACTGCATTTCTGGTTACCAGACTGAATGTCTCCCCACCTTTGGGGCGGTGGGATTGCAGTGCTAAAGTGGCACAGCCTTATATTAATTATATGACTATACAAAATGCTGCTCAAAAATACAAACTAAAAATATAAATAATGTACGCTGGACAGGGGCATTTAGCAATTACCAGACTCAAGTCTATTTTGTCTCCTTATTTTTAGAGTTACGGGTATTATTCTGTGCCTGCGCAGCAATTTCAGATCCTACTGGAATCTCTAGGGAAGACTTTTTGGCTGTATCTCCACCCACCCTCTATATAGGCAGGATGTCTTGCCACCCTTTCTCAGTTCCAAAAGGTCCACCATAAGAGCAGACAAGGAAGAGAGAAGGACACGACAGAGGGGAAGATGGGCAAGATTTGTGTGGATTCACAGATGACCAATTGAAGAACTACAGTTACAGGTAAGCAACCTGTCCTTCTTCTTCGTGGTCTCTGCGAAGTACATAAATGGGTTAGACTGGCAAGCTTCTCCCATTGTGGAGGAGGGAGTGTCCTGGCAATAAACAACTATTAAACCAGAAACAGTGTGAGTGTCATGTCTGGCAAGTGCCAACTAACCTTAGTGCATTCCGGAAAGGCAAACAGCTCTGCCAAAGGCTGCTTCACGTCGGTGTCTGGTATCAAGTCTGTAGTGCTTGATAAAGGTCAGAGGTTGTGACCATACAGCAGCCTTGCAAATGTCCACCAAGGGAATTCCAGAGACGAAGGCTGAAGATGAAGCTACCACCCTGGTGGAATGGGCTTGAATTTGAGCAGGTGGAGTCTTCCCAAAAATCTCATAGGAGAGGAGGATTGTGGAAGTCACCCATTTGAAGAAACATTGAGGTGTGACTGGAAGCCCCATTTTGGAATTGGAATAGCAGACAAAGAGTCTGGGGGAACAACAAGAGGACATCAATGGAGTGGAGCCTGAGCTCGGTGTCGGTGATTGTGTTCGGGGCTAGTGTTGGGAGAATGATGTCTTGACTGAGATGAAAGATAATACATCACAGTCATGTTGTTCATGAGGAGGAGGACGACCTGGTTTCGCAGGGAGGGTTCAAAGGCCTTCAGTGCCTTCTGTATTGCTAACATCTCGAGAGCGTTGATGTGGAGTTGGCGTTCCCTGGGGGACCATCTCCCGTGGACAAAGAGGTTGTCGAAATGGACTCCCCAGCCTGTGTTTCAGACATCGGTGGTCTGTGGTTGTGGAGGCACAAAGGGAATGCCCACCAAGACGTTGTGTGGGTTGAGCCACCAGCGGAGAGAGTGGGCAACAGCCCTTGGAATGGTGATCTATTTCCGTGGATCGCCAAAGGTAGGGTTGAAGACTGAGAGGAGCCATGACAGGAACGGACACATGCAGAGGCAGGCCCACGGCATGACATATGTTGTGGATGCCATATGGCCAAGAGCGACCAGAGTTGTTAGTGCAGTGATGCGCCGGAAAGCAAGGCAGCGACAAATTGCAGACCTGAGGTTGAAGAACCTGTCGTGAGGAAGGTATGCTCTGCAGGTGGTGGAGTCCAAGGTGGCCCCTATGAAGCACATCCACTGGTTTGGGCAGAAGGTGAACTTCTTTCTGTTGATCATGAGTCCCAAGTGGTGAAGGAGAGAGAGTGCTGACTCGAGATGGGAGATGAGCATCTGTCTGGACGGGGGCCACAAACAACAAATCGTTGAGGTAAGGAAAGACAATGATGTTTTGTTGGTATGCAGCTACGACCGCCATGCACTTTGTGAAGACTCTTGGTGCAATGGAAAGTCCAAAAGGCAGTACTCAGTACCAAAAATAGTTGAGGCTGACAGAGAAGGTGAGGAGGTCTCGGGCGGTCCTCTTGGATGCTGATGTGGAAATAAGCATCCCAAAGATCCAAGGTGGTGAACCAGTGTGACTCCTGCAGGAGAGGCAAGATGGAGGCCAAGGTTACCATGCGGAAATGCTTATAGGTAATGAAAGAGTTGAGAAAACGCAAGTCCAGGATGGGACGGAGGCCGCCTATGGCTTTTGAGACAATGAAGTACCTGGAGAAAAGGCAATGTCGGGTCCAGGATGGAGGGACGTGCTCGATGGCCCCTTTTTGAAGCAAAGAGCGCACTTCGTCGAGAAGAGTGTCTGAGGAGGGAGTGGTGAGAATGATGCCCCTTGGGGGAGAGGATTGTAGCTCCAGGGCATAACCCCTACAGACGATGGAAAGCACCCAAGAGTCGGATGTTATGGAGGCCCAAGAATGGTGGAAGTGGGCCATGTGATCCCCAAAGGGAGTTGACAGAACAGAGTGCACTGGGAAGCTTCAGAAGTGGCGCTTGCCTTGTTCTGCATCCTTCCTATGGAAGGGTTGCTTGTATTTTTGTTTTTGCTGGCATTTCCCCTGTTGTTGGGGAGGGAAGCGCTGCTGTTGGTAGTCCGAATACTCGTTGGATCTGCCCTGGTTGGGGGGTCTTTGCCATCTTGAATGGCATTGAGAGAAAGGAGGGCGAGAAGTGGAGGAAGAAGACATACCGTATTTAAGGGCTGTGTTCTTCATTTTGTTTTTGAAGTCCAGCTTCTCATCAGTCCCCTTATGAAACAGTCATGTGGTGTCGAAGGGGAGCTCTTCGATGGCCTGTTTGGCTTGAGGCGTTAGGTCCAAAGACCTTAGCCAGGCGTGGCGCTGGAGGGCCAGGGCACGCAAGAGTTGTCTGGAAGTGCAGTCAGCCGAGTGTCGGGCCACTGAGATCTGGTGCGAGGCCAGTGCATGAGCTTCTGTCCGTTTCTTGTCTTCAGGGAGGTCTTCATACAAGGGAAGAGCTTTTTCCCAAAGCTGCTGTTAGTAGGCAGCCATACACGCTGAGTAGTTCTGGATTTTGAGGTCCAGGACCGCAGAGGCATAGGATTTCCGTGCCATGGTGTCAAGCTTATGACCCTCTTTGTCATTAGGGGTCAAAGCTGTCTTCAGGGCCGAGTGAATCTGCGAGGTTTTCACAATTGCCGAATTCGGGCAAGGATGTTCAAAGAGCCAAATCTCTTCCGAGGGTGTAAAACAGTAGATTGTCAAGTTTCTTGGTGGAAGGTTGGGCCATGGACAAAGTGGGCCAAGAACTCTTTGCAATCCTGGACATCGATGGTAGGAATGCAATAGAGGTCGAAGTTGGGACCTTGTCCCAAACCCTCTCATCAATGGGATCAAGAGGTTGAGAGTCTGCATGGAGGACTTCAATGTTTAGGGCTTTGCCCATCCGGATCATTTGTTCCGAAAAAGAAAAAAATGTCATCTGAAGGAGAGGGGCCCTTGAGAAAGGTGAGAGCCTGTGACTGTTGAGCTGGAGCATAGTCGGAGACGGAGTGGTCTGTGGATTCAGCGGAAGTTGACCTGGTCCTGGTGCAAGCCAAGAGGACCTGAGTGGTTATTGGTACCGGGAACGAGGGGCGCACTTGCAGGGAGACAGCAGAAGCCGACTGTATTGGTCAGACTGGTTCCACTCGGGAAGCCGAGGAAAGGTGAGATCGAAGTGGAATGGACGTGGCAGATGAGCTTGGAGGAGACAAGAGAGGTTCAACAGGTTGAAAGGTTGAAACAAAACAGCCTCTGTGGACTTGAGAAGGATCAGGAGGCAAAAAATAAGTGCCTATGGCTTGATCAAAAACGACATCCCGTCTGGGGGGGGGGTGTTTCAGCAAGGACAGAGGATGCATAATAGTCCTGTTCATCCTCGAAACAAATGACCACCGAAGTCTGGGAGAATTGGTCTGGTATCACCACCTGGGTGAAAAGAGAAGGAACCGGGAGTCGGGACGAGGAGACATCTGAGGTTGAGGCGCTGGTTGGGTGCACAGTACCGAGCCCAGTTCAGTGTCAGCAGGCTGGGGGGAGCATTGGTACAGGACCGGCGGTCGGAGTCGGAGTCCGGACAGGGACGGGACTTCTTTCCGGAGTGATGGGATGAGTCCTTGGACTTGTCCCGAGACTTGTGTTTTTTCTTCTCTGGTTTGGAGTCTGAGGACTTTTTCCTCTTTGGAGAGGATGGGTGGCCAGCCACATCCTGGTCCGTAGACCTCCGTTTTTTCTGGGTTGGTGACCCAGAAACTTCCGAAGATGGTTTGCCCACGGCAGCAGTAGCCTTGGCAGGAACCCTCGGAGGAGACAAAGGGGTAATGCCCTCAGCAGGGACCCCTGAAGCCAGAGATGGGAGCTTGCCCTTGGCAGCCGCAGCCTTGGCAGAGGCTCTAGAGGTGGAGGGAGGCTTCAAGATTTGCACGTACAGCATGGATCTAAGGCATATCTCTCTATTCTTCCTGTCCTGCGGAGTGAAGGTCATGCAGTGAGGGCAGGAAACAGGGACGTGGCCCTCGCCCAGGAGGCACAAGAGTGTCTATCAAGTGCCGGGATATTTGTCCCACATTCAGTGCACTTTTTAAAAGAGTGTGCAGACATCTTTAGACCAAAGCCAAGGGACAAAGAAAGAGAATTGTCAAGAAGTCCGAGTGTTACCGTTAATCAGAGTCCAAAACCAAGTTCAAATTACAAATGAAAGAATAGTAAGAGTCCAGCGAAGTCAGAGTAAACACAGGAAATGAAAGTGGAAGCTAAGGAAAGAGTGATTCTAAGCGAGGTTCCTAAGCTGCTCACGTGGCGGACATAAGGAACTGAGAAAGGGTGAGAAGACAGCCTGCCTATATAGAGGGTGGGTGAAGCTACCGCCAAAAAGTCTTCCCTAGCGATTCCAGTGGGATCTGAAATTGCTGCGCAGGCACAGAATAACACATTTGTGTGCTTCACAGAGACCATGAAGAAGAACTTTTCTTTTCTTTTATTATTCATTCGTCCGTGTGTGTGTGTGCACGCATGCATGTGTGAGGAGGGAATACGCCCCCCTTTGGTGGAGGTCGAGCCAGTGCTTGGCTGCGCTGACTCCCCTTTTTACCTGCCTCTGCCCCCCCCCGCCTTGTTCTTTGGTGATGCCTCCTTTGCATTTGCTACATGGTCGCCTTCTGAGGCTGAGAGTGTGACTTGCCTAAGGTCACCCAGTGGGGTTCGAGGGCCGAGCTGGGTTCTTTTGTCACCAAACTGAGGTGAAAGTGGGGAGGAGGAAAGAAGCCAGATATAATTCTGCAAAGGAGCTGAGTGAATCACCATAATTCTTCCTTCTCTAGGCCATCCTGTCCTACCCCACCTAAGGCAAACTATGATTGGTGGAAGTGGAATGATGTAGATATGCATCATTTGATGGACAGGGGGAAAAACCCCCGAAAATGATTGATAAGGAGACCCCATTTTTAATCAGTACTTTGGTCAGTATGAACTTTGACAGGGTTAAATTGCACCAGAGACATTTCATCGGCGTAAACGTAGTGTGAACTTCTATTTGAGTCAGATTCGGTATTGCATCAATGAATCTGTCCAGATGTACCCAGCACAAAAATGCTAGTGTGAATAGGGCCCCAGTCTTTCTTTCTCTTTGCATTCCTGTCTCCGTTGTCCCTTTCTTTTTCTACCCCATAGTGCTCTCTCTGCTCCCTCTGCATCCCAGAGCATGCTCTCACTCTGTCTCCACCTCTCAGTTACATTTAGCCTTATTTCTCCCTTCTCCAGAGATCTCTGCATTCTGCCTCAACAGTACAAGAGATGGCTGGATAAGAAGAAAAGGTCCTATCCAATACAGTACCTGTTTATATGTCAAAGCTTCATTAAGATACCAACATCCATTAATTAATCTAATCTCCTTTTAATCTCATTTAAACCAGCGGTCATCATCACATCTTCCAACAATGAACTTCACAGTTATGAATTGTGTGAGAAAAGACTTCCTTTTATCTGTTTCAAACACCTACCAATCAATTTCATTAGCAGATTCTCAAGTTCTATTTGTTTCCATAATTTTACAAACCCTTAAGCAGGTCTTCATAAGGCATTCACTTCCATTTCCCATAAACTACACACACACGACATACAGTAGTTCATTCTACAATAGTTCATTCATGCTCACTTCAGTAATTTTTCAGTTATCAGTTTCAGTTCAGTTATCCTTTTTGACATGAATGACCAGAACTGCACGTGGCATTCAAATTTGTCCGTATTATTTGTGGCATTATAACACCTAATGTTTTATCTTCAGTTCCTTTCCTTGTAATATCTGATATGAAATTTGCCTTTTACACCCATGTTGTACCCCTTTCCTGAAGAGTCATAGTTTAAAACCTCATGTATAAACATGGATCAGGTTTGGATTTATTATTATTATTTTTTATGCCTCATTATGCATTACTTTACATGTAATATTTGGAATTTTATAATTGATTTTATTGTCCATTAACCCAGTTAAGAGACATCCTTTTATTTTACTCAGGATATTATAATCCTGAACAATTTGAAATATTCCACCAGCACAACTATTTCACTGCTCACCTGTGATTCCAGATCATTTATTAATGTTAACATCTCTCTCTTCTTTTCTCTCCCACATTACAGGTCTCTCACCCATCCCTATTGCACTGTCTTTCTTGTTTTCCCTACAACACAAGCCTCTCTGCACTTTGTTGCATGTGTGTGTTGCGTGCCTTTAAATCCAACTTATGGCAACCCCAAGGTGAAGCTATCATGGTGTTTTTTTAAAAAAAGATTTATTCAGATAAGGTTTGCCATTGCCCTCCCCTCAGGCTGAGAGCATGTGACATGCCCAAAATCATTCCTCATGTACCTTTTGTGACTTTTAAAAAACCAACAACAATTCAATTTTACTGTTTGATAAATATGGCCATTAAAAGCCACACAATTTCTATACTTCCAGCAACCGACACATTGAGGGAGTCAAAAACGCAGGCAGGGCAGATCATGTATGATTGGCTAATATATTGGAGGAAAACCTCAGAGCCATGGTACTTTGAACTCAAAAGAAAATATAAGAAAATATAACTCAAGAATTCTCCCACTGCCACTGTTACTGCTGGTGGACCTGTATAGTTGACCCCAAAGAGTTATCCCACAAATCAAAAGGCTGCAACTGGGCATAGCTTGTGCAGACACAATCTAAAGATAAAGTTTTAGGGTCCATTTCATACTATGCAATTACAGCACCATATTCCACATCGTGGAATCCTAGGTCTTGTAGTTTGGTGAAGTACCAATGAAGCTTTCTGGCTGAGAATTCTAAATGTTGTTGTTGTGTACCATCAAGTTGTTTTCAACTTATGGCGACCCTAAGGTGAATATATCACAGAGTTTTCTTGGCATACTTCTTCAGAGGGAGTTTACCACTGCCATCCTCAGGCTGAGAGTGTGACTTGCCCAAGGTCACCTAGTGGGTTTCATGGCTCCACAAAGATTCTGGTCTCCAGAATCATAGTCCAACACTCAAACCACTACGCCACACTAAATGCCCCTCTCTAGGATTCCATAGGTTACAGCCATGCCAGTTTAAGTGAAATCATAGCATTATTACTGTGTAGTGTGAAAGGGTCCCAGGTGTGGTTGTTTCCTTTATAATTAATATATAACTAGCATACAAAATAATGAAATCAACATTGATACTCACTGGCAAATCCTTCAACAAACTGGCAATTTTGCTGTTGGTGGTGCATGCCTTCAAGTTATTCTGACATATGGCAACCCTAAGACAAGCCTAACACATGGTTTTCATGGCAAGATTTGTCCATTGGGGTTTTGCCATTGGCTTCCTCTGACTTGCCCAAGGTCCCCCAGTTGATTTCCATGGCTGATTCAAACCATGGTCTCAGTCCAATACTCAAACAATGACATCATGATTAGTAAGCAACATTTTCTATTAACCCTCAGCCAGCACAGCATGTATTACCTTCAAGAGTACTGAGGTAACATTGAAATTAAGCTCCCTCCACCATACACACACATAAAGTACCGTAAGACTCCAAGTTGCACAAACTTTGCTCAACACATGCTTTTCTATATAGTTTGGTGAATAATGCTCCCCTTAATAAGAAGCCCTGATCTCCTGTATGGCTAGTTCTCTCACCAGTACACTACCCTAGTGGCCAGGGCAATGGGCCTGAAATTTAAACTGAGGTGTTCACCATTAAATGGAACCTGAGAATACTGTTTCAGAGGCAGAGATGCTAAATCAGAACTTATTAAATGCTTACTTAAGGATCAGCAAGCCATATGTTTTCCCACCCCACCCCATATCCTAGGGCTTATAATTTAAGATGTACAGCAAATGAAGTGCAGGAACCAGGAGTCCTATAATGTATCCAGCTCTAGGTAGAATAGCATATAGGCAAGCATTTTGCTTCATTGTTAGGCTGTCCTATAGTTTCTATTCACCAATAAAAGAAGGGTGTAAACATGGGATTATACATCTTCAACACAGAAGAAACAACAACCAACTCACCAGCCATAATCCCCATAGCCAAGTCTGATAACAGGCCCCTGCTGGTAGACAGATGCTCCGGCAGCTGCTACTCGGCCCCCAGCTGAGCTACAATGGGGTCTTGGCTGAATTAAACACAATGGCTCCTCCACCTCCTGAGCCACCCCCTGTGCTATGACCCAAAATGCCAATCCTATTTGTAAACTACAGACAAGGAGATGTCCACTCTAAATGGGAAAGTACACTGTGTTGCCAAAGAAAAATCACCATGGCCTTGTACAGAAATTAATTTGCAATGCTTGACCTGGAAATCTGGAGGGTGTGTCAGGCAAAGGCTTAAGCATCAGATATTAAAGAAACATTAAAAAAAGTAAGAAGGACAGAGAAATAACAATAATTGGGATTCTTCGATAAACCCACCCCAAAGCTATTTTAAATGCAGTTTCCATGTTTAGGTTCCACATGTGTTGTGAAAATGGATCTGACTTTACTAGAGGAAGACATAAGAAAGATCTCTCCATTTTCAGATAAATACTTTGTTGTTGTGTGCCTTCAAAGTTGTTTCCGACTTATAGCATTTCTAAGACAAACCTTTCATGGGGTTTTCTTGGCCATATTTGTTCAGAGGTGGTTTGTCACTGCCTTCCCCTGAGGCTGAGAGCATATGACTTGCCCAAGGTCACGTAGTGGGTTTCATGGCAAAGCGGAGAATTGAACCCTGGTCTCCAGAGTAGCAGTCTAACACTCAAATCACTATACTGTACCACACTAGCTCTAGAAACCAGCAAACAGAAAAGCTCTGATTCCCATTGTCCCCACATTCTATGTCTCCTTCTACTAGGTTGCCAGACTGAACACTAGAGACATCTTCTGTATGTCTAATGATTGTCCACAAGAGGGAATTTCAGTTGGTGTAGCTTGACATGCAACCAGGTAACAAGCAACATGTGCAGAAAATTTACACAGCCATTAAAGGTCCAGGAGCCACCTACAGTTTTCACTCTGGCAACCCTACCTGCTCCTGGAGTCTCCAGCAGGGAGAATAGAATGTTTGCTCCTCAGCACCATGACTCTTTCAGGTTCCCTGAATTGGAGGGGGATGGCGATGGCAAATGCAAATGCAAAGAGAAAAGAAACAGAAAAAAGAGATGCAGCTCTTGGCTTCAGTGTCCAGTTCTCTGGCACTGGGACAGTGATTCCCCATGGAAGCTGAGGGCACAACATGAGCAAACAGTTGTAAATTTTCTCATAGAATAAAATACCATGGCTTAACTTTTGAGTAGGACAGGAGATGGGATGAAACAGAACTCCATATATCACAGCGAGAGAACATTGTGTTCTGGGAAGAGAAGAGTAATTCTTTTCACGTTCCCTACTCTGCCGAAGTCTAACTGGGGATTCAGTATAAAAAGGGCCCATGCAGAAATGCCCCCTCACGCCAACCCCATGGTACCTTCTATATGCCAAGAAAGTGACTATTCACATTCTGGCACAGAAGAATAGGCTTTTGCCCCACCCCTTAAATCTTGTCATAAATATGCACAATTGAGATTCAAGGAGGCTATGCCTTGGACCGGGGGGCGGGGGGGACATCCACCCTACATGACATATTCTACAGTATTGATATTCCAACTTTGGCAGCACAGAGCCTTCTACTAAACCTGCATGTGCATAGGACACCTGTCCTACTGTGCCCATATTCTGAAGGACACTGCCCACCACTGCCCAATTTCCTAAAGCATGGTATTCTTTCCACTGAAACCTCAAACACAGCCATTTTCTTTACTCCATGAAGATTGGCAATACGCCATTGGTAATGTTAACTTCTATCAGGGATGGATGCACTGCTAAACATCACGGAGGTTATCTCTGTCATGGATGACAGTGTTTCTATAATCGATGATGCCCACATGCTATCAAAGTTGGCAGAGTAGCACCATAAACACAGCCACTTAACATGTTACTGCTATTAATTCTTCCAGAGGACAGTGTCCATAAATCTTAACACCAGTCAGTATTCAACAGCGAGTGGGAAATGGTTTTGTACCTAAGGCTTTGATTTTGGAGCTGCTGTAATACCCAGAGCTCAGAATACAGTGGGCCCTTGGGATCTGCTGGGATTTGGTTCCTGGACCCACCACGGATAGCAAAATTTGTGGGTACTCAGGTCCCATTAAATGCAATGGCACAGTAAGGTAAAATCAAGGTTTGTTTTTTTGGAATGTTTCTAGTTTAAAGATATTTTCAAACCATGGATGCTTGACTCTGTGGATTAAAAAATCCATGGATATGGAGGGCTGATTGTAATACTTTTGGATCAAGAATGTTGTCTGAGAGATTCTGGGAGCTGCAGTCGAAAAAAGGAAATAGGCTTTTCCAAATTCCAAGGGCAAAGTACTTTAGAAACTTGGCTGTTGTGCTTTGAGTACACGCACAATGAAGAAAATATTCCTAGCATCATCTGATTGATGCATGCAAGGCCTGAGACCCCTTTCCTTTCATTGCAGCACCCCCTTTCTCCTTGTTGCACAATCCTCTCCCCTCCCCCCTTGTGTCAGCCCTAACTGATGGTAGAGATTATCCCCTGCAGAGTCTTTCATGTTAATTTCCTGCTCCCACCATGCAAACTGACCCAAACCATCCCAGCTTAAGCTAGAGGTTTAGCAAACCTACTGAAAACCTCCCCCACGCCTGCTCCTTCCCAGTACTAAGAGAATGCTGTCCAACTCCTGCATTCAGCAGGGTCCCAAGTCTTTGTCCTGCAGCACTTCACCTTGTTTGCTCTGGGCTTTGTGAAGCAGGGTCAGGAGTACGCTTCCCCAGGCAGGGCTGTGTGCATTAAAGACACTTTCAGAAACCCTCCCTAATTATGGATTTATCATCTCTCCACAAGGCTGCTCTCTTGCTTGCTCTCTCTTGGGAAAAGACGCCGCTTCTTAAGAAACTGCCTAATTACATCTAAAACTGCCAAATTATTGCATTACCCCCAAGAGGGCGGCGATGTACATATCTCTGTAACATACACCAGGGTGAGACAGCAGCCAGATGTAGGCCTGGAAGAGATTATTACACAGGGGAAGCGAAAGGGCATTTATACTGTGTTTAGCTGGTGCAAGGGATTCAGTGATTGAACATTTGAATTGGATCAAAGACAATATGGCTTTTATCCTCAGCTTTGAAAAAAGAGTGGGAGTCTTTGCCTGCTTATATCTGCATGATCATAGGATGGTCTTCCCTCCCTATTCTTAGCCCTTCTCTGGACATTAATTTCAAACCACATCCCTTCTGTATTTCAGCCCTTGCAAAATAATCCTTGGGGAAGGGCCTTGAATCAGTGGTAGAGCACAGGCTTTCTATGCACAAGGTCCCCGAGTTGATTCCTGATATTTGCAGCCAAAAGGACGGAAGGAACAGGCAGCAGGCAATGGGGAAGACCTCTGCCTCAGAACCTGCCAAACCATATTCCATCCAGAGTTGACAACAGCATCTTAGATGGACAAATGATCCTACCTAGCATAATGCAGCTTCCTCTGTTTCTGCTCTATGAATCACACACAACAGCTTTGCCCCAAAGGACTGCTTGCTTTCAGATCTCCCTTCTTCCCCTAGGCAGCTCTGTAGGAAAGGGTCTCAGAATGGGAATGCAGTTATAGAACTAGTCTTTTTCTCCTACCATGGGTGGCCAGCTATGTCTGGAGCTCAGGGTTAGCAGTCTTTTCATATATTTTATCCAATCCTGTGCAATTCCTGTTTGGTGCTTCTCCAGTTCTGCCAACTGGATGATAGGAGCATCCTTTAGTTTAGCTGCCCAGCTGAGTCACATGGTAGGTCAGCTTCTCAGATGACTCCACCACAGAGAACAAGTACCTCACAAAAAACCAAGTACCTCATGCTCAGCAGAGGAAGGGGATACTTAACTGTACTGATGAATGGCTTGTATCTCTGTTTATTAGAAGGGGAAACCACATCCTACAGAGGAAATCTGTATGGGAGCTGAAAACAATTGTTCCAAAGATAAAGGATCGTTTTTGGAACAGTTCAGCTATTTTCTGAACACAAAATCTAAACACAGGATGGTGGAGTAAAAATGTCAAGTGGCTTCTTCTCTGCACTTTGCCTTGATATTAATTAATCTTAGCTTCCATGCAAGTCCTTCTTTTTGGGTTGTATTAGGCTCACATCCTTGTGCAGTGGGGGAGTTAATTGTTTATGAGAGGGTTTATGCTACAGCACCTTTGATAAAGTAGAATATCACCCTACATTATTATAGCGCTATTATTCCACTAACAGCTATGGTTGCCTCCTGTGAAATCCTGGGATTTGCTAAATTAAACTACAAATCCCAGAATTTCACAGGAAGCAGTCATAGCAATTAAAGTGGAATAATAGTGTTGTAACAGTGTATTGTGATATTGACCAAAGCAAAATAGGTCTGGTTCTTATCAGTGCTTAGATGAGAGATAGCTTGGATACAACACCTTGATTACTTCCACCAAGGAAGGAAGAAAAAAAGAAGGAAGGATATAAAAGTAAGTATCATAAGCACTGCCTGCCTTTGTAACCATGACAGTAATGTCACCATGGTCAACCTGCTAAATCACAATAGCTAAAAAAAAAAAAAAAAAGATTTCCCCAGCAATAAATAAAATGTCATTTGAACACAACAAGAAAATACAGTTTGAAGGAAAAATGCTTCTTAGCAGGGATATCCTGCACAACAAATATACTGCTGGTGCTGCTATCCTATTATCACTGTTGCTGCTGCTGCATATTCACTGTGCAATAAACTGATCATCTGAAAAGGGTGTTGCTTTTGGCCCGTTCATATAAACTGGAATCTCTTCTGCATGCATATGCTTCTAATTGTAAAGCAAAATCCAGAAGCATGGGACCGCCATCGTTCAAATATCAACCTGATTCCGTTATACCACTGATTAACAGTATTGTATTAGTTATTTGGCCTGCATTAGTTTGTTTTAGGGACATGCTGACAGGCATAAAGTTACATCAATTGTCACAACCAGAATCCTAAGAGGATTTTAATATATTTTTTCTAGTTTAAGTAGAGATGGGGAGGGATGCAGTGGCATCTCTAGTGTTGGTGTCACCCAGTGAGGTAACTCATGATGTCACCCCTCCCATTGACTTCCTCCCTTACAATATCATACAGAATCCTTACTAATCTTTTTTGTACTAATGTTTCTCATAAATCATAATTCCAAATATATCATGTAATGTACAGTTGGCCCTCCACATTTGCGGATTTGACTTTTGTTGATTTGATTATTTGTGGTATTGATTAATATGTTTTGTCTAGGAATCTTTAAGTCCTCCACTACAACTCTGTCACAACCTTGTTGTGTGGGAGGCCCTAGACGTTCCTATAGAAAACATTTTTCTAGGCATTTATACGTCCTCCAGCATGATTCTTCTGGCAGATGTCACTGGAGGACCTGAAGATTCCTACAGATGTGTTCTCTTCAGGCAAAAAGAATAGTGTTTTTTTTTTAATTTATGGTTTTTCCACATTAATGGGGGTCGTTCATCCCTAACCCCATCAAATGTGGAGGGACCACTGTATATTGTAATATAATGATCATAGTTGTGACAGAAACAATCAGCAAAATGAAAATTATACCTTTAAATTACAGTATCATATACAATATCATATGCACAGCCTATATGTAATTTACATCTACACATTCTCATGTGGTTAAAGTGAAAATTTGCTAAGATGTGATGTTTTAAAAGAAAAGCTAAAAAGAATTTAAAAATTCAAAATCTTGAAAGAGCTGCAAAGGGCTCCCCCCCCCCCTTCATGCACACAAAAGGGAACAGGTTCTTGGAACACAAACTGAGGCCAGCACCAGCAGATTTATTGGCATTCAGAGTCTGGATTCCATTTGCAAATACAAAGGTGCCCTGGCAACTTCAGGCATTAAGCTTCTTCCCCTTCATCGTATCCTATGCTTTGCATAAGCAGAAGCACAGTTGTTAGGAGTTATGTGCGTAGTAGCCCTACATTTTCTTTCTATAGCATTGTGCTGCTATTTGGAAATAAATAACTGCTCCAATTTTTGACAGAGATCTAAGAATGCTTTTTATTCTTTTCTTTAAGCTCATCAATATGGGTAAGATAATACATATAATCAGAAACCATCATGTTGTTGTTGTTTTTAAAAAATCACCCCTAAACAGGAAAGGCTGCACAAGGAAATCTGTAACTCAAGAATATCCTGTATGAATAAACCAAAGTCAAATCATGGGACACAGAGGATATAAAAGGGGGGACGGGACGCTCCAGGTAATTCTCTAGCTTATTTTTAATAATGTCAAGACATAGTGTGGTGGTACAAAACAAATCTTCACATTGCCTTCTCCCACATATATGGCAATTCCTATTTTCTCATTTGAAGTGCATGGTTACTGCCATTTTGTCCAAAATTATACTTTTCCCGTGTCTTGCAAACCATTGTGAGAAATCACGATTTGATCCTTGCTTTCAGGGTTAATGGTAATCATCATTTTCTGATTTGAACAAAGTTGCACATTCAAAGCAGGGAAGCAGAATGACTGGCTGTTAAAACTGCAATTCCTAACACCTCTGAGTGCTAGGGTTGATGCAAGTTGCAGTTCAACAACATCTGGAGGGCCATAAGCTTCCTGTCTCTTCTTTAAAGTATGCCTGAGCGCAATGCAATCCATACATTCACTTGAAAGTCAGAGAGGAGGGCAGATATGCCTAGTAGAACTGGGAGGGGCATTCACCATGGCAGCCTTGGCAGGTGCTTTTATGGATGACTGCAGAGCATATACATTGGTCTCTATTTATGATGTAAATTTTACATAGATTAATTTGTGCAAATAAGCAGCAGCTGCAGTGTCTGCAACCACTCATCCATTCCTATAGGAGGATTGTAGGAGGAATGGTCTATCCTTCCATAGCAGGCTCCCCACAACTCTCGTTTTTTTAACCCTGATTTCAATCTATGAATTGTTTTTAAAGGATTGGAGTTCATCTTCGCATTCAAGGTTGCCTCTGAGCACTTCCTGTCTTGCTGCTCTAGACATACTGAGCTCTTTTAATCTCACTTATTTAATCCTCTAAACCCCTTTAATCATTTTGTCACAACTTCTCTAGATTTTCTCTCATCTGATTATTACAGTTTTGTCTTGCTAAATTGGGAGGCAGGATTGTCCCCAGAGTTCAATGGATGGGACATGTGTTTTTCACTTGATGGAAGGGCATAGCCACCTTTCTGCCCTCAGAGGACACCCTCCCTTTCTTGATCTCAGAGCCATCACTAGCAAGGTCTTTCTCCCCCCCCCCCCCCCTCACTCATTCCCTTCTTGGATCCTGCCTTCTGAATCAGGGATAACAAAACAAATCTAACAGGTTGGGGGGGAGTGGTAATAGCATGTGCAACCAAATTAGACCCAGTAGTAACAATATCAGTTCCTCTTGATTTCTGCAGAGAATTGGAGCTTCAGGATAGTAAGATATTGAAAACTGAGGCAGATTCAATATTTACAACAAGAGTAACAACCTTTTTCCATCAAGAGCCACATGAGGCAGTCTTTGGAGACAATCCCCCAAGAGCTGCATGTCATCAGCAAACAATGTGAAAACTACCCACAAAATCGTTCCTTGTCTCTCTCTTTCTTAAAACCTTCCTTACCCCTTTTCCTTTGTTTGTTGCTCTTAAGAATCTCAAGCGAGATCTTAAGAAAGAGGGGGAGAAAAGGAAAGCAAGCCATGAGGTCATCACCACAACCCTCAGTTCTCTGTGTCTTTCCACCTTTACTGATGTCTCTCACACCCACCCACATCCCACTGCACATTTACCCAGCCATACACACTCACATATATTTCACAGCCCTCTTTCTTTTTCTCACTCTTTATCTTTTCCCCTTTCTCTTTCTCTCTCCCTCCTCCCCTCTTCCTCACAGCCCTCTTTTTTTTTTGTTCTGAAACCACATTTTTGCTTCTCCTCCCCAATTGCTAAGGACTCATAAACATACCAGGTGCTTCCAACCCAAAATAAGCCGGCCACCACTGTCACAAGGAGAACAACAGAGAGGCTGGAAGCCAGGTGAGTACACACACCCACACACAAACTGGGAGATCCAGCCATGGAGCATAGCAGCTAGGAAGCCTTTCCAAAGGATGCTGTGCTGCTCTAGACCTCACACTCTATTATCAGGCCCTCACGTATGTGTTTACTTGGTCTCTCTTTTCTCATTCTTATGGCGGTGCTAGTAACTGCAACAGGACGAATGGAAAAGGCCAGCGGCTATGTAAAATACAGCCAAAGGCTGAATGTAGTCAACAGGATAGAAGCTGACCACAAGTAACTTATAAAGCTATCACAAATTGTAGCACAACCCACAAAAGAGAATCCTGAAAACTGTGACAATCAAAGAAACAGAGGGTTTTATTAAAGTTTTAAATTGTATACAGTATTTGATCAGTCCAAGAATAATTTTACAAAGGCTCATGGGATAAAACTACAGGGGGGACTGTGAGGGGGGTCAGATAGACACAGAAGGGCACCTGAGGCAGTATGTACTAGGAAGAGGCTGCTCTGTTTCTCCATTACAGAATGTGCCTTCCTTTGGAGAAGGATCTGTGTTTCTGGATACCTTGTAGCACACCTCCTCATCTCTGATCCCCAGCAGTAACCCCAACATGTTCTTGTCCTTGACTGATTGGAGTTGGGGAACTTTGGGGCAGAGACTTTTGTCCTGTGCCTTTGTTCACTACCCAGCCTAACAGGGCCTTAAGCACAAACAGGACTGCTTTGTAATAGAAACAGTAATGTCACCATCATGCTGGGACTAATTCTCGCTCCCTCTGACTCTATTTGCACGGGGCTGTGCATGGATCAATATAAGCCAATGCACTTGCCGGCTGATAAATTATCCTCATGCAGCTCAGAGCCACAGCTAAGGTGTAACCCTTTATCTACCTAGTATGCAGTTCTTAAATTGGATGCAGGTCATCAAGCCTTCAGCAAGGAGATAACACTTCAAAGAAAAGAGAGATCACAGAGCCAACCACCAAGAGTTGCTGTCTACAGAGTACTGGGTTACTGCAAGGTGTGTTTTCCATTCGTGTTGGATTTCATTGGGAAATATGAAAGACAGAGAGGATAAGAAGCAGAACAGATCTTGGATCTTAGCTTAGCTGTTACATGTTCACAGAGCAGGGACAGTGAGATCAGGTACACAGTCTGGGTCTGAAGGGAAAAGAGAGCTTTCACACTCATGGAAATACAACCTTCAGAGCAGCCAGTAGAACATATGTGCACTGTGTGCACTCTTGTGCATTCTGTGGAATCCTTGTTATAAAAAATAATCTAGTTTTTGTGTTCTTGAAGAGCAAGGTTGTAATATTTTGTGGAGCAAAGCCTGAAAAGCTGATAATGTATAGCAAAGATTCTGTTTACAAATTTGAATGAAACAAATGTTTGAATGATAACACCTACAGTTCTTAAAATGTTTTTCATATGTAGTTTCATGCAAAATAGTCCCATATCAGGAATTTTTCAAAAATGCCTGAATTTGCTAAATAATGACACCTTCACAAAAAAATTGTGATCTCTTCCTAAGTGTAAATATAAAGTTTGATCAAAATAAATTGGTTGATAAATGTGTATTTTCAAGATTTTAAAAATACAGAAACCTGAAGTATTTGTTCAGGAGGTACCCAAAATAGTTAATGGAACTGGTCCAAAACTGGACTGCAATCTTTGCTTTGGTACCATTGGTTAATATGTCAAGTTGGTGACTCTGTTATTGAGCAAGTAGATTCATAGAGCATAACAGTAAGGCTTGCTACATACACACAAACACATACACAATAGCTGATCATAACCATAAGGTTGGGTTCATATTTGTGCTGCTGTACGTGTACTACATTATGTTTTAAAATGGCTTATTAATCACAAGCATTAAATTTACTACTAGGATGCACATCAGAAAATAAACAGACACACGCACACACATACACACACTTCAACAGATGACTATGCCAGACCTATGGTCCTTCTATCCTCGTTTTCTGTCTCTGATGTGCCACGTACTTAAGGAAGTGTATAACATCCAAGTGCACTAACAAAGTACTCCAGTTCTCATCAATCACCACGAATTTCTGACAGCCTAATGTTTGGGGTCAGCTTCTGCAAGGAGATGAGTGGCCTAACCATCTTAGTTAAGAGCTGCTGGTTCCATCTTCCAGAGCTCTGTCTTGCCCCCCTTTTAACCAATTATATAATTGGCCATCACTGTATCCAGAATTTCTTTTGTGAAATGAAAACAATTTGGTTCCATGCATAATGTTATATATATCTCCACGATCTCCAACCTTAGTTGTCTCTATTCTAAAGAAAGAAAATCCTGTCAGCTTTCACTTTCTTGATTGTTGCCCTTGCCTGTCCTTTTTCCAGCTCTGTTACATCTTCCTGAAACACTGACTTAATTGTCTTCAATACTCCAAATACTTCAGTTCAACAAGGGAATCCACATGTCAGAGCAGACATATGGCTGATTCAGAATCACATCTGGATGTACATTTTTAGTTGCTCTGAGCTGCAGTACTTAATTGGGACCTACCTCTGAGATTGCTGGATTTGTCTTCCAAATAGATGGAAGGGGCATTCTCAGAAAAAATGCCTAGACTTTGGAAATTATCACACGGGGATTATCCCATCCTTGTCCCATCTTTCTCATGCAATTGCAGCAAGGACTTTCAGATGGCATCGAGCAGATCCCATCATTAACCAAAGTGTGATTGACTACGATCGCACAAAATACTTTCATATGGCATCATGCAGATCCTGTCATTAACCCTTCATTAAAGCAACACTGGCTGGCATTTTTCATTTATGGAAGTTCACATTACTGTATTGCAATGCGCCTTTAATGACAGAATCAGAGCTACGATTTGAAAGCCTTTCATGCTATTAGTCACAGATGGGTTAATGATGGGATAAGGACAAGAGAGCGATCCCGTCCCTATCCCATCTCTGTTTGATAATCTCCTATGTGTGAAACCAGGGCCTACAACTGGATTGGGGGGAAAGAGTAGGTGTTCCTTGTCCCCATACTATTTTCTCAATTTGCAACTACTTGTATTTTCTTAAAGTATTTTATTTTAAAAAAAATACAAGTCCCAGAACTCTGTTTGTCCTTTTGATGACAAACACATTTTATGCAATATTTCCAAGAAGTTACATAAATTATTCCAAGATCCGTTCACTAAATACAAACAGCTCATTAAGAGGTCCAGTTGGGTGCAACATAATACAGTGCACCTATGTTATATGTGGCTTCCAGCATATGCTGGAAGCCGCACGAGAAAAAAGGGTTGCGCGTCCCAGAAGAAGTATGGGGTGTGTGGCTATGAGGCACCGCGTGGGTGACAGCCCTATTACTTCTAATGGGTGCACTTTTTCTTTTATGCGGGGGGGGGGGGGGGGCACTGTAGTGGCGATTTTTCCTCTCCCTCTTTGGCTGAGTACACACTTTAGAAATAATCCAATTTGACATCACTTTAAGTGCTATAGCTTAATGCTATGGAATTCTGGGAATTGTAATTTGTTGTGACTCTAGAAGTCTCTGACAGTTAAATGTTTCACAAAAGTACAATTCCCAGAATTCCATAGTATATTTTTTTTAACTTGGAAAGTTAAATTTTTTATTCTTCTCCTTTTTTCATATAATTAAGCAGAGGGTTCCAGGTTTTCTTGTTTTCTTCCCAATCAGAATCTTCTACTAAACAGGTAAGTTTGTCCATCTCAACAAAACTGATTAGTCTATTTAGCCACTCATGAGTATCTGGAAGCTCCTTCTTCTTCCAGTACTTGGCAAATACTAATCTTGCTGTTGTGGACATATAAAATAAAAATTTCCCATATTTCTTTTCTAATTGGGTATCTATAACCATACTTAACAAAAAAAATTTCAGGTCAAAATTTAAGTTGCAATCGAAGACTTCCTTCATTAATTTATAACAATTTAACCAATATCTATTTGCCACTTTGCATTTCCACCAGATGTATATATAAGAGCCAATTGAAGTTTCATATTTCCAACATTTATTATTGGGGGATTTGTATATTAACGTAATTTTGGCAGGTGTTAAATGACATCTTGTTTGCATCTTAAAAAGGTTTTCTTTAATGTCTGAAGAAATTGTGTATTATTACCTTATCTTCCAATTTTTCTCCCATTGTTTTAATGGGATGCTTTGTTCTAGGTCCTGGGCCCATTTAACCATACTTTTCTTCACCACTTCTTGCTCGGTGTGCCATTTTAGGAGAAGATTGTACAGGTTGGAGATTGTATATTTTTTCCTAGATTGCAACACATTATGAAATTCAATATTACCAGTACCAATTCCAGGCTCCTTATTGTTATAGTTGTATTTACTCAACAGTTGCCTGTAAAGAAACCAACCCGTTTGTATACCTCAATCTTCCATTTCTTTTTGTGTTTTAAATCTAAACTTAGAAGTGGTTGGTTCTTTGACTAACAAATCTTTATATGTCAACCATTGGCCATTTACAGGGTTAGAATCTTTACATGGATGTGAGGGCGATCTGGCTGCGACATCTGTCACCCGCTTGATCACCAGGGTTGATTCGGCTGATCTGGCTGGCTAGGCAGGTGTCCTCTTCCTCCCTCACCACTCCATGTGCGTCCCTCCCAAAGCTGTGCACTCGGTGGAAGAGGACGACCATCCCAGATTGAAGGAGTGTACCGTTCTTTGGTCAAGGGTATACAATAGCAGCACTCCCCTGCTAGAACCTCCAAACAAGCTCAGAATTCCATAGTATTGAGCCATGGCAGTTAAAGTGGTGTCAAGATGGATTGTTCCTGCAGTGCACATGTAGTCATATTAGTTTATCACACTAGGCAAATCCCACAGGAAAACAGGAGTTAAACGAGATTTAAATTAAGAGAAAACCATGAAATACCCACAGTGTTTTTCGGAACAACCCACAAGTAAAAAAGCTGGAGTTTTTCTCTGCTTTGCGTTCGGATTAACTTCGAGTTATTTCACTTGGACTGTCCTCTAGTGTGATAAATTACCTGAATTTGCAAGTTTTGTTTGAATTCGAATGTACTTTAAATCATGTTTAACTCCCCTTTGCCCGCGGGATCTACCTAGTGTGATAAACCTGTTAGACTTGTCTCTTTGCAAATCATGATACTGGGTAAATTCAACAATAGTTTTCTGCCTAAAAGAGATTCATTGCCATCAATATGAATTAATTCATTTCAACTCATGAACTAATTCATTTCAATGGCTCTTCACTGCACAGGTCTTGGCCTGGATTTACTCCTTATCCCTGAGAGGTCCAGACTAGGAATAACATGGAGTTATGTAACTCTCTTACTGAGGGCTTTGATTTTTGTTTTAGATTAAGAGCCACCTCCACAACTATGATCAGGAAAGGAGGAACAGTGTAAGCAAGAAGAGAGGGGGAAATAATCTGCTTAAGCTCTTTTCCTTCTGGACGTATCTTTTCAATTGTAGAGAAAAAACGGCATTGGGAAAGAAAACATCTAGACCAATATAACTTGGAATTGAGGTTCCTGAAAGCACCTCCCTTCTCCCACATTAACCTGCCCGAATGCTAAGGTCATCATTGGGAAACTCTTCTTTGGATATCCTTTACTTCAGAGATCAGTGGCCACCAGGGAGAGGCTGAACAAATGATCTCTCTGCCACTAAACGTTCTTGTTTTGTGCCTTCATGTCATTTGGCAAACCTATCATGGTGTTTTCTTGACAAGATTGGTTCAGAGGAGGTTTGCCTTTTCCTGAGGCTGAGAGCATGTAACTTGTGCAAGGCCACTCTTCCTTTCTTTTGACCACATCCAGCTAGGAATGCATCATGAACAGTGAGCTGTGATCAACCAAAATATTTAAGATTCATCTGTCCTAAAGATTCAAGACACTTCAGGCTTTCTCACTTCAGAGACCAATTTGCTGTAAAACAAGCAGGACATTTATAAAAGAAGATAAGGAATATGCTGGAACAAAAGAAAGGCAAAATGGCTGCATAATCACTCACAGGTATATACAGAAAGGGATTAACTCATCCTAGGCTCATAGGAACCCTACATTACATTTTTCTACTGCAGGAAAGAAAGGCCAAGACTAAAACTTCTCCCTTCCCCTGAATTTTTTTTTTGGGGGAGGGGGTTCTATTAGTATCTGTATGACCAAGCATATATCATAGAAAGAATATTTCTTGTTCCCTACCCCTACCCCCCAGCCCAGGGGTGTAAGTACTGTTTCCTACAACCTCCAGTTTTCAATTAGGGGAAGGAAAAAAAACACAGATCTTTTAGCTGCCAACACAGTCAAGTCGCTAGTATCTATTTCAAGTGGTACCAGTCCATCAAGATCTCCAGCTGAGGTCTTTTTCAATTCAACTACTTGGATTCAATTCAACCATCTGCATCAGTAGAAGTATAGTGTCTAGATCAAGGGAAGTAATAGCACCATTATTTGCTTCGGTCAGGCCTCGCCTGGAATACTATGTCCAGTTCCGGGCACCACAATTCAAAAAGGATGTTGACAAGCTGCATTATTATTATTGTTGTTGTTGTTGTTGTTGTTATTAACCTTTATTTATAAAGTGCTGTAAATTTACACAGCGCTGTACATACAATCTTTTTAATTGGATGGTTCTCTGCCCTCAGGCTTACAGTCTAAAAAGACACGACACAAAAGGAGAAGGGAGTGATGGTGGGGAAGGGGATGAGGTCCAGTAGTTCTTCTCTACCTCTGAGGCCTAGACCAAGGCAGATGGACTGGAGGGAGGGATTGGCTTCTTAATGGATGGGTAAACTACTTCCAGGGAGGCCTGTTGGAGTTAGCCTGCCTCTCTAGTAGGATAATACATATAAAATACATAGCAATACAGGAAATTATTCAATAAAACAGGCAACAAAATAGAACATCAAATAGCAAGTGACAGTTATGCAATGCCTGGGAACACTTCTCTGAACAGGATGGTCTTCAACTCCGTTTTGAAGCTGGTTAAAGAAATGATGGCTCTTGTTCGCGGGGGAAGAAGGTTCCAGGAGTGAGATGCAGCGAGTGAAAAGGGGCGAATTCAAGATGGGGCAGAGAAAATCCTGGGCTGGGACAGCAGACCTTGACTACCAGAACGGAGGGCCTGAGTGGGAAGGTGAGGAGAAATAAGGTCTGATAAGTAAGGAGGGGCCAGCCCATGGAGGGCTTTAAACGTCGACAGCAGGAGCTTATACTGAATACAGAAAGGGATTTTGGCAATATTGTATAAGAAGAATCTACAAGCCTTGGCTGTGGTCTGGATCTGAGGGATACACGACAGAGAAGAATCAAAGATAAAACCAAGACTGCGGGCTTGCTGGACTGGTTGAATAGAAATGTTGTCCACAGAGACAGAAAAGGGGTGTTGAAGGGTAGACTTAGGAGGAAAGACAAGAAGCTCAGTCTTGGACATGTTGAGCTTCAAACGCCTATGGCACATCCACTGCGAGACAGCTGTGAGACAAGACGAAACTTGCTGTTCAAGCCTTGGAGAAAGGTCGGGGGTGGAAAGATACAACTGGGTGTCATCGGCATACAGATGGTAGGAAAAAACAAAAGAGCTAATGAGTTTACCTAAGGACAGTGTGTAGATAGAAAACAGAAGGGGACGCAGAACAGAGCCCTGGGGAACTCCAACAGATAAGGGAACAGGAAATGAAGTATGACCGCCTGTGACTACTGCAAAAGATCTGCCAGACAAATAAGATCTAAACCAGTTGAGAACAGAGTCTGAGAACCCAAGGTCAGAGAGTATATCAACAGTGAGAATAAACAACCCGTTCCAAAACCTTAGAAAGAAAGGGAAGAAGAGAAATCGTATGATAGCTAGACAAAGAGGAGGGGTCAAGAGAAGTTTTTTTCAGAATTGGGGAAATGAGAGCATGTTTGAAGTCCGAAGGGAAGGAGCCAGTAGAGAGAGAGAGAGATTGAAGATATGGAGAAGCGAGGGCAGAATAGAGGGAGCTATAGAAATTAGAAGACGAGTAGGAATTGGATCAAGAGAACAGGTTGCAGGTTTGCAAGAGTTCAGAAGTGTAGCGAGTTCATCCAAAGAAGCAGGAGGAAACACAGAAATTTTTTTAGGCGAGGGCGAAAGAAGATTATGAGCAGAAGAAGAATTGGGAGGGACTATCTCAGAGCGAATAGTGGTAATCTTTGAGATGAAATAATTAGCAAAGTCGTTAGGAGAGAATGATGAAGAGACAGGAGGAGAGGGAGGTTTAAGCAAAGAGTTGAAGGTGGAGAACAAACGCTGCGGGCACCTCTCATTGGCGGAGATCAATGATTTGTAATAATTCTGTTTTGCCATAGACAGGGCACGTGAGAAAGAAGAAAGAACAAATTTGAAATGGATAAAATCAGGCCGCTGTTTGGACTTTCTCCAAAGACGTTCAGCCGCTCTAGAGCAGGACCAGAGAAACTTGATGATGGGGGTAAGCCAGGGCTGAGGCCTAGTCGTAGAGGAAGAAGTGCGTACAGAGACAGGGGCAAAACTGTCAAGAGTCAAGGAAAGAGTGGAGTTAAATAAAGACATTGCCGAGTCAGCAGAATCCCCAAGATTTAGGGAAGAGAGAGATGAATCCAGGGTCTGACCAAGATGGTTAGAGTCAACAGATTGAAGATCACGAAAATGGCATTGAACAGTATGACGAGGAGGAGGAGTATAGGTAAGAAAGAAAGAGATTAAATGATGATCAGATAGTGGAAAGTCAAGTGCCAGGTAGTCAGAAATGGCGCAGTTTGCAGCAAGAACCAGGTCAAGACAGTGACTGAGAGAATGCGTTGAAGAGTTGGAATGTGGTGAGGGGCCAAAAGAAGCTAGAAGAGAGTTAAAGCAAGATGTTGTTGGGTTATTGAAATCATCAACGTGGATATTAAAGTCACCTAGGATCAAAGTGGGGACTGAATCTGAAAGAAAGAATGTCAGCCATGATTCAAAGTCTGAGAGGAACTGGGTAGCAGAACCAGGAGGGTGATAGATAACTGCAACCCGGAGCTGTAGAGGAAAAAAGAGTCTAATAGGATGAAACTCAGAGGAAGAGAAATGATAACTGAAAGGAAATGATAGAACTTGAAACTGGCAGGGGTTAGATAGCAAGATACCACCCCCTCCTCCTCGACCATGTCCAGAGGAGGTTGACCAATGGTGAAGGGTCTGGAAACCATGCCTTATGAGGAAAGACTTAGGAAGCAGGGCATGTTTAGCCTGGAGAAGAGACCGTTAAGAGGGGATACGATAGCCTTGTTTAAATATTTGAAGGGATGTCATACTGAGGATGGAGCATGCTTGTTTTCTGCTGCTCCAGAGAATAGGACCCAGAGGAATGGATTCAAACCACAGGAAAAGAGATTTCACCTCAACATTAGGAGGAACTTCCTGACAGTAAGAGCTGTTTGACAGTGGAACACACTCCTTCTGAGGGTGGTGGAATCTCCTTTTTTGGAGGCTTTGAAACAGAGGGCGAATAGCCATCTGTCAGGGGTGCCTTGATTGTGAATTCCTGCATGACAGGGGATTCTATGATTCGTTTTCCTAAAGATGTCAAAGCTAAATGGAAATGGGACAAGTATGTCCACCTTTTGGAACTCTTTCCCATGTAATTAGAGAGACAGAAGAAATATTCAGCATAAAACACCTACTGAGAACATTTACACAGACATTTCCTCCCCAATCATTATTCTCACTGGTCTCTTTCTTCTATTGATTTATGGATGGTTATAACTGTTTTAGTTATTTAATTATTTACTACTACAAAGGTGTTTAAAATCATTTTCATATACAGCTACTTATAATGTGAGCTGCATGTAAAACTTGCAACATCAAACGGTGTACAAATAATTATAAATAAATTAGTCTAGCATCATTTCAAATCAGGCATATGCTTTGCCATAATGGATACATATTTGAAAACCAGTGTAACCAACAAAATACTTATTCAAGAAAAAATTAGAGTGCTTGACACACAGTAAAGTGCACAGACACAGGTATATACTTCCCCCCTCCACAGGTAGGCTATCTTCTTGTTATTTGAAAAATAATGTCTTCTTACTGTTATAAAAAAAGGAAGTGTGAAGTGACTTTAAATCAGGTATGCAAAAAAATACAGTCTAAAGGGTCCAATTGGCAGCCAGCCCTCAAAGCCCCCTGGACTCTCCAAATCTTTCCAGAAAATGTTTTTGGGGTCATTTTTCACTCCAAGACCACACATACCTGAAATACTATTAAAACTTTGAAAAAATCAGCCAAAAGCAAAAACTGAAGTGGCATGACATAATTTCTGGTTGCACAGGGTGCATTGACATGGCCCCTGAGCAGAGTACAGGGTGAAAATGGCTCCCACAACCTTTGCAATGGCCCAATCTAAATGGCTTGAGCACATGTTTTGTGCAGGGCCTTCGACCCTCTGTTATCTTTCTTGCCCTGAAGTGCAATGATTTATCACTGTGCTGAAGATTGTCAGCATTAATTCTTCCACCCTTGGAGAATCTTCTTTTTGTCCATGGATGCAGTGATTCCTTATGAGATGAAGACACCTCCTGGGAAAGCATCATTTAAGAAAATTAACTCCTTAAATTAAATGTATGGAAGCTCACTGACATGGCATCCCAATGAAACTCTCTGCCAATGTGGCCATCATGTGGCACTTTCTTTCTGGTGTGTGTTGACTCCTGCTAGATCAGGGGTAGGCACTGAACTGAGAAGTTACTAGTTAAAAGAATGAATTAATTGTAATTAATTTCTTCCCCCCATAATGACAGTACATTTAGGTCTAGTGTCTCTCCCGCTCTCTCTCTCTCTCTCTCTCTCTCTATATATATATATATATATATACACACACACACACCAAATTCACCCCCAAGCTGGCTGCAAGCTGCTTAAACTACACAACCCCCAACCCTGAATTGGGTCCAGTTTGCTTACACAATGCCAGAACCCGATTTGAGATTTCTAACCCTTGTCCCACATTAAAAAGACATTTTTTTGTTCCGGGTTTTCAAGAAAATTCAGAACAAAATGCAGCTGCCTTCCCAAGTAGACCCTATGAGCATCTCTACCAAGTTGCTCTTCGGGTGCAAGTTGCTCTGAGGTACTGATCTCAGAGTGGCTCATGCCCACAGCAGTGGTGGCAGTTGGCTTGCAGGGACCATATGGAAAGGCAGTAGCCCATTGGCCCCACATTGTGCTGCAGCAGATGGGGGGGGCAGAATTTGGGGCCACAGTACTCTGGGGGGGCAGCCTGAAGTATTCTGGCAAATATAGACAAACCCTAAGGCACATTATGATTGTAATTTAACAAGGGACAACATCACCCCTTTTGCAGTGTAACTATAATTTTACAATTGCAGGGATGTTGTCTTGCTAAATAATGGGGGCCTCTCCATTGACGCCCCCTTGTCGTGGGGGAGAGGCTTGCGTACCCTAATGAAGCTGTGAGCTATGCTGGCGGTGGTATAATAGCCACTGGCAGGGCCTCCCATGCCAGACAGGTCACAACCGAAGGGTCTGACCAAGAGCGCCAAAGGGCAGGATGGACTCTCTAGCTTTATGGCAACCACCCTAGGAGAAGGAAAACTCTAATCCCAAACCCGGGCAGATGGTGCTCGTCTAACCTTGTAAGGTCAACCATCTAAGAGAAGGAAACTCTAATCAAACCTATGACCCAAGGACCTCACTGCCACTGTCCATGCTTGTCAAGGCCTCAGCAGTTGAACCTCTGGTTTAAAGGGTGAGGCCAGTTCTGTGCACGCTGCGCTCCACCCAAAAAAATCCACTGCACAGGCTCGAAGGACACATTCAATCTCCGAAAAAGCCCTGTAGCGATAGGCGAGAGACAAAACGGCAGGTGTAAAGATGCACTGGAAGCCGCAGACCCAACCCTGCATGCAGGCGGTTCAGGACTTTGGTCGCTCAAGACTGACCTGGGATGATAGTCTTGTTCAGCAGCATCCTGAATGACCAAGCAGCCTTTTTTAAGGAGAGCACTGCTTGCTCCATATGGAGAGGGGCCCAGAAAAGGTGGCCTAAAGAAAGCTCATCCCCAACAACCCAGTTGGCTAGCCGCGGCCAACGGGAATAGTCACCAACGCGCTTGTACAAAGCGCAGGATGAGTCCTTACTGAATCTTCGTTCGCGAAGCAAAGCCAGAGAAATAATGGAGGAGAAATACTGCAGGTATCTAGTGTTCACCTCTGCTGCTTCATTCAGAAAGAGTTTTAAAATCAGTTTCACAAGACTGCAAAATTGAGGGTCATAAAAACTTTTTAAAATTAATGTTGATTTTATAAGAATTTGACATTCTAAATTGAAAATGAATTTTCATTTGCTCCTTCCATACTTATATCACAATTTGCTTTGACATTTCTGGGTTGTAATAAGTGACTAAATGAAATGATCCTGCAAAGTATAAAAAAAGAAATTGAAGTCTTGTAATAGACTTTCAAAACAATTTAATTCACTGATATGAAACACAAAAATATGTTCAAAGGGACTACAAGAAATCGTACTTGAACATCAGTGTCCACACTTTATCAAAGCAGAGTAACAACTGAATTGATGAAAATACCAAATTTGTAAAAGAACTGTGTGTGCTATGGCATTTTTATTGAGTTTTTCAAATTCAGAACCCCCAAATACATTAAAAACAGCTACAATACTGAAAACATTTTTCCACTGCAGGCCTGTGTATCAACTTTAATACAAACAATCTAATTAACAATCAAGTAATATACATTCAAAAAATAAAAACACAGAATGAATAGAAAAAAGAAAAAGGGAAAAAGGACAAACAACGAATACACAATAGGGTTCGGAACCACCAATCCTGACTAATTTTTTGGGGAGGGGGATTATTGTAAGGGCCTGAACAGACAGGCCAAAATAAAACTGCTTCAGGTCACTTTGGAGGTACTGTATGCTGTTTAAATGATGCATGCGTCCTAAGAGTCCAGAAGATGCGCCAAAGCCATACTCCAGTCCTAAGAACTGGAACGCAGCTTTGGTGCAGCTTCTGGCCTCTCAAGATGCACATATCATTTGAACAGCATACTTCCAAAGTGACCCGAAGCAGCTTTATTTTGGCCGGTCTGTTCGGGCCCTAACATTACATATCCAACTAAATAATCTTACTGAAATGACTAAAAATCATAACCACAGAGTATGACATTGTTAGATTTCCAATGCTCAAAAATCCATAAACAATTTCCAATCTATCAGAACCTTCTCAATTGGCTTCTCCTTTAAAACATACATTTATTTGGCCATTTGGTCTAACACAGCCACCTTAACAATCCATTTTTCCATCATTTATGCTTCAGTCCATTTTCAAGTTTGAGCAAACAATATTCTTGCGGCTGTTGTCCTATACCGAAGTAATCCGTATTTTCTCTCCACTCCAATATCTGCATTTACTCTCTCTCTTTATTCATAACATCCAATAAAAATATTTCTGCTAACATTATAAAATATACTTTTACATTTTTCTAGATTAACCTATAAATTTTAAGACTAGTAATGTTTTGTCTTCTTACAAATCCACCACTTATATATATAAAAAAGATCCCTCCTTATCTTGACATCCCCAACACTGATTTGAAACATTCTGGGACATTTTCAACTACTTAGTTTGAGTTAGAAAACATCTATACATCATCGCATATAGGTTTTCTTTTAAATTACTGAAGAAAGGTGATTTTTTTTTTATCTTTGGATCACATTTCCCCTTCCCCTACATCCATATGGAGATTATGCCCAAAATGTTGAGCCCGCCTTATCATATACAGTACTCTTTTACAGACTCATCTTTTTTATCTTTAGTTTCAGAAGCCATTTATACACTTCTTAAATTCAGATGCATTTTTAAAGCCAGTAGGGGCTTGTATGTACAGACCAAAAGGCCCATGTTCTCCCTGTCTCATGTCATCCTATATGGATGACACAGGCCATTAGCCCCAGGCCAGGATCAACCTGTCTGGATGTTGATCCAGTAGTTCTTGATCAATCCTGGTCCAAAGGGGGTCTTAACCTGGGACCTATAGACTTGTTGTTTGCTGTGAAATTTCCTTAATCATGTCTGCTCAGAAGACCCCTGTTGTGGCTTGTGATGTTGGACGGGGGGGCCCTGGCCACATGGGTACAACCAGGAGCCCCATTTTCACCTTTACGGGCCATGGCACTGGTCTTCAGAGTATACATAACAACAAAGGCAGATAAAAGGTATGAGGTGGTAGTGGGTTCATTGCTCAGTAACAGGCAGGCAGGCAGGCATAAAAACACTCACCTATCACTGCGCCAGCCTAGGGATTGAGCTGGGTCAGAACCCAGAGCAGGAAAGCATGGGCTGGGTACTATAACTATCCTGCTCATCTATATGGGCCCTAATATGACTGACTACTTTCAAGAAATGAGAGGATTGTAAACAAAGACAGAAACAAGAGAAGACAACCCTCATCTCATCTGAACCTTTGGTCAGACATTCTGGACTGGATTTACACAAAGCCAGCGCTGGACTTTAAAATGACCACTTACATTGAACAGAACCCAAGAAGGAGACACAAAACATAGTTCAAAGTTGTGAGATGAACTGTTTTAATTTGCTTTACTTACAATAATTTTTAAAATATTTTTAAAAGTTTAAAAAAAAGATATGGGAGGATAATATTATTTTTTATTGTGACTATAACAGCATCTACCCAACGTTTAGCTGGATCATGGTACTATAACTGTTAAGAAATTTCTTTTTAAATTAATTTCCTAACCCCTGGATTATCCTCCTGATATCCTCCAGATAAGCAACCTAGAGTACAGAGGTTGTAGGAGACATAGTTCCAAATCCCCAGGGGCCATCAGGTTGCCTACCCCCGCCCATGATCAGTGGAGGAATTCACTCAACTATGTTCCTTCTTTTCAGAACTTGTAACACAAGAGTTGCATTTTTGGACTACAAAATGGAATTTACCCATGCCCATCTCATTTTTAGAGCAGACCTCTGACCTCTCCAGAAGTGACATACTGAGGATGGATCAAGCTTGTTTTCTGCTGCTCTAGAGACTAGGACCCGGAGCAATGGATGCAAGCTACAGGAAAAGAAATTAGGAGGAACTTCCTGACAGTAAGAGCTGTTCGTCAGTGGAATATACTTTTTGCTGCCAGTAAAAAGAAAGTAGAAAGGGGGTCAATGTCCTTCTCTTGGAAAGGGGTTCCATGGGAGCAGCCACCAAGAAGGCTCTCTCCCATGTCTACACCAGAAAGGCCTGTGATGATGGTGAGCCTCAGAGAAAGCCCTCCCAGAAGAGCAATAAGAAAAGAGCAGACTATAATAAAGCTGTTGGACAGTGGAATATGCTCCCTCAGAGTGTGGTGGAGTCTCCTTCTTTGGAAGTTTTTAAACAGAGGCTGGACGGCCATCTGTCCGAGTGCTTTGATTCTGTGTTCCTGCATTGAAGGGGGATTGGACTGGATGTCCCTTGTGGTCTTTTCCAACTCTATGGAGTTTATTACACGGGAGAGAAAGAGTCATGCTCCCGTTTTTTCTTGTTGCCATTGCGCAATCGAGGACAAGATGATTACATGACGTCAGAATGATCGCATTGTCAACAAGTTATCAAAGTATTATTATCAGCACAGGTGTGTACCTCAAAGCATTTCAATTCTGCAATTGTGCAACTACGCTTTCATTCCTGGCTTGCTATTCGCGCTGCTTCTCTCTCTCCCTCCTCATCCACCCTTCCAGACAATTCACCATTAGTGTGAGGACACATACCAATACCTCCAGAGTATCAGTATCCATCTCCAAATATCCTCTGTCCCTCAACAACACTGTCTGAGGATTTGGATATTGGAAGTCTGCAATAGAAGTAAACCGGAAGTGCAAAATCACAGCTATGACCCGGGGGGGGGGGGGGGGGGGGGGTGACGATTCAGCAAGATCTTTTCTGCACATGTGCAGAGACAGCAAAAATGGAATCATAACGCTTCAGGTTTGTACACTAAAAGGCTATTCTTCTGTAATTAAAGTGGAACTGCATCATTTTTGGTTTAGGTGTGATCATGTCCTGTTACTGTTTCGTTGCTATTCCAATATTGAGCAATTGCGCAATGGTAACAGAAAAAAATGGGAGCATGACACTTTCTTCGCCATGTGATAAACTCCTATGATTCTATGGTTCTCTCCAGTCCAGAAATCAGTTTCTTCCTGAGAAACCACTTTCTTGTAGGACTGGGGTGCCCCTCCTTCCCTCACAGGCTGTACACTAGAAGTAAAACCCAAATTACCTCCATTCTCTACAGAAAGACAAAGATGAAAATGAGGAGGCGGATCAGCCACAGCAAGCCCCATCAGTGTATGAAGAATGCCTAATTAGAGAAATGGTGCCATATGTCACAGCAGTTAGGCCCTGCGTGCAGTATGGCATGAGGCTCCTCCACTCCATCCATATAACTCCTCCAGGGCTTTTTGATAAGCGAGCACATCCTGCCTTCATACCAATGTTTACACCTGCTGATAACCAAGATGTGTGTGCGTATGTGTTTATGCTAGTACAGATTGATAGGGCAGCCTCATCAAGGAGAGGTACCTGTTGTGCCCAGCATGGCTGCTACTCCATCTTTTGTTTAGAACAGGTGGAAAAATCTTGTCGAGGTGTTTTATTAACTCGCTAATTTTACACAGAGAAAGCAACAGACTGTGGCTTATGCCAGTGACACAGAAGAAATGTCTACAAAGTATGAAGTGGGATAATGCCTAAATTTGGTTCCTGACTCAGAATTTCCTGCCAAGCCTTCTGGATCACGTCTGTGAAGACAAAAGAACTGGGAAGCGAAAAATGACACATGTATAGCATCCCAGGAGCATTGGAAATGGAGACTGTTGCCAAATGTTCCTGTGTTAACCGTCAAGTTGATCTTGTTTTGGTAGGCTGGGGATAAATAGTCAAAAAGACTATCTACTTCTACCATCCTTAACTAGGGACTTGCTGCATCCCAATATATGACATGGAAATGTGTCCCTGCCTAAAGTTCCTAGAGCTACAGCTATTTCCTGCCAAAACCATCAGCATGTTAGCTATTTTATTTTATTTAGCCAATGTGCTTTAAGTATTCCAAGTATGTTCCCAGGAGCACAAAAGACTAGAGGTATGAAGCCTTTGAGAGTCAGTGTGATGTAGTAGTTTCAATGTTGAACTACAACTCTGGAGACCAGAGTTCAAATCCCCACTCAGCCATTGAAATCCACTGGGTGACATGAGACTCTTGGCCTCAGAAGAAAGCAATGGCAACCTTCCCCACCCCCCTCCAGTGTCACCATAAATCAGAAATGACTTGAAGGCACACAAAACAACACTGGATCTGGACACAGTGGTGTTACATCCCATTGGGATTATGAGCCAGCGTGGCATAATGGTTTGAGTGTTGGAGTACAACGCTAAAGACCAGGGTTCAATTCTCGCTCTGCCATGAAACCCAGTTGGTGACCCTGGGTAAGTCACATGCTCTCAGCCTCAAGGGAAGGCAATGGCAAATCTCCTCTGAACAAATATTGCAAAAAAAAAAAAAAACAACCAACCTCATGACAGGATCGCCATAGGTTGGAAACGACTTGAAGTAACACACACACACACACATACACTGTGCTCTCCTTGGGGCTGTCTTTGAAGAATGTTCAAAAACTGTGCTGGTCCAAACAGTTACAGCCAGATGGTTAACTGGGGAAGGTTACAAAGACCACACAATGCCCTTGTTGAAACAGCTCTACTGCTACCAGTTTATTTCCAGGCACAATTTAAAGTGCCAGAGATGACTATATGAGCCACCCTGGGCTCTGAGATCATCAGGAGAGGTCCTTCTCTCAGTCCCACCAATGCTGCAAGCACAGATGGTGGGGCCATGAAAGAAGGTCTTCTTGGTGGCTGTCCCTAAATTCTGAACTCTCTTCCCAGGGAGGGCAGACTGTCCCCGTCTTTGTTGTCTTTTCAGTGGAAGGCTAAAACCTTTTTATGCAAACAGTCTTTCAAAACAGAAAGTTTTTTTTAAAATGGGCTGTTGTTAATTGTACTGTTTTTAAGCCCTTTTACCTTTTTAATTGCATTTTATTCTTTTAATGTAATATGTTTTGATACTGTAATACTTTAATTCTATTTTAGTGCTCACTTTTTATATGTTTTTAATTGTATTGTTCTTTTCATCTCTGAGCCGTTCTGAGTCCCAATTTTGGGAGAAAAGGAGTGCATTTTTCCAAGAACAAGAGAGAACAGCAGTTGCTCTTCAATGGCCCCCAATATTCTCATCCTTGACAATTTTCTGCATGAAGAAACAGAACCCAGGAACGATCTTGGTGAGGTGTCAGGTCAGGAAATGAGACTGCTGTCTCTGTTGGGCTTAATGTAATGGCTGAACAGAGACCTCAGCCATCCATAGTTTCCTATACCACCCAACCTTCTTGTCAGGCAAAGGATCTGGGTCAGAGCCTGGGAAAGTTACTTTTTTGACTACAATTCCCAGAAACCTACAGGCAAGGGTCATCATGCTGGTTAGGGTATTCTTTGAGTTGTGCTTCAAAAAGGAAGTCTCTACTCCATTCTCTTATTTAAAGCAAAGCTTATACTAGTGTTCCTATCTCAATTCATATCTCTCAGTGTGAACAGTACAAGAAGATGACAGTGTCAAAGTCTTTAAATGGTTGAACTGATGTTAACTATTTATACTGATAAATTGAAAGGATGTCAGGAGAACAAGCTGGATTGGTGGACTTCATTTGACATCATTTTGCTGGTATTCCCAGCTGAGGGCAACAGCCAAGAACTGAGAAGCAGCTGTACTATTCCGTCTTGTTCACATCTCAGTTTGACGGCTGTCTTGCACAAGACATGCCAACCTTGTTTGGCATATATTGCACAACTGTAGTTATCAAACTGTTCTAATTCTGGAGCAAATAACATCCTAATTACATCAACCCAAGAATACACTATGTGTATAAGTTACATAAAAATAAAAAGACATATGAATGGAAAAGATGTAAACCAAGCTCTAAGAAAGATTTGCCAACTCATAAGTGGATGTCTTAATCGGGTCAGAAATAAGTGCAAAGTGCAGCATTTTAAACCTGGCGCTATTGTACACTTAGAACAATTGAAAGAGTAGGAATTAGAAAGTGGTGATATGCACAATATGGGCCAACCAGGGAAAGAAAAGCAAGTGTAAGCATACTGTTTCTTAAAATACAGCCAAAATAATCAGATTGGTATAAAGGAAGAGCATCTCACGAGATATCTGTTTCACAGTCGCCTTGAATCCCATTTTGGGAGAAAGGTGGGATACAAATTTCTTAAATATATAAAATAAATAAATTTGATGATGGAATGGTGAAATAGACAAAATGTAGAGTATGAACACTTACATCAACAACTGCAACTCAATCAATGCACATACAAAATGCTTGTGTTTACACAAACCCATGTGTCAGGATTATATACTGAATATAATTTTAAATTAGACAGGAGCCCAATAAATATAACTAGTTCCCCAATCAGTAAGAACTTTCACCATGGATTTATCTGGTGAGCTATTTTGATAAATGTATGGTGATATTTCCACCTTTTTCATGCATATTAGTACTCATTAGTGTATTAAAGGCTTGGCTCTCATCAAGTGGTAACATTTCCTCCATTTTAACCATGTATAAGTTGGCCATTTATTAATATCACATCGATTCCTGTATGTCTGCAATTCTTTGAAACATTAGCTCAGAAATTACAAAAGAAAACTGCTGTGTACTGTCTTGGAAGGATAAACTATCCTGAAAGGCTTTTTGAAAAACTATTAAATAAATAAACAAACAAACAACATCTTAAATTGCAAGCAAGATGACTCTGAGATCTAATCAGGTTTTCCCCCTAGCCTTATTTTTATTATCTTGCCTAATGAATATATCTTGAGATCTCAAATGCTTGCATACATTTTTGTGCCATTTTGGTTGGACCTATAAAGGTATTACCCTAGTCTGGATTATGGGCATGTTCTAACAACCAGCACAGCTACCTTTACTTTTTGTATGGTCTTAAATTTATTTACAATTGGCAAATCTATGTTAGAACTGTACTATTTGCAGCCAAACACTTTTTTCTCAAGCCCATCACTGAAATCCTATGCACAGCTTTTCCAACTACATTTGACCTAAAGGGATTTTTTTCTCACCTGTGTATTTGTCCCCACTTCTTGAAAAGACCTTCTTGTGCAGGTTCAAACACAGTTCCTGGCTCTTGCATGTTTTTGGTTCAAAAACACAACGTGAACTGCCAGCAGTTGTAACAAATGAGCCTGCTCCATGTACATTGTGGAACTGACTCCTGCAAAGCAGGAAAAATGAAGTCCAGAATGGGCAATGGTGGAAAGAAAGAGTAACAGAGCATTGTATAATACTTGTGTGCACTGTATCAAAGATAAAGAGGAGTTCAAATATATGGCATTATCCCCCCCCAACATAATTTAAGGGGACACCAGGTGCTGTAGGTTGTATTTCATGGAAAGACAATGGCAAACTACCTCTACGTATTCTTTGTCTTTAAAAACCCCTAGGAAATGTGTGGGGTTGCCATGAATTGATTATCAGGTTTTTAGCTACATCTTGTTTAAGATGTAAACCTGTTGTAAACCTCTTTGGGTCCCTTTTTGACAAAAAGGCATGATATCACAGGAGTCAGAGTGTGATTGTTAACTCAATTGGTTTCAATGGCCCCGTAGTCTCTTCCAACTCTATGGAGATTATCACACAGGAGAAAGGCTGTCCTTGTCTCGTCCTTTTACCATCTTTATCCTGTGACTGTGTGAAAGACTTTCAAATGACATCATGCTTACCCCATTATTGTCCTGTCCATGAAGTGGAATTGTCCGCGATCGCACAAAAGACTTTCAAACAATGTTGCATTTATCCCATCACTGACCCGTCCGTAAAGCAGAATTCTCCAGTCACTCAAGACTTTTCTTTTTCAACAAGCTTTCCCCCATGTATCCTGATATTGTTTTCCCTCGATATGCACATTGTTTTATCCAGCTAGTTTGTATTGGATTTTAATAGTTGTATGGTTTTAATAGTTTTTAATTGTAATTTTAGTAGTTTTATCATTTGATTATGATTGTAATATGTTATGTTTTTTATTTTGAATTGATTTGTTTTGTTCTGTTGTACACCGCTTTGATCTATTTTGGAAAAACGGTCTATAAATAAACTGGATTATTATTATGTATTATTATTATTAACAGGAGTTTCTGTTATTCAAAAGTGACAGGACAAATCTACTTACAGACAGGATAATGGCAGGATAAACACACCGTCATTTGAAAGTCTTTGGCAGGATCACACAAAAATGACAGGATAAAGATGGGAGCGATCCCATCCTTTGTCCCCCCCCCATCTGATAATCTCCTATGATTCTATGAATATAAACAAAGGCAATAAATAATAACAAGAATAACAAATCTAATCCCTTGCACCAACCCACATCTGCTGCCTCAGTAAGCAAGGCTTATTCTGACCATTAGGTTTAACAAACTTGATTCAGTTTGCAAGTACCCAGACATCGTGCCTAGCCCAATGTTACAATCTAGCTGGTAGCCAGATATATAAAGGATCACAGTTCCTCTATAACCCAACTGAATGGTTTAGCCTGCCAGACAACATATTCCTACCTACGTTGAGAATTATGTTTTTTTCTTACTAGTGATAGCAGCCCAGGAGACAGCTGCCATAACAAACACAGAATGCAAACAAGAGAAGCAAAAAGCACAAGAAAGACCATGGTTCCATAAGAATGGCCTTTAAAGCGTTAGGATGCTGCCATGCAAATATTTTGCTTTGATTTGATACCAACAGCTAAGCCGGAGTTTTGGTTAAGCAAGCTTGCTATTTTGCATTCTGAGTACAGTACATGTCTACTTCCATGTTCTGTTTTGTTTTCCCTAAACAAACATTTTCCTTCTTTAAAATTGTACTTGAGTTTGCCTTTGGTTATTCAGAAACTTGGGCCGAAAATCACATAAGACTCAAATTACTTTGTTTTATTTTATTTAAATAATAAAAGCATTTAGGAATCTGGATAGTGATATCGAAGAGCGATGATTTGTTAAATAAGGATCAGAGTTATGTACACTTTATCCCAGATGTTGACACCATGTTGGCATTCATTTGCCTGTAATTAAATACATAGGAAAGTGGTAGCAACAACTCTGACTGAGATGACCGTGATCTAGCACTTCTGGAGTTTGTTGTTGTGTACCTTCAAGTCATTTCTGACTTATGGAGACCCTATCATGGGGTTTTCTTGGCAAGATGTGTTCAGAGGAGGTTTGTCACCAGAGTTTGATTCCCTCTTCAGTCATGAAATCTACTGAGCGAACTTGGGCAAGTCACATGCTCTCAGCTTCAGGGGAAGCACATCTGGAGTAGCTGCGGGCAATCTTTATCTCTCCAATGTTGTTGGACTGCAGCTCCCAGCAGCCCCACACTTTGTGGATCAAACCAATGTATCTCACAAAGGAAGAGCTTAGTTGCAACATTAAAAAAAATTATAAGAATTTTTAGAATTTATAAAACCACTCAGCCCTGCCTTCCAACTTTACTACCCCCATTTTCTCAGCCAGAAATAAAAAATCCTGAGGGCCAGCTTCCTTTGTTTCAGTACACAAACACTAGCAATGCCACTTTTCAAATGAGTGGGAAGGAAGCAGTCATGTTCAGGCACTATTTATGGCTCCTTGAATCTATGCATTGGTGGCCTAGAACAGTGGTTCTCAAACTTTGGCCTGCCAAATGTTTTTGGAATTTCAGCTCCCAAAACCCCTGTCCACTGGCCATCCTGGCTGGGGATTCTGGGAACTGAAATCCTGGCAAGAACCACTGGCCTAAAACCAAAAGAATTTTGCCTTTCCTCCATAGGTTCCTTTCCAACCCACAGCCCCATTCATAGTCATATAAGTTTGTTGCTAAGCACTTTCGGCTTATTTCTGACTTACAGTGATCCTAAGGCAAAACAGGATAGGACATGGTGGTGGTGGTAGCGGTCATTGCCTTCCTCTGGGGCTGAGAGAGTATGACTTTCTCAACGTAACCCAGCAGGTTTCCATGGTCAAGTGAGGATTCAAACTCTGATCTCCCAGTGTCCTGGTCCAGTACTCAAACACTACACCACACTAGCTTGGTCAAATATGCAAACACAAAGAAAAATTGAATCTCTGTTGAAAACAGAGGAGGCTCCCCAAGCAAGCAGAATGGGCCCATGCCTGAGTTTAATACAGCATGTATACACAAAGACTGCAAACATAATGCAGTTTGGCACCACCATAGCTGTCATGCTCCATCCTATGGAATTCTGGGATTTTTAGCTTGTGACAGCAGAGCTCTCTGAGAGAGAAGGCTAAGTATCTCAGAAAACTACAAATCCCAGAATTTCATAGCATTGAGTCATGGCAGTTAAAGCTATGTCAAACTGCATTAATTCTGCAGCGTAGAGCTCTATGGGATGCCCTTCCATTCAGTTTTGGAGTAATACTACAATATGTGGTATTTCTATCTTACCTAAAGAGATTATCAGATGGGGAAAATCGGGGAAGAAAAATGCATACTCCTGGCAAAGTGGTCACGCTGAAGATTTTCAGACAACATTGTGCTTATCCAAGACTTAACCCATGAAGATCCAGGAATGCTCCAGCAACAAGCCATTCCTGGGACTGCCCTGTGAATGGTTTGTTGCTGGAGCATTTCTGGATCTTCATGGGTTAAATCCTGGATAAGCAAGATGTGTCTAAAAATCTTCAGAACAATCGCAGAACTTTCCTGGGAGTACTCCCAGCTTTCCCCCCCTGTCTGATAATCTACTAAATACTGTGAAGGAGGTGGACCATAAACACTCAGATCTAGATCTAGGTGAAGTAGGCAGGCCTAATCTACACCATGGCAATATAATCTATACATGGAGCTACTTTTGAAGATATTTCAGAAATAGGTACACTTCAGTTAATGAAGTAGATGTATCACTGGACATGACTTCTTTTATAGAAAATTTGGTACCAAATGCAGAAATAACATAGAGAGAACAGAGAGAGGTTCCTGAACCACAAAAAAGACAGTTCCACATGCCTCAGCAAACTTTTTATCCAAGACTAACAATATGCACAGGTAAAATAAAACAACCAGGTCAGACAAGACTTGTGCAAGTGAACAAAACCATTTTGAACCTTCCAGAGAGTATCTGAAATCTTCCTCCTAATCCAGGGATATTTTTTTCTTTCACCAGCATCCACTTTTCTCATGACATCCATTTTGATGGCCATGCTTACAGATCTATACTTTTTAATATACTAGGGGAAATCTGGTAAGGCAGACTTATTTGCTTTCCCCTTTTCTCTTTGTTTTGCTGCGCACACATGCTCAGTAAGGGATTCTGGACAGAGGTGCTGGTTATCTTGCTTGTTGTGAGCAGGCACACACAGCTATAGTAGAATCAGATAGAACATTGTTTCTCAAGCTTTTATTTCATTCATTCAGGCACGCTGCAACCCTCCTTCACCATTCTCCCTCTGACAATGCTGCTACAAAAATCCTTCCAGCTAGTCAGAGGCCAAAGAAGAAAGGGAAGCTGGGTGGACATAAAAAAACTCTTGCAAATGCAAAAGCACTCTCATTAAAGAGAACCTCCCAGAGGGTGCACATCACTCCAACACTAGTTTTCTGGCTCCCATTTTGGTCCATGGCTAATTCAAGATGGTGCCTTTTACTATTATCGACCTGGAATCAGAACCTGCGAAGAACACCATCTCCCTCCTCCCTTCCAAAGAATCCTGTCTATTCTCTTTTGGTCTTGTTGAAGATGATGCCTGCATCAGCACCCAGGATTCGAGTAACCATCAAGATCTCATCACTTTGGCCAGTCCTACCTCAGTCGTTGGCACTCCATCCTCCTTTTATTTTTCTAGCCCAGTGTTATGTGAAACACCAAACAGCTTGATCATTCATTCATTCTTTCTTTCAAGATGAGATCCAAGAAAAGTTTTTAAAAGACTTAAATAATGATACTATTCTTTAAAAAAAACATGGTTAAGTACAGTTTAACAAATTTCAAACATATTTACCCATAAAAGATTAAAAACACAGCACACCACTTCACAGGCACACTACTGTCTCATAACTAAAATTTGATTACCTGACTGAATAAAACTGTGTTCACTTGTGGGCAAAGAAAGAGAGGAGAGGAAACCAACCAGACCTCCCATGGAAGGAAGCTCAATAGCCTGGGAGCAGCCACTGTGAAGGCTCTCTCCTGAATCCTCACCAAATGTGCCTGTGGAATTCAGGACAATTTGGTCCAAGACGAGATTAGTATTCTTTTATATATGATAACAGCCGCTAGGCTGACTTGGGCAAAATATTGGAAATCTAATAGAACCCCTACATTAAGGGAATGGGTTACAAAACTGAGTGATCTTGCAACTTTAGATATATTATCAATGGCTAAAAACAATAGATCTTCGCAACAATATGAGGATAAGTGGGTAAGGATAGTACCACTTTGGGAAAATAACTTGTATAAGGTATGAACATCTGTGTATCTATGTAAATATTTACTTGAAAAAAAAAAAAAAAAAAAAAAAAAGATGGTGGGCCTAAGAGAAAGCCTTCCCTTACAGATCTTAAAATTCAAACTGGCTTGTATAATGAAACTGGCCTTTCATATAGTCTATCATTTAAATTTCCCACAATGCCTCCGATACAATGTCACCCTGAGGCCTTGTCGGAAATTTAAACAGTGGCTGGCTACTACTGTTGTTTGCTTTTAAGTTGTTTCCAACTTATGGAGACCCTAAGACAAACCTATCATGTGGGTTTGTTGGCAAGATTTGTTCAGAGGAGGTTTGCCATTGCCATCTTCTGAGGCTGAGAGAATGTGGCTTGCCCAAGGCCACCCAATGGGTTTCATGACCAAGGTGGGAATTGATGCCTGGTCACCAGAGTCATAGTCCAAAGCTCAAACCACTACACCATGCTACTGGCTGCCATTTCTGTCGGATTGACAAAGCGTAGAAATAGCCCAGAGGGAGCTTCAGTCATTGTACTAATTTTCTGAGAACATGCTCCTTAGGAAGCTCTGTTTACTCCTTTGCTTATCACTTTCCAGTCCCTTCTCAGAATGGAGGATGTTAGTCAGAGCCCGATACTGCAAGGGCAGGTGCCTTCCAGATGTTGTTGGGACTCCAGCTTCCACCAGCAGAACCAATGGTGAGGGATACTGGAACCTAACCTCTAGCAACATCTGGAGGGCTGCACATTCTCCATCCCTACATATAAGAGTTTTTTCCCACCTCCTTGCTGGTATGTGGTATTTAAGGACTTGCTGCTGTCTTCGGTGCTGTTTGACTCTTAAGTGGTTTGACTGTTGATTTTATATATATGTGACTTTCAGTTTTGGTAGCTAGCTTGAATGCTCCTGTTCAGACAAAAAAAGTGGGATGGAAATGGTGGAAAATAAATAAATTAAACAAAATGCCTGCCTCCTTCCAGTCAGCAGAATGGGATTTTCGTTAAATGAGCCCAGGAGATAACATGTAATCTTGCCCACGTGCCTGTGAGCTGAATGACTCATGGTCCCTTGGAGATACATGAAGGGGCCCCTCCTGGCAGACACCGGCTTTGGTAAATTCATGCACACTGAGATCCAGAAAGGAAATCTGGAGTCTTAATTGTGGTCTGTGGGCAAGGTTCGAAGTCGTCATTGTCTCGAGCTCTCTGCAAACGCAGGCTGTGGTATCACTGCCACAGTCTCTCACACTGGAATGGCTCCCCTCCTAGGAAGAAGCTTTGTAAGCTCTGCTTTGCTATGTAAGAATTAGAAAATTGTTTTTCTGTGTTCTTTTTAATCTGCTGCTTCATAATAATGCTTGGCGTTTTTCCTTTGCCCCCTTGAGTTTTTTCCTTTCCGCTTCCATTGTGTTTATTTTTAATGAGATTTTAGGTAGTAAATAACGGACAAAGAAGGGGGGAATGGTCTCATATCAATTAACCTCAGGCTTAAAACAGCTCTAGAAGGTCAGGATTTAGAAGTGACAGTACAGAAACCAAGATGGCAGAAACACCACAGGTAGACATTTTAGGCATAGGCGGTCCATAGCGAGGTGTGAGGCAGGTCTCTTCTGGTAGCAGAAAAGTTAGAGAAAACCTGAGATGAGGTTGTGACAGGCTGTGAAGGTTATTGAGCCCATTACTCCAGGCTTAAAATCACTCCTATCCATAAGCCTTTTTAATAGCCTCTGTCACTGAATGAACCTCAAAATTCTAATCTTTACACTTAACGTTCTCCAACTGTCTTCCCTCTATCACCTCTCCTCTTGCTTCTCACCCCATCATGCTCATTCTGTAGAAGGACCAGCTTACTTTATCTCCATCTCTCATTCCAATGACAGCTGGTGGCTTCCATGTCATAGTGGAACCAAGAATCTTCTTTTGGATTCCCCCCCCCCCGCAACTTAAAGAAAACGCTATCCAAGGTGATGAACATATTTGGGGAAACAGAGTAAGGCACCTTGGATAGCTCCTTTGAAGACTAAAACCAGAAGCTGATTTACAATCCCATGAAAATGGGAGGCACCATCTATTCTCATCCTCCAGAAGAACATAAGTTGCCATGTTCAGGATGAAAGCAAGGTTCATTAGTTCTCCAAAAGCTCCTAAGGAAGACTCAAAAGTGGCAGTATCACTTCCTGTGGGGTAGAGATCTTACACCCTTCACCATCCCTGGCCCTAGTGGGTGCCAGAGTTCAGTGACATCTGGTTCTAAACCTTTCACTCTTGACACAAGGTGTGAACATGATAAATGTGGATTCACCCAAACTTGGGAAATCTGTCTAATCTTTTTAAAAACAAAGCATTAGGACAATGGCCACTACTTTATCTTGTATAGTTAATTTCATAAGTCATGACTTGGTGAAGAATTATTTCGTTTTATCTGTCTTAATGCTACAAGACAAGGAAACTGCTCTCTACAGCAGTAATAAATTCTCATCCCCCAGCACAGTCATCTTTATTTTTAATGAAAAAGTTACTAACTCTTTAGGCTTTCTTTGAAGTAAGGGTGTTCATTTTATTTATTTATTTTAAAATCTGTTACAGTTCTACAATAGCCTTCCTTGACGATGCAGAGATCCAAGCTATACATGCTAATGTGGGATCACTATGTATTTACAACTTGGCACAAGGATACTTCCTATGGAATATTGCCCCCTGTGCCAGAACATCTTGGCCCTTTTTATTCACAGGCCAACCTCCCTTCCCTTTATCAGGCCATTTCTCAAGACCTAGCAATGCCTTCTGCTGAAGTACTGCAGAGTCACCTAACCCACATTTCCAGCAACTCACTTCTACTGCACCCTATGCACACCACTCATTTGCCAAATCTTTTCCCTTTCCCTCACTCCCTTCTGCCTTGCCTAAAATATAAGCCTATGTTCAAAGATCATCACTATTTATATCCTTAACTCACTAGAGATGCTTCATAAATGTTGCTTACTAGAAACAGCAGAAAGACAGCATAAACTGTAGGTCAAGATTAAAAGATGCCAACAGGAAGCCCAAGGCTGGTTTTGCCAACTCTGTTTCCCTGTGCATGTCCAGCCTGCAACCTCTCCATTTGCTGTGGTGCTCACAAAGGCTGATTTTACACTTGTTGATATCTCTGCTTGAAGGAGTGTTTCTCACTAATGGGCCGAAATGGAGCTAGGACACAGCAGAAACTAATTTCCTTGTCATTTCGATGGCACCATTGTCGTGGGTGATACGGTGCTACCTCAGATTAGTCCTTGCACCAAGAAAAGGCATTTGCTTGTAGCTCATTTGCATGGAGGCACCAGAATCACAAATCCGTGAGAGACCTGCAGCTCCCTGAAAGCTGAAACTGAGTGATCTGGCATTGTTTAGGAAAGGGGCAGCAGCTGGAAGAGGAAGGAGGTGGGAGAGAAACAGTAGCCATTTTGGTAGAAGCACTTTGTGGGCAAGGCAAAATAACAGTAACAATAGCCTAATGCTGTTCCAGTCATCATGGCATTTTAATCACTAAGCCACCACATCCCCTATTCAGCCTACCTATTCAAGTAGTTACCTTAATTCTTCCATATTTTCTAATAGCATTTCTGGGCTCCTCTGAGGACAGTGGTCACAGAATCATAGAGTTGGAAGAGACCACAAGGGCCATCCAGTAAAACCCCATTCTGCCATGCAGGAACTCTCAATCAAAGCATCCCCGACAGATGGCCATCCAGTGTCTGTTTAAAGAACTCCAAATAAAGAGACTCCACCACACTCCGAGGGAGTGAGTTCCACTGTCAAACAGCCCTTATTGTCAGGAGGTTCCTCCTAATGTTTAGGTAGAATCTCTTTTCCTGTAGCTTGCATCCATTGTTCCGGGTCCTGTTCTCTAGAGCAGCAAAAAAAACAGCTTGCTCCATCCTCAATATGATATCCCTTCAAATATTTAAACAAGGCTATCATATCACCTCTTTTTCTCTTCTCCAGGCTAAGCATCCCCAGCTCCCTAAGTCGTTTCTCATAGGGCATGGTTTCCAGATCCTTCACCATTTTAGTCACCCTCCTTTGGGCACACTCCAGTTTCTCAATGTCCATTTTGAATTGTGGTGCCCAGAACTGGACACAGTATTCCAGGTGGGGCTGACCAAAGCAGAATATAGTGGCACTGTTACTTCCCTTGATCTAGACCCATGATGGCAAACCTATGGCACGCGTGCCATGGGTGGCACGTGACACAATTTCGCCAGGCATGGGGCAAGGGAGAAGGTGGAAGAGGCACGTGCGTGCCCATTTTGCCTCCTCCCTGCCATTTTTTTGGACCTCCTGCTATCTCTCCAAGACAGCAGGAATCCAGAAAATGGCACTCGGGAGAAGGAGCCAGAGGTGCACACGTCTAACTCCTCCTCCCAGCCCTCTCCCGGCCTCTCTGAGACAGCTGGAGGCCGGGAAAAAGGCGAAGGCAGGAGGAGCGACAGTCACATGCCAACAGCTCCTACCTAGAGACTTTTTCCAGCCTCCAGCTATCTCCAGAGAGATATCTGGGTGCCGGGACAGGTCTGTAGGAAAGAGGGATGGGCCACGTGCCCAGTCCTCTTCCCCCCGGCTTGCCTTTCCTCCACCTGAAAGAGCCTCTCGGAGCTCCTTCGGGCGGAGGAAAGCCCCGGGGAGCAGAGACCTGGGTCGCATGCCCAGTCCTCTCCCCACCCCCGCTTCCTTTTCCTCCACCCGAACGGGCCCCTTGGAGCCCGTTTGGGCAGAGGAAAGGCCCAGGGAGGGCAGGCCTGGGTCGCATGCCCAGCCCCCCCCCCCCCCCCAGCTTCCCTTTCCTCTGCCCGAACGGGCCCGTCAGAGCCCCTCCGGGCAGAGGAAAAAGCCAAAAAGGAGAGGCCTAGGTTGCGTGCCCAGTCCTCTTCCCCCTGGCTTCCCTTTCCTCTGCCCGAACGGACCCCTCAGAGCCCCTTCGGGTGGAGGAAAGGCCCGGGGAGGAGAGGTCTTGGTCACATGCCCAGTCCTCTTCTCCCTAGCTTCCTTTTCCTCTGCTCGAACAGGTCCCTCGGAGCCCCTTTGGGACGAGGAAAGGCCCGGGGAGGAGAGGCCTGGGTTGCATGCCAGTCCTCTTCCCCACAGGGCTTTGCCAAACCTGAGGTGTCCCGAGGACACCTCAGGACTAGCAAAGCCCCGAGGAGAGGAGCAGGTGCTGCGGGCTTCCTCCTCCTCCCCATGGGGCTTTGCCAGACCTGAAGTGTCCTTCCAAGGACACCTCAGGACTAGCAAAGACCTGGAGAGAAGCAGGGGCTGCGGGGCCCGTTGCTCCACCCCCCCACGGGCCCTTATTGGTCCCCAGCTGTCTCTGAGAGACAGCTAGAGGCCAAGGCAAGGGCAAGAGGAGCAGGCGCATGCCCGTCACCCCCTTCCCGCAATTTCCCCCAACTTCTAGCTGTCTCTCAGAGACAACTTGAGGCTGGAAAGGGCACGGGGGAAAGTCCCGCCCCAGAAGCCCCACCCCCGAAGGGAAGAAACCCTGCCCCCGGCACACATCCCCACCCCTGGAGGGCAGAAGCTCCGCTCCCGGCAAAGCGAACCAAAAAGGTTCGCCCTCACTGATTTAGTGATGCAGTCTAAAATCTATTGATGCAGTCTAAAATCACATTGGCCTTTTTAGCTGCCACATCACATTTTTGACTCATGTTGAACTTGTGGTCTACTTGGACTCCTAGTTCCCTTTCACATGTAGTTTCGTTCTGCCAGGTGTCCCCCATCCTATATCTGTGCATTTCATTTTTCCACCCTAAGTGTAGTACCTTACATTTCTCCATGCTGAGTTTCATTTTGTTAGCTTTGGCCCAGCTTTTTAGTCTATTCGGTCATTTTGAATTTTGATCCTGTCCTCTGGGGTATTAGCTACTACTTCTAATTTGGTGTCATCTGCAAATCTGATAACTATGCCACCAATTCTGTCATCCAAGTCATTGATAAAGATGTTGAATAGCACTGGGACCAGGACAGAACCCTGTGGGCCCCACTGGTCACTTCTCTCTAGAATGAAAAGGAGCCATTGTTGAGCACCCTTTGGGTTCGGACAGTCAACCAATTACAAATCCATGTAACAGTTACATTGTTTAACCCACATTTTACTAGCTTGTTTGCAAGAATGTCATGGGGAACTTTGTCAAAGGCCTTACTGAAATCAAGATATACTATATCCACAGCATTTCCTTCATCTACCAAGCTACTAATTTTATCAAAAAAAAGAGATCAGATTTGTCTGGCATGACTTGTTTCTCTGAAAACCATGTTGACTTTTTGTGATTATGGCATTGCCTTGTAGATGTTCACAAAATCTCCGTTTTATGCTCTAGAATCTTTCCTGGTATAGATGTCAGATTAACTCAGTGCTTCTCAATTATTTTCTGTCATGCCCCCCTTAGGAAGAAGAAAACATTTCGCGCCCCCTGCGCGACTGTAAATAGTATCATTTGTCTATAAAATTGTTATAAGTACACCTCTGCATAACAGAGCCTCGCGCCCCCCTTTACAGAGCCTCGCGCCCCCCCTGGGGGGCCCGCTCCACTATTTGAGAAAGGCTGGATTAACTGGACGATAATTGTTGGGATCCTCTTTTTTTCCCCTTTTTGAAGATGGGGACAACGTTTGCCCTCCGCCAGTCTGCTGGGATTTCTCCTGTTTTCCAGGAGTTCTCAAAGATTATTGCTAATGGCTCCGATATTACATTTTCCAGTTCTTTTAATACCCTTGGATGAAGTTCATCCGGTTCTGGAGACTTAAATTCATTTAGATTAACAAGGTATTCCTCTACTATCTCTTTATTTATTCTGTGCTGAAATTCCCCTAATCTGTCCTCTGCTCCATTATCCTCAGGTTGAGCTCCCTTTTCCTTTTCTGAGAAGACTGAGGCAAAGAAGGTGTTGAGTAATTCTGCCTTTTCTCTGTCTTCTGTTAGCATTTTGCCATCTTCTCCACGCAGTGGCCCTACCATTTCTTTCTTCTTCATTTTGCTGCGGACATATCCAAAAAAGCCCTTTTTATTGTTTTTAACCTCTCTAGCAAGCCTGAGCTCATGCTGCGCTTTAGCTTTTCTGACTTTATCTCTACACAGGCTCGCTATTTGTTTGAATTCCTCTTTGGTGATTTCCCCATTTTTCCTTTTCTTATACATGTCCCTTTTTAATTTTAGCTCAGTTGAAAGTTCTTTAGTCATCCATCCTAGTTTCTTGAGACATCTCCCATTTTTCTTCCTCACTGGAACTGTTTTAAATTGTGTCTTCAGAATATCCCTTTTGAGAAACTCCTGTCTATCCTGAACTCCCTTTTGTTTTAGTATTCCTGACCATGGAATCACCCCCAGTATTTTTCAAAATTTACTAAAATCAGCTTTTCTAAAGTCTAGAATGCATGTCTGACTACGCCTGGCTTCTCCTTTACACTGTATAACAAACTCCAGGAGAACATAGTCCCACCTAAGGATCCCACCATTCCAGGTCATCCTTGTTGGTTGGGATCAGATCTAAAATAACTGACCCCCTTTTGGACAATGAAATTGTCTTTGAGGCAAGTGAGGAATTTGCTTAACCTTGAGGATTTGGCTGAGTTTGAATTCCAGCAAATATCAGGATAGTTGAAGTCACCCATCACTACTATATCTCTCTTTTCTGAGTGTGTGGTCATCTGTTCTAGAAACCCATCATTCAATTTCTCAGTTTGACTTCGGGGTCTGTAAAAGACTCCCACAATAACATCCCTGTTGTTTCCCTCCCCTGTCATTTTTATCCAGATGCTCTCCGCCTAGCTTCCAGAAATGATGTCCTCGATCTCTTCACAGGTATAAATATCCCTGACATATAATACTATTGTGAAGTCAAAGGCTTTCATGGCCGGCATCCATAGCTTTTTGTGGGAGTTTCGGGCTATGTGGCTATGTTCTAGAAGAGTTTCTTCCTGACGATTCGCCAGCCTCTGTGGCTGGCATCTTCAGAGAATGTTTTCATGGAAAAAGTTGTCTGTGTGTGTGTGTGTGTGTGTGTGTGTGTGTGTGTGTATATATATATATATTGTGTGAGCTTGGGAATGCAGCAATGATTTGCATGTGTATTGTTCTGTTGCTGATGGCAGGCCTCAGGCTCTTTTGCAGTACATATAGATATATATAATATTATCATACACACACACACACACACACACACACACACACTATTCCTTCTCCGTTTCTGTTTCACCTATTTCTCTTTAAAAGGTTATACCCCTCTATTTCTACATTACAATCATGAAACTCATCCCACCAGGTTTCAGTGATGCCTATTATATCATATTTGCTTTGTTGTGCTAGGGGTTCAAGTCCATCTTACTTATTTCTCATGCACTGTGCATTAGTGTAGAGCAGGCGTCGGCAACCGACGGCCCGCAGGCCTGATCCGGCCCGCCGAGGCCTTCCCGCCAGCCCCTGCACAGTCCTGCCGCCGATTGCCGCCGATTGCCCCGTTTTTGCACCCCTCTGGGCGTCATTTTGTTTTTCAAAATGGCGGCCGAAGTCTCGCGTGATCTCAGGATGGCAAAGGTCACGCGAGACTTTGCCGCCATTTTGAAAAACAAAATGGCGACGGCCCTTTAGGAGGCCCGGTGCAGCCCCTGGAGCACTCCAACAGGGCTCCAGGGGCTGCAGCGGGCCTGCAGCGGGCTCCACCTCGCCCTCTGCCCTCCTACTCCTCCTCCCTAAGAGCAGGGAAAGGAGGAGGAGGCAGAAGGAGTACAGAGCGAGGGAGCCAGAGCAGCAGCTGAAGCCAAGCAAGGCCAGAGGTTGGTTCATTGGGGGAGGGGGTTAGCTGAAACTACACCAACTACTTGTGGCTTTCTGGGTTGAGACAGTGCATGCTTTCTGCCTGTTATTTTGAATTGCATTTTAGTAGCTTCCATGCTTGTAACTATTATTATTATTATTATTATTATTATTATTATTTTCACTTGCCCTGGGTGTTCTATGTGCAAAATCCCCTCTCAATGAGAAAGAGGAGGAGGAGGAGGAGGAAGAGGAGGAGGAGGAGAAAGAGGAAGAGGAGGAGAAAGAGTAGGGGGAGGAGGATGAGAAAGAGGAGGAGGAGGAGGTGGTGGAAAGGTGAGTCATTTCAGGTCTGCCTTGGTTTTTTTTCATTAATTTTTAAAAATATATAATACTTATTTTTGGTTTTTTATTTGATTATTTTTATTATTGCTTTTTATTTTATTTCATTATTTTTATTATTGCTTTTTATTTCATTTCATTATTTTTATTATTTATGAAGGTGAGACAGTGTGACTTTCCAAAGTGCTGTAACAAAGGTCTGCTGTAACAATGATAGTGGTGATGATGATGATGATGATATCAGTCAGTTTCTGAGACATGCACTCACTCTTTCTGAAGGTGAGACAGTGTGACTTTCCAAAGTGCATTTCTGTGTATTTTTGGTGCATTTATTGCTGAAAGGGTCTGCTGTAACAATGATAGTAGTGATGATGATGATGATGATGATGATGATGCTTTGGTGGAAGCTCCACCCCCGTAGGGTGGAAGCTCCACCCCCAGCATGTGGCTCCGCCCCCATAGGGTGGAAGCTCCACCCCCAGCATGTGGCTCCACCCCCATAGGGTGGAAGCTCCACCCCCAGCATGTGGCTCCGCCCTCAGAGGGTGGAAGCTCCACCCCCGGCTTTGGCCCCCCAGTTGTCTGAGCAACCTGGCCCCCAGCTCAAAAAGGTTGCCTACCCCTGGTGTAGAGACCCTTTACTTGCTGCCTGTGCAAGTTTTTTTTTGCCTCTCACTGTTGGGTCCATGCACTGTTTGCCTTGTTCCCCCATGACAGTTTGACTATTTTCTCCAGCCCTTTTGTCTTCCAGAATACTCTTGATCAAATTCTTGAGACTGTTGGCAAAAATGTTTCTGCCAACTGGCATAAGATGCAACCCATCCCTTGCCAGGAGTCCCCTCTTGTGGAGCCATGATCCAAGAATCCAAATCATTCTTGGTGGCACCATCTGCAGAGCCAGCTATTCACCTCTGCTATTTTCCTCTCCCTTCCTGGACTATGTCCTTCAACTGGGAGAAGAGATGAGATGACAACATGTGAATCCAATTCTTTCAGCTCCTACCTAAAGTCTCATAACCCCTTCTGATATTCTGAAGGCTGTGCCTTACAGTATCATTGGTTCCCACATGGACCAAAAGAAAAGGGTGATGGTCAGTAAGCTTGACAAGTCTTGTCAGCCTCTCTATCATATCACAGATCCTTGCCCCAGGGAGACAACACATCTCCAGAGACATCTTGTCAGGCCCACACACCATTGCTTTGGTACCCCTCAGCAAGGAGTCCCCACCACCACCACCACATACTTAACAGTGGTTGTTCCCTGCAGTGGTACTCTCAGGCTCCCCTGTACTGTCCCAGAAGTCTGTCCCTGCTGCTGTTCCTCATCATCCCTGATAATAAAGAGAAATTCAAATTGATTTTGTAGTTGCAAGCTCCCAGAACAATCCCTGGTTTCCATACTTCTGTGTGTGACATTCCTCCAACTATCTACCTCTTGTGTATGTGAAGTGACCTTCTCCCCAGCAACTTCCTCTGTGTGTTTCCTGTCCAAGATCATCCGGTCCAGTCTGTTCAGGAAAACCTCTTGTTCCCTAAGATGCTGAGGTGTAGATACTTGGGCCTCCAGCTGCTGGACTTTCCCTTCCAAGAGGACTACCAACTTGCACTTGGTGCAGGTGAAGTTCTCCACATCCATAGGCAAGAAAACAAACACTCCACAAGTGTTACATGTGACTGCAGCAGATCCCTCAGTGTCCACACTGAGAAAACTTAAGAAAGCACTGAAACAAGACTGTGGACTTCCCCTTCTAAACACCAGTGTAAAGAGCCCCTGTTGGCTTGGCCTTTGTCCCCAAGCTCTGTTATATTTATCTAGAGAGCTCCTGGCTACTAGCTCCTTCCAGAGCCAAGTCTCTGACTCACTCCCTCTGAGCAAAAGTCCCAACAAGCCCCTTAATGAAAAAAGTAAAAAGAAAAAGCGAAAAATTAAAGGAGAACCCCACCAACACTGTTCCCATGTCACCTTCTCCTCTGTACTCCAAAACCTCCTTGACTATATATATATAAAAAAATTGTACACCATTAGGCGCACACCTCTGCCAGCAGTTATATAGAATTAGGCTTCTAGCTCCACACACACACACACCCCCCCCAGTGACCCACAGAAGTTTAAGAATAGCAGCCTTCCTTTTTGCAAGGAATGGTCTAGAAATCCTCTGCCAACAGTTTTACAATGCACCAGTGCCATACGCGGGTACACTATATGCGGCTTCCAGCTTACATGGAAGCTGCACTGCAATTAAAGAAATGGAACTCGCTGCCCTGAGCCATGGGCACGTGCCTCATTGTTTCCAATGGGCTTTGAGCATACGTGGATTTCCCCTTACGCAGGGGGATCCAGAACGAATCCTCTGTGTAAGGGGAGGGCCCACTGTATAGAATTAGGCTTCTAGTTCCACCCCCCCAGTGACACACAGAAGTGGCTCACAGTTTAAAAGTTTAAGAACTCATCCAACCAAAAAGGACACAGAGAAACCAGCCTTCCCTTTTGCAAGAAATGGATCACATGATACTCTCAGTGCAGCCTTGACCACTGTCCTCCTTAAGTCTCAAGCTAGACCTTTGTACATGAGTATGGTATTTAAAGGCCTTCTGTTCTCAAGACTACAAGTATAGGCTGCTTGTGTACTGGGTTATTTTCTCTGATGAGAGTCTGGAAGATCATAAAGTCTAGATCCCTAGTGGTGCATTATCTTCCAGTCAAAGCTGGGAACTGGGAGTAGACCAAGGACATCCACTCCCAAGAGGCACCAAGAATGATAAGTACTTCCTGCCTTAAAAGTCAAATATGAGAAGTACTTATCATTCTTGGTGCCTCCTGAGAATTGGTGTACTTGGTCTACTCCCAGGTTCCAGCTTTGATTGGAAGATAAGGCACCACTGGGAATCTAGACCTTGTGATCCTTCAGTCACTCATCAGAGAAAATAATTCAGTATATCAGCAGCCTACATATGTACTCTTCAGAACAGTAGGCCTTCAAATACCATACAAAAGTCTTACTTGAGACCTAAGTAGGACTGTGGTCAGTATCTGTTGAGCCCAGAAAGGATATTAGAAAAAGAATGGGGCATGCCCATATTTAGAAGCTGTTATTTTTATTTCAGTTTATTTGAAAGCTGTGGGTGTGGAGGGTATAATCCCTGTAGAAAAACAAATAAATGATAGGACTAACAGAACAGATGTGATAGATGGTGAAGAAAAGGCTAAGGTAGAATGTTGTAGGATGACCAAAACCTAAAAACCCAAAAAAACCCTCCCCCCCCAAAAAAAACATCAGTTTGCCAAAGTCCAAATCCCTGACTTCCTCAGTTAGCAAGCCTACACTATTTCTAAGTTCTATTTAAACCTAAAACCTAAGTAATTCAAAATATATTTGTATGGGATGAAATACTAGATCACAGGATCACAGGAGAGGGCCTACAGTGGCAGAACACATGCTTTGCATGTAGCAGATCCCAAGTTCATTGCCTGCCTGCTGTCAGAGCAGAATAGATAGCAGTGTACTAGGCAGGGAAACAGTATGACATAGAACAAGGCAACTTCTTGTATTTGTAACTCCAGATTGTCCCCGTGTGAGGAAGCACCATGGCATTAACTAGAGCAGCCTTCCTTCGCTTGGTGTCTTCCAGATCTGTTAGACTTCTACAACCTCCATCACCCTCAGACAATATGCTTATGCTGGCTGTGAGTGATAAGAGTTGTAGTTCAACACATATGAAGGGCATCACATTGGGGAAAGAGCTAAACTCAGCACAGCTCCTTGCCATAGCTGTCCACCTACCAGCTCCTCGTGAATCAATCAATATCATCTGAATGAACCACTGCATATTACAAGTGGACACCAGGAATACTCCAGAATTACATTTGCAAATAAACATGTCTGTAGGGCTCCAAGCAAGAAAGCCAAGGCTACAGACTACATGTGAAGTAACTTCCCTGGGATCAATAGTTAAGTTATTCTTTATTACTTTAAGAGAAAACCTTGTCCCAGCCATAAGTATGATACTGGTTCATCCCTGAACAAAAGTCTTCCAAACACTTTGGAGAAGAGAGCTCCATGCCACTTGACAAAATAGATCTAACTGAAAACGTACAATTATTACAGGAGAAAATAGGAGATCTCGAAATGGAAGATGCAAAGAAGTAAAGAACAATGTGTCACAACCGAAGGACCAAGATGATAACAACAGCAATCCTAACACTATGATGCAGCCTTGTAAATAATTATGGAAAAAACTGATATTATATATCCACTCAACCTTCCTCCACCCCACCCCAAAGTCAGGGCAAACTCTTTTAGTTTTCCCATAGATATTTTAAAGCAGTGCTTTCTAAATTATCCAAATTAGGGGAACTGGCAATATTTTAATTTTTTTTTTCTTTGCAGAGTGCCAGAGACCCACACCATATTTGCATCCATTAACTACAACTGTTTCCTTGTTTCTTGTAAGCTGTTCAGGGACCAGAAGCAGTTGGCATTAGTCCAAGGATGACCATTTTGAATAGCATTTTTTAACAACTGACCATCATATTTGCTATAGGTGGTTCCTTTATACCTTTCCTACTTTGAATTCCTTCCTTCCTGTATATCAGTGACCAAGAAACCTGGCTTTCCTGTACCTGGCCTTCCCCAGATCAACACCCCTCATCTATTTTACCTTGCTCTTCCAAACCACACCCAAGTACACAAATAGCTACAGCTGCTGCCTGCAGCTACAACACGACTGCAGTTAGATTTTTCCAACAGAGAACTTCATCCAGATGCATTTTTAAACAATTAGCATTGAAGGAAGATACTTCTAACTGTAGGCCCTTAGAATGAACCTCAAGCCTTAGAATAAACCTTATCTACAGTGGAGCTTTCCCCTCTGATGAGCCCTTGGTTTTCTCTTGGCGGTAAGTGCACTGTAACTTTAGCTTGTCTGGCACTCCCTAAGAGGCTGGCATTGATAACCACGCACTTTCCATACTGCTGTCAGCACAGCTGCCTCTGACTACTGACTGCCTATGGACAGGGTCAGGATTTCCAGTCAGCCTTTGCAGCACAATCCAAAGATCTATATAGAAAGTCATAAGTGGAAGTGGCTGATGGTCCACTCTTCATTTTGAAAAGCCAATATTACAGTATTCTTCAATGTTAAAAAAGTCTAAAGAGATCCTACAACCTATAGAAAAGGTGAATTTCCACTCCTGGAGTCTTACGAGAGAAATACTTCACTTACACACACACACACACACACACACACACACACACACATACACACAGAGAGAGAGAGAGAGGAGTCTGGTGATATTGGGGAACAGCATTTAGGGGATGCTCATACATCACATACCCCAGTATGCCAGATATGTATAGCAGAATACTGTAGTAGATAAGAGAGAGCACAGGTATGTGAGGGGGAGGAGAAGGGAGACAACAAACTTTTTACACAGGCAAAGTGTGCTTCCTATGCTATAGCTAAGATGTAGACATATGTGTTTTTTATAATAATAATTTTATTGCAAATTCAAGCATTAAACAACAAAAGAAAATAGACGAATTTCTACATTTAGATAGACTGATAAATATAACATCTTACATTTACAAACACATAATTATCTGTATCTTCCTAAACATTCAGCTGTCCAGCATTATTCAGTTTTTCAGAAAGCTAAATAAAAATAAATATACTTCCTACGTATATCACTCGTCTTGTGTGCTTATTACTGTCTTCTACATTGTTTCCTTATCTTCTTTATAGTCCTAGATAACTTCAGTCTCTTTATTTCATTGATGATTTACACTTTCCTATCCTTGTCAGAGTTAGTGAGTAGTATTTCCATATATATTTACGTCTACTTGTTATTTTATATCTCTTTCTAGCATTTACCACAAAAAAATCCTTAATGCCTCCCATTCCTTTTCTATCTTTTCCTTACCTTTTCCATGAATAATATTAGTTAGCTTATCCATTTCCATCATATCATAGACTTTTATCAACCACTCGTCAATCAATGGAATCTCATTTAGTTTCCAATATTGTGCCAGAAGCAACCTTCCAGCTGTTGTCATATAAAGTATCTTGCGCCAATGAAGGGCTTCTATTCTCTTTGGGATTTTATTAGTCATGTTTAGGACATATGTGTTTTAAGTGTACATTTGAAATGTTAAAATGTAAATGTGGAAAAAAATGTAAAATGTAAATGTGAAACCCTCATATACAGAGTTTGGGAAGGTTACATTTTAGACTACAGCTCCCAAAATCCATCTGCCATCACACACAGAAACCATTCTGGGAGCTAAAATCTCAATTTCCCAAACTCTGCTCATATATCACAAAAGCCACAACTCTTTATGGTGTACATTCTGGATGTATATCTGGTGACTCCACTGTGCCATATTTTGAAAACAGAGTTCAGAAATCCATTACATTGGAACATTGTATATGTTTATTCTGACATAAAGCGACCAAGTTCAATAGTGAGTGTATTTAGGACTACAGGGGCAGAATCAATTCTGATGAGATGCTTTGAGGACAATTTGCACAAAAATCTGCTTATGAGTGATCTACTTGCATGAGCAGGACCACGCAAGAACACAAACTCATCAAATGCACCTTCTCCACTGTATGAAATGGAAAACTGCAGCTTGCAATATTTCATATCACAGAAAAGAGCAAACTATCTTGTCTGCTTTTGCTGGTATGCTACTCTGCCCATACATGTGAGCCATTCTTTTGCACAAATTGGCTTCTGACCTCTCACTGTAATCAACAAGAGCCGTGATGTATTTGCTGCTGAACTGTACCATTTCAGACATCCAGCAAACAGTTACATCCCTGATGCAAATAAAAACCTCATAACTGTACGTATAAACTGTGTACATAAAATCCATGTACCAGAAAGAATGCTTGAAGATGCCTTCTTCCTCAGATGCTAGCTTATCAGAGTCAAGGTGGTGGTGGAGATACATTCAGTCAGTCACTCAGCTCCTCTCTCCTATCTGAAGTGGTACAATCCACCAACAGAAGCATTCATGGGAATGTTTTCTCTCTTAGAAAAGGCTATATAAGGGAAAGTCAATATCAGAGATTTTAAAAAAATAAATAAATCCAAGTTTCCTAAATACACAACTGCTGGTCTTCCTGGAAAAAAAATACTCAGTGACAATGATGTTTTCTTGATTTTGGTTCTGGGGAAAGGTCAGGGTATAAATAAAGATGATGGAGATATTTTCTTGCACCCATCCTCTTGTTACTACTGTCTCTTAATGTGGGGGAAAGAGCAGGCAGGACCAGCCCTGTGTGTGTTGTGTGCCTCCACATCATTTCTGACTTGGCAAGATTTGTTCAGAGGAGGTTTGCCATTGCCTTCCCTGAGGCTGAGAGCATGTATCTTGCTCAAGGACACCCATGGCCAAGTGGGAATCAAACCCTGCTCTCCAGAGTCATATTCTAATGGTCAAACCACTATGGAAAAGTGAAGCAACTACCTAAGATGGCAGATGAGAGCAGATAAGACTACCATTCTCCCAGCTCTTCCTCCTAAGATACGTAGGCATCCTCCTCTCTTGGGTGGACAAAACTAGATATGTTGCACAGCGTGACTTGGGCCTCCAGAAATAGATTACTCTAGATGTAACCTACTATGCTAGACTACTGCCCCCAGTATGGTGGAAATGATGGCATTCTATCTTTGAAAGATTTAATTTTTAGCCTAGTTGGATACTGTAAACAGAACTGAGGGGCAGCAAATTTTGAAATCATAAGGGAAAGTTGTTTGTTTTGGGGGAAAGAATGGACATTTGGGGAAATACTTAAAATATACACAATGTTTATTTTCATATCAGCACACAATCTATTGTCCTGCTTTAGAAACATAAACACTTCATTCAGAACCTAACATATAAAAATGAACTATCTGACCAGTTTATGAAAATTAAAAAAATAGAAAATTGTAAGCCGCTTTGATAGCCTTGGCTGAAAAGTGGGGTATAAATAAATTATTATTATTATTATTATTATTATTATTATTATTATTATTAATTGTCAAAGCATCATATACTATACTAAAGGAAACACTGCAAACTGCTGCATTCTGTGCTACTTAAGGGCATGTACTTTACTTTTTGCGATCTGAGAAAAAAATGATATGCAAAACCACAAAATAAACCACCGCCTATTATTTAGACAGCAGTAGTCTCATACAGTCACAAGCTGAAAGAGCTCAGACTACCAGCTTTTTTTGGATATAAAGAACCAATGTGGTGTTGATAGGAACACAATAATAATAATGCTTTCTTGCTTCTGTACTTTGCTTTGCAAAAGAATCAATAGTTACAGAAGGCCCATAGATTGAGCCTACAGAGTAAAGTGCAAATGGGCTGTGCTGGCCCCCACTCTTTCTTTCTGTGTGTGGCCGTAGCAAACACACTCACATAATCACCCCCTCCTTCCTCTGGAGGGCTCTGAATACAATGGCCTGTGTTTAGCAAGTGGCCTTGGAAGAGAACAGGATCAGTCTAGCTAAGTATCTCTTTTGCAGTAGCTAGCTATCTCTACATTCCAGGCTCCAAGCAGATGTAATGCCAAGAAGAAAATACAGGACCATTGAGTGAACAGTGAACGCAACCAATCGCTTGTTGTTTAGAAAACAGCCCTCTGCGAAGGGTATAAAAGGGGGGTGACAAGAAGCCATCGGTGCTGTAGCCTTGGTGACACCTATGTTGGTGTGCTGCTGCCCTGCGCAGACAATAAAGCGTTTTTATTCTAGCCAGTTCGGTCTCCTTGACTCTGCTTGTCCTCTGACAGGCCATGGGCCTTCGGGTTCATGAGTTTGGGGTCACCCGCTACAGTGTAGTGGTCTGAGCACTGGACTATGACTCTGGAGACCAAGGTTTGAATCCCAATCAGCCAATGGAAACCCACTGAGTGACCTTGGCAACACATTCTCTCAGCCGCAGAGGAAGGCAAAGGCAACCTCTCTCTGAATAAATTTTACCAAGAAAACCCGTAATAGGTTAGGCATAGGGTTGCCTGCTGAACAATTCAACAGAGTAGTATCACCATAAGCAATTATGTCCCCTTCCCACCCCACCCTGTTTGCTTCTCTTTTGAAGATGGCAGCACACACTAAATGAAAAAATACATTTTGCAAGGGTGGGCAAACTGTGGCCTGTGAGCTGCCTGAGGCTCCCCAGTGTTATTTTTGTGGGGCCCAGAGGTAAAAAAAAAAAAAAACTATCCAAAATTAGGGGGCATTTTTGCCATATTTTGGGGAACACTAGGGCAGTTTAGGCCCACGGGAGGCTTTTTTAGAGACAACAACCAGAAGTAAACTAGAAGGTATTAAGGGACATTTGAGGATAACTTTTGATGGGGGAAGGATGCATTGTGTATGCAGGCTATTGTACTGCTGTAGCCCCCTAGACTCACACAGTTACTCACTGCTGGTCTACAGTATGCACATAAATGATAGTTCTCTAAAACTACAGACTGTCCTACTATATTTTAATACTATAGGCCTGTTACAGACAGCCAAAATAAAGCTGCTTCAAGTCACAGTGGAGGTATTGTGTTTCAATGATGCATGCACCCTAAGAGTCCAGAAGTCGCACCAAAGCCACGCTCCAGCCCTAAGGCCTGGAGCATGGGTTTGGTTTGGCTTCTGGACTCTTAGGACTCACGCATCATTGAAACACCATGCCTCCACTGTGACTTGAAGCAGCTTTATTTTGGCTGTCTGTAACAGGCCATAGACTGTCTTCATACTACACAGTTTCTGGCATTTTTCTCATTCCTAAAGAGAAATGTTTCATCAAAGGTTTGGTATTCCCTCATGTTTTCAAAGCATCCAAAACATCCAGTGCTAGAAACAGCCATGTTATTCCCAGGATCCAGTTGAATGACATTGCCTATGGCTAAGAGTAGCTTGTCTAAAAGAACACAGTTGAGTGTAAGCATTATTTGACTAAATGTCACCTAATTTGTCTCAGAGGACACCCAATCCAGAGGACATCCCCATCTCAGAAGACCACTGGATTAGGAGGGGGTGCCTTGGGGAAATTTTCCTCCCAAATGTTCCTGCTTTTTAACCAATTCAGATCTTCATATCTCTGATGAGGGACACTTCTTTGGCTTTTGCTTCAGACAGCAAAATATATAGGTCTGGCCCTAACAACAGAACCCAGGCCACGTAATGGCAGGAGATCCATTCCTTGAAGCACAGAGCACTGTAAATCAAGAGGTGGGAAAGAAGGCAATTTTGAGCAGAAAAATAGTTCTGAGGATGGTGGCACTGAACTCTCCCCCTTCCTCACTGCTTAGCTTCCCTTGGTCATGGTGTCAACAAGGCTCCATAACCAAAAATCAGTTCTTCTCAGAATAATCAACTGGTCTGGGTAAAGAAAAGCCGCAGGGGAAAACAATGGGTGGAGAAATGTTTCAGCATTACCTTCCCACCAGTAGCTTTTCCATTTCCAAAACCAAACCAAAATAACTAACAATAATGGGCACTCCCTCCCACCTCCTCCTTTATGTAGGTCTTCCAGAGAGTTACATCTGAAAATATAGGCATACAGCCATGCTGGAATGAATCAAATATTGGTGTAAACAACTGGATAATAAGAAAGCAACAGTCCAAATCATAACTAGTTTTCTGGAAGAACCATCACAGAACTGCCAAATTTCTCTGGTTGAGGATTCTGGCTTGACAACTTCTAAATGGTATTTGTAATGCCATATATGCTTTGTTGCAGAGCTAAAAATAGCCCCATAATGAGAAACCAGTTGAGGCTAAAGAAAATCTCCTATTTGTAACACCTTTGCTAACAAGTTGGGAAGGAGCCAAATTCACTAAATCCAGCACCCTGGAGGAGGTAGTACCACAACATTAGTAATCTCTTCTATTTGCCTCTAAGTATATAGAATACTTTACAATGTAAAAAGCCTGCATTGTCACAACAACCACATGGAGTGGGGAGACACAAATTGGCTTAAATCCAGTGTGACATTTGTGGTAGTATCAGGGCTTTCTTTCTTTCCTTGTCTCCCTCTTCCTCCTTCCCACGATGCCCTCCGTGGAACTGAAAACATGCTCTAGAGCAATGGTCCCCAAACTTTAGTCCTCCAGGTGTTTTGGACTTCAGCTCCCAGAATTCCTGACTGTTGACAGAGCTGGCTAGGGCTCCTGGGAACCAAAGTCCAAAAGACTTAGAGGACCAAAGTTTGGGAACCACTTCTCTAAAGGATTTGCCAGCCTTTTGGAGCAGGTTTTTGAGGTCCTTGGAAGGACAATTGCAGTAGGGAAGGGAAATTGTACCATACATAGTGGAATCTGCCCCTGAGTGAGCAGAAGTCCAGTGCTGTTTATTCACAGTACATTGCTGAAATGCATTGACTTGTCCAGTTCCAACCAGTTGAATTTACAACTGTTTCAACATACATTTCCTAGGTCATCCCAGAAGACCCACATCCAGAGAACCTCCCCTATCAGAACACACACACCATTGGATTTTTATTTTCCACAAAATTTGGACTATCATGTGTTCAACATGAAAGCATCATAAAGGAGCAAGATAGCAGATCAGAAGCAGCACAAAAATGGAAGTACTGTAATATATTAAGTATGTATACAGAGAGAGCATGCTACATCCATGCATGCTACATCCATTAGTCTGAAATGACCTGAAGCATGTGTGCTAGTAAAATGACAATGAAAAATTTCTTTAAAAAAAAAAAACCTGCAAGGTCTCAGAATGATTATACTCATCTTTACGAATGAATTAAATTCAGACATGTTCAGCAATGTTTACTGACTTGATAGGCAGGGAAATGGAAGAAAGCCAGTATACTATCATTTTGTGTCCATGTGTTTGCACGGAAGTCAGTGAGCACTCAAATCAACAAAAATCCATCCCCACTCAGATATTTAACTTATATATATATAGAGAGAGAGAGAATGGAACTGAAACTGCGTGGAATTCAGTGTGCATGTGTGCATACTAATATAGCCATCATATCAATTAAAAATAATATCAATAATAACAGCAACAATGGCAGAAACATACTTAGAACTGGTGCAAATAAAATAAAATAAATAAAACAGGGACAGTCTGACCACGTGGTTACAGAACAATAACATGGGACAATGACATCTTGGTATAGGCCAATTATTAACTGGGCTGCATGGTATGGTAGATGGCTATATTCTGACATGCCAGGAGAGCCCATGCTTTCATAGAAAATAAAATATTGACTAGTTTGATGAGTTCAAAATTTATTTTGCAACTTTGTTTACAGTGACTAAGATCCTCTTTATAGTGAATGAGATCCAGAGGAAGGCAAAGCTCTACCAGCATACTTTCAGGGACAGAGGCAATAGAAGTTGTCACTACAGACAGACATATGCAGCCATTCCAGGGGCTTTCCGGTGGCTCTTCTGGTCATGGTATGGGAGAGCAGATCTGTGGGTGTTGTATTGTGGGCCAATGGAGGGAACAGCTTGTGTAAGGGCAATTATACACCTCCCTTCTCAAGCGCCCACATTGTACAACACCAGTTTAAACCATGGTGAAACGCACTCCCTCCGAGTATGGTGGAGTCTCCTTTGGAGGTTTTTAAACAGAGGCTAGATGGCCATCTGTAGGGGGTGCACTGACTGTGAGTTTCTACATGGCAGAAAGGGGTTGGACTGGGTGGACCTTGTGGTCTCTTCCAACTCTATGATTCTATGATTTATGACAGCATGGTATAGTGGTTTGAGCATTGGACTATGAGTCTGGAGACCAGGGTTCAAACCCATGCTCAGCCATGAAAACCCCACTGGGTTTTAATGGCTGAGCATGTCACATTCTCATACTCAGAGGAAGGCAAAAGCCAAAGTCCAATCTTGCCAATAACATCCTATAATAGCTTCACCTTAGCGTCACCATAAATTGGAAACAGCCTGAAGGCACACAACAACAACAACTACAATGCCCCAAGAAGATTCTGACCTATATATCCAGCAAGACTTATTTGCACATCTTTTCCCTTTTCAGGAAGTCACAAAAATGAGGCTCAATGATAGTTTTCTTAATGGCTTTCCCAGCTGCAGGAATGTGCCCTTTGAATTGTCTCTGGGTAAAGTGACTGAGAGCTGTTTTGCTTGAGCTATTATTAGTAATTTACATCTTTGCTTTGTTTTCCTGCTGCTTAGGGATCTTTTTTTCTTCTTCTTTTTAATCTTCTATAATCTGTCCCTTTATTTCCAAGCTGCATTACCAAGATAGCCTCTAGACATGCAAGGACTGGAAGTAGGTCTAGCAGAAGAATATCTTCATCTGAAGGAAAGGTGAAATGGCATCCACTCAGAAGCAGTAGTTAACTCAGTTTCCTACACAGAAAATAAAATAGCTATTGTCTGTGTTGGTCAAGCTGTTTTTAATGACTTGCCTGATTATGTTGCTTGCTCATCTGCTCTGTACACAGACACAGCACAGCATTTGAAGTACACCACAAATGTACATGCACCCCTACAGCAGGAAGATGGCAACAAATGACAACAGACAGTAATTTCAGAGGAAAGTGATGAAACACTGGTAGACTAAATCAAAATCAACGTGATCACGTAATACTGTTGAATCAGACTACCTCATGGAAGCAACACATGCAAAAAAAATCTCAAAATACTCTCACCACATTTAAATAGTGAGTTGGATCCACGCTTGGGCCACACTTAGAGTAGACCCACTGAAACCATGGGATTTAGGTTAGTCATGGCTTAACTCATACCTGAGTCATGCTAGTTAGTCATGACTAGCTTAAGCTCCCTATTCTTTAAATCTGGATCTAAACCAGTGAACAGAGTAAGCACTGGAAAAACAACAGTCAAAAATACAACCTTACCCATAGAATCTATTATTCTTTGGGAACACTTGTATAAAATTTCACATCTTAATAAAGGCAACCTATTTCAGTGCTTCACTCTCTCATTCAAAGGCATTTTATCAGCAGGACTAAGTCTATTCCCACTGGGGTCTTAATTCTCATAATTTTGTCATCTGGTTCTTTACTGTTCAAGCCCCACTGGCTGTGGAGAAAAACTGGAATACATTCTTTGGGCTCAGAAACAAAACAAATAGAAAGAGTCTGAACAGTCAGGTGAAAGATTTTTTAATAGTGTATATGGCTGAGGAGTCATAGCACAATGGTACACGCATATACTTTCTATATACAGATTCTCAGCTTTTGCCCCTCAATCTCCACTGAAAAGGATCTCAAGAACCTTTTCACAATGCACAGTTACAGCACTATGAACCTTATCAGACGCAGAGCGAAACGTCATCCAAACATCATGCAAACGTAGCAGGAACATTGCAGAAGCCCCAGGGATGTGATCATCCCTGGGGCTCCTAAAGTGTAATTGAGACTTCCCGCTATGTTCCCATCATGGAATTGTTCATGAGGAAGCCATTTTCTGAATGGGATATTCCGTTATACAGAAAATGGCTTCTCCTGGCTTCCCTGTGAATGATTCCATGATGGGAACATAGCAGGAAGCCTCAATTACACTTTAGAAGCCCCATGGATGTTCACATCCCTGGTGCTTCCGCAATGTTTCTGCCACGTTTGCATGACATTTCGCCCATGTCTGATAAGGTCCTATGATTCCACTTTAACTGTCACAGGTAGATTGGATGGAATGCTGGGAGTTTGTACTTTGGGCAGTGGCACTAAACTCTTGTGAGCAGATGAGCTCTCTGGCTGAGAATTCGAACTCTCCCTCCTTGAGCTGCAAATCCTAGAATTCTATAGGATGTTGCCATAGCAGTTAAAATGTTATATAATATCATAGGTTGAAAGGCCTCCAAGTAGCCATGTTTGGGAAGGATTGTGACTAAAGTAGAGAATGCTGGCTATCGGAGCAGACAGCACAGACATACTGGTAATGGTATAGTAGAGTCAAGACTTTCTGAATTGAAGCGCGAAAGCTTTTTTATTAGCAGGGAGAATAACCAATAATGTCCATAGGAATAATTTTGGGGGAGGGGGAGAGGAAGCTGCACAGTGGTATACAAGCATGTTTTGCACAGATAGCACACACTGCTGCAACACACCTGTGCATTTCCCATGTATGTTTGTGCACATGCTTTCATCTCTACAAGTATATTCAATGGCATTTAGAAGCATACAAATATTACAAGGAAAATCTTCAGAATTTGGAATTTAATAGCACAAATGGGGAATATCTGACCAATGGCACTACCTTTCTGCAGCATTGGGACTATGTGCTCTTGTGAGGCAGGAGACTATGATGATGGCAGTAGTGCTGTTGGTAGGATCTCCCATGTCAGACAGGTTTTGTTGAGGAGCCAGACTAAATGTGCCAAACTACTGGACAGCAGCAATAGTGGGGAAGGATACTGATAAAGGATCTTTCAGAGATGATAGGAGTGGCATCGCAGCTAGCACTTGTTAGTGCTGCGCAGAGGGAGCCATGGTAAATCCTTTTTGAATATATTTTACCATAAAAACTCTATATGATGTTACAATCCAAATTATGAAACAAGAGATGGTGCCAGAAGATCAAACCCCAAGGTCAGAAGGCAAGCAATGAGCTACAGGGATACAGCAGAGAACAGCTATAAGTAGCATTGTGGCTAATGACACAAACTGGACTCAAGCTGAAAGCACCTTCAGCTACTGAAGTGCCCAGAGGTGAATGAAAAGTTTGAAGCTGCATAACACAGATTATTATAGGAACGTGAAATGTGAGAAGCATGCATCAAGAGAAGCTAGACATAATAAAAAGAAATGGAATGTATAAACCTTGCAGTACTTGAGCTGGGTGAGCTAAAGTGAATAGGAATGGGACATTTTGAGTCAGATAATGACACAATATTTTACTCTGGAAATGAAACTCAAAGAAATGGGGTAGCATTTATAGAGAGGAGAAATCTAACAAAAGCAGTCAAAGGGTATAATGCAAAATCTGACAAAATAATATCAAGACTTCAGGGAAAACCCATCAATATTGTACAACCAACATCCAAGTTTATTCTCCCACTACAGAGGCAAAAGAAGAAACTGAAAGATTCTATAATGGAATCCAGGAGGAAATTGATCACACATCTAAACAGAACTGCTTGTTAATCATAGGTGATTGGAAGGCAAATGTAGGAACAGAGTAGAATCAAAAATTGTAGGAAAATTTGGCCCAGGAATAAGAAATGAAGCAGAAGTGACTGATTAAATTTTATGAGGCCAACAATTTGTTCATTGCAAACATATTCTTCAAGTAACCAAAGAGGTGACTGTACAGCCATATGAAATATGGTACTGGACAAGACTTCTATGGATACTGTGGACTGCTAAAAAGACAAATAAATGTACCTAGAGCAAATAAAGCCTGCACTCTTCCTAAATGTCAAGATGACTAAACTAAGACTGCTGTACTTTGGCTTTATCATGAGAAAGCATGGCTCACTAGAAAAGATAATGCATGGAAAGATAGAAGACAGTAGGAAAAGAGGAAGACCGCATTCCAGATGGATAGACTCCATCAAGGAAGCCATGGCCTTGAATAGCCATGGCCCCCAGGTAGAAGAATGAGAGGAGACCAAGGCTTCATCTACAGTACAGAATTAATGTAGTTTGATACAGTTATAATTGCAATGGCTCCATCCTATGGAATTCAAGGATTAGTAGTTTTGTGAGATATTTCACCTATTCTGTCAGAGCACTCTGGTGCCACAACAAACTGCAAATTCCAGAATTCCAAAGGATGGAACCATGACAGTTAAAGTGGTGTTAAACTGCATTCATTCTGCAGTGTGGCAGCAGCTCAAGTCTTCTACTGTGAATACAAGCTTTCCACTTTTTTGTTCCATTTCTGAATATGCAAGACCTGAGCACAGCTGTTGATGACAGGGTGACTTGGAGGTGTCATTCATAGAGTTGTCATAAGTGTAAGTCGACTTGACAGTAGTTAACAACAATGCAAAACACAGGAGGCATCATAAATGTTAACAAATGTTTGTGTGAAGTGAGGGACATTTAAAAAAAATAAAAAGGGGTGGGGGGGGGGGGGAGAGATAAATTGATAAAGAATGTGGTAGATAACATTGCTCTTATCATAACACTGAAAACTTCACCAGACTTGAAAAGAAAATGGTTTTCATTAGCATTAAAGCTAAAAGAAAAAAATGGTGGACATTCTGTTGAGACTAACAATGGGGTCTTGTAGGAAATATCTTTAGGATGTGAAGGAGAAAATGCTGTTTTAATAAAGGTGGGACTTCTAGTGGAGTACAGACTGTTCCACTATTTAACATTATTGTCAGCCATTGCCAAACTGTAAAAAGTTCTTTGGGAACGGCAGATTTTGTGTATGAAAACATTTTGTCATCACAGAGTTCTCAAACTCTCCTCCAAAAATGGGCATAACAACACCCTACTATGATCTCTTAGCAATAGCCCTGCTTCTTGCAATATGAGTATAATAATTATCTCTATGGACTGGTAGGATTTTTTTTAAATGTCTTTTTAAAACCCATGGTTTTAAATAAGATCTGAGTTAGAAAGATCATGAATGCATGCCTTTTCTGCTACCATCTTGAATACTACTGCCCAGTTACTACTACACAAAACTCTACGATTTCTGGTTATGTTTTTTTATGGGGCTGGAATTACTTCTCACCTGGACAGATAAAAACAGTAGCTTTAAACTGAACCAAGAAATAGGTTAATTAATTGGTTAAAAACAACATAGGACTTGACTAGTTGGTAACAAAACAACAGGAAAGAAATATGGCTATACATTTTACCTTATGTCCCACCTTCTACAAGAGCTAGAATCATGCTTTTAAAAGGAAGAAAGCTTGGAATTGGGGATTATGGTTGATGGGAAAAGGTATTATACCTTTGCCCTCCTCACTGTGGATGTCTATGGTAGCTATAAGTACATGTTCTATCAGTATAATGGTTAGCAATCACAAACTGACTCCTGCTGTTTGCTGGCTATAAAAAGAAGAATATAATACAGTTAGGAAGGCATAGAACAAAGATGGAAATCATTAGACCCTCTAGTCATTGCTGGACTGTAGTTCCCAGAATCTGTCACTCTTGGCTGTGGTAGATAAGGCTACTGGGAATTACAGACCAACAACTTCTGGAAGGCCACATTATTCCCACGCCTGGTCTAGAGGCTACTGCAACCAATCCCACTACTGTTAAAGCCATACCGAAAGTAAGATCTTGTTTGGGAAAACTATAACCCAATGGATTAGATTATTATTGTTTTCCCAGACCCTTTCTAGAATCTAGGATGTCCAAAACTTGTAAAAATTTCCAGAAGCATCATCATTACATCATAACAAACACTAATCTGACCTTTGTCCTCCAGGACAAAGCAGAAAATTCAAATATGGCAGGCAAACTCCCAGTAGAAACTCATTAAGAAATGGCTCTGATACCTTTTGCTGACTGGCTGGATCTGTGTCTGTCTGTGTAAAACAAATACAGGATTCAGGTGTAGGACCAAGCACCCCATTACTCCCTCCCTTGCAGACATCCATGACAATGATGTCATATGGCATCCTACCCCATCAGGCTTCCCTGCTGTTACTGTTACATGCCTTTGAGTCACTTCTGACTTATGGTAACCCAATCACAGGGTTTTCTTGTCAAGATTTATTTAACAGAGGTTTGCCATTACCTTCCTCTCAAGCTGAGAGGGTGCGATTTGCCCATGGTCATTCAGTGGATTTCCACATGGGTGAGGTGGGATTCAAACCCTGGTTTTCTGGATTCCTACTCCAACATGCAAACCACTAAACCACATTTGTCTATCCTTAGGCTTCCCTGCTTCCTCTTAAATTGGCATTATCTGGAAGGAAAACAGATTTTTCCAGCAAGAGTATATTGTTGTGACCTATCACTCTTAGGAGTTTATCACACTGGGACTAATTTCGGTATTAAAGGCCCAGAACAGATGGGCCTTTGCAGCGCCCTCATCACATGTGAGGGTTGCCTGGTGGGCAGAGCATGTGACGAGGGCGCAGCGTGCCCACCAGACAGGGCACTTGACAGTGACATCACAGCTGCGCCACTTCCAGACGGGGCAGCACAGCTGCGATGTCACCACATCGGCTCTGGCGCTTTACAGCGTTGCAGTGGCACTGCAAAAAGGAGCCACTTCTGGGCGCTCCTTGTTTGCTCCACAGCAGTGCCACACAATTTGGTTGCTGTGGCGCTCCTACAGAGCAAAGAGAGGCGCCAGGGAGGCGCCTCTTTCTGGCAGTCTGTACCCCGCCAAAGAGATATTAAAGTAAAGTTAAACTATCCTGCAAATAAAGGGGAAATGACACGCAAGTTCGCAAATGAGGATCACACACATTTGCATTCTGCACGTAACAACATAAAAATGGGGGGAAACCCCAAAGTTGTATTTCATATTCAGCAATGTTTACAGCAGAGATAAAGTAGAAATAAAAGAGAATTGGATGTACTGCGCACATCCATAAATGGAGCAGGAGTCATCCCGTAGCCGGAAAACATGGAACCCCACAGCTTCTACCTCCTTTTGTGACAGCTAGGAGGTAGGAGCTTTGGGGAAGGAACAGGCACCTAGAGATCATTATGGGGTCCTTCTCCCACCCCAACAAGGCAATCTATGCCAGAATTGTGAGTAGGTTGGAGAAATATAAAGGTGCCTTTATCTATCTCCTTTATCTATCTCCTTTATCTATCTACCTTTATTCACATACAAAGGTGCCTTTATCTATTTCCCTATTACACTCTCTCTCTCTCTCTCTCTGTGTGTGTGTGTGTGTGTGTACATGGAAAGATAGTACATGTATACATAGAGCTGTTCCAGTAAATATATGGTTTCTGAGACCCAAACATGTTCCCACACATTCTGCCAGCCAGTATCAAGTCCCACTGAATGCTATCTCAATGGGCAATGTTGTGCCTAACCTCCTTTTCCAAAAGCAAAATAACCACGAATCAAAACTGGATGCGATCTCGGGGGAGGGGGGAGCAGCTCTTTCTCCAAAGCACCACTGGCAGCAATCTCGCCCTATAGAACCATGGGAAAACCAGAAAAACAAGGGTTATCATGAAGATAACATGAATAAAGCGAATTCAAAAATGCATTTTCGCAAAAGTTCTGAAGTTTAAAAGATGTGGATTAATCCTATGTTATGTCTGGTTTAACTGCAGTCTTTGTGCGATGTCGTCTGAAATTATGCTATGTAATTATGCGTTTTTTCCAGGATATTTTTGGGATAACCTCTCGATCTCCCTCATGTGATAAACTCCTTAGAATGCACAGAACATTAAGGTGGCTTAGTCTCTAGCAACTCTACAGAAGACTTACTGCTAGTGGAGCTGAAAATGGCTAGAACTGGTTTGTTGATATGAGCTCATACAGCTACCCTCATGATACATTAAGGTTGCTTGGTCTCACATGATAAAGTAGGACCCATTCACAACTCTACAGAAGATTTGGTGCTAGTGGAGTTGAAAACGGCTAGAACTGGTTTGTTGATATGAGCCCATACAGTTACCTCCATTTTTGTATCTTCCTTGATGGTGCAGTTATGGAGACTGTCATGATGGACCAATGGCTAGAGGGACCAATGATTTGTTTTAGTATAAGGCACAGGAGCAACACACAACCAATTAAGGACAAAGACATCTAACAGTTGGCACAATGAACAGGTAGGCCGCTGTAAAGAGACTTGTGTGTGGATCTACCTTCCCCAGAATATGATTTAAAGGACAACTCTGTCCTGAAGTGATTGAGTATATGGAACAAAACAGTGAATAAATGCTTAGCCAAAGAGAATTGTTTAAATACATGCCCATCCTACATGGTGGTTGAAAGATGTTGACCATTTGCTTTTGAAGGGCCAGTTCTACCCATGGCAGATACCGATACTCACATGGCTGGCGTATTTAATAGAGGTATAGCACCCATTTTAAAAAAAACAAGTGTTTGGGAGACAGTTAATTGAATGTTCATACTTTTGAAGCTGATGTCATTAATCAGGCTTTCAATTAAATAAAAGCCACACTGTTGCTTTTTATCAAACGAACTTATCGAAACTGTAGCTAGCAAGGACTCCTTCCTCTTTTTATTGATGCATTTTTTTAAAAAAAAAGATGTCTTTAAAGTCTCAAGGCAGTTTACAAAACACAAAAATGAAACAATACATAACATTTAACTAAAACAACATTACTAAAATGTCATTCCAATGCAAATGAAAAATAAAAATACAAGTCATAGTTAAAACCACAAAAGGCAAAATGTGGAATAAAAGACAGAACGACAGCCCTGGTGGATCAGACCAAAGGCTTCTCTAGTCTGATAATAATTGTAAGCTGCTCTGATAGCCTTTAGGGCTGAAGGGCGGGGTATAAATACCATAAATAAATAAATAATACACTGTCCACACAGCAACCAAAGGGGTCTCCCATTGCAGGATGTGAGCAGAACAGCATCCTCCTGCTCACATTCCCCATCACCTTGGGATTCAGAGGCACCCTTCTTTCACCACTACAGATAATATACAGCCCTTATGACTAATAGCCATTGATAGCTTTCTCCTCCATAAATTTGTCTAATCCCCTTTCAAAACTGTCCAAGTTGGCAGCCGTCGTAAGGTTCTGTGGTAGCAAATTCCATCGTTTTGACTATATGCTTCACTGGCATCAATTAAAAACGGATGGAAACATCCAAATCTTTGAAGCCTATTCAAAAACAGCTAGGTGTACCTCCCATGGAAGGGAAGCCCATTCTTCTGAAATGGCACCTGCTACAACAAATGCAGGCATCATCTAAAACCAAAGGTGTTGTTTTTTTTCCCTTGAGACTGAATCATTTTATTTATACATACATTTTACTGATTAATCATGGAGATAGTTTAACTCATATGATTAATCACCTTATGATTCCCTTATCTAGGTGGCAGTCATAGCCCTTAAAGAAGAAGGGTGGAGGGGGTGTTGTTTGGTTCTCACTTGTGTCTCATGAACACAAAGATGCCAAGAGCTCAAGGCAGACAACTGTAGAGGCAACAGGGGACTATTTTTGTCCTCAAACCCTCCGTGGTGGGCCACATTCATGTGTCAATGTTCCCAAACCCCCTGAAAAAAATTATTCTGGATGATTTTTCAAACAAACAAAGAAACAAATAAAAAGCAGAGCCTCGTGTGCTCCAAAATGCAGTGATTTTGCTTCCTCCTCCCACATACCTTAAAAATCTGCCAGACCCTTTCCCCGCATCAAAATTGAAACAGAAAGTGAGTGACATCAAAATCTTTTTTGAATTTGTATTTGGGCTTTGCAGAGCTTCAGGGACTGCACACAGAGGCCCCAAAGTCTACACAAGGCCCTCAGAGAACAAAGTTCCCACCCCGGTTTCAGATGGCCATTTTGCCAGGTAAAAGGTAGAAAAATGAGGCAGAGCTCCTCAAGAGGATAATTTTATGTACTCTAGAATTAACATCTACCCACCTTGAGCTTCAGGCCATCATTCTGACACAAAACAAATCCTCTGGAATTTGGTTAATTCTGACTTCAACCTGAGGGAAATCAACCCACATTGGTGCTTTAATAGCTAAATTCCAGAGTCTACTGACACACTTTTGGTCATTCATTAGAACAGCAGTGGGCAACTGCAGCAAGTCTAGGGAGCAATGTTCTCCCCCAGGACCTTCTGCAGGGGATGCACAGACTTACAAAAAATGCTTCTAGAAAGAAAAAGAAAACATCAGGGGAGGCCACTGTAAAAACAATAGCTAGTAACAAGGGGCACAGCGTCAATCCCCACTGCCCTAGAAAATCTATTTAGGACCTGTCAGCATTGTCTTTTTTCTTCCCAGCTCTTCTGGTATGAGCCTTCTGTAGTACATTTCCAAGCTTACTAGTCACAGTGTTAGGACAATATGAGATAAATGAAGGGTGTAACTATAGGAATAATTTCATATTGAACGGACAGTGTGCCAATTTATGAGCTGCCTCACCCTTTATGAAACACACATATGTAGGTGCTTAGTTTAAACTGGTATTGCTCAGGTTTCATTAATGCACACAGTTGCATCAGAAAGGTACACACAACCTTATTCCAAGCACACAGTACACAACACACACCTGCCAGGTACACATCTATACCTCTGTATATGTATACAACTACATGCATAATCATTTTTTCTCTTACAGTAATTATTTACAATAGTTTATAACCCTAACAACATTGACTTAGTCTCATGACTCATAAATGTATCTTTTCTAGAATACATCTACAAAACCTCTGACAATATGCTTCATCTCACTCCTAGTCCCATTCCACTTAAGTTACTCATCCATGGCCCTTATCATAATTTTTCACATATAAACACTTGTACACATTTAGGCTGAGCAAAAAATGAACAAAGAGGTTTGCTTTCTTCCACCCTCCTCATATATACTGTACAACACACATGCATGGAGATGCACAAACTAAACTCCATTACTTCAACACTGAAAAATAACATCTGCATGCACCTAAGCAAAGAATAATTAATGGCAAGTATACTCATCTAAAGAAAATCTTTATATTGAAATCAAGAATACAGTATAGATGAAAACTAATGCACCCTATATGGCATCCATTTGGAAATCACAAAAGTTGTCACACAGTTCAGGCGCATCAGGATTTACTGAGCAGTGCTATATGACTGCAGAGTACAACATTTGTACGTGGGAATGGCACATAGAAAAGCACATATCTAGCTTACTGAATCAGAACACTATTCGTGGTGTTATATAGCTGACTCAACCACTCCCCAAAAAGACTGAATCATTGTTAGTGTCGTTAGGACTGGATTTCTCTCTGCAACAGAGTATCTGGCCACAGACCTAATCATGGAAGCAGGGGGCAGGAATCAAAAATAAAACAGCCTTTCAATTCATGGAGGCACTGGTCCCCATGGAGTAACTTAAGAGATGTACAGGAAATTAGATAGCACTGATGCCTGGACTCTGAAATGAATCTTGTCCCCCCTGCGCCCAAGATTCCAGTATCACGTTCCCACTCATCAGCACTTTCCTTGTAATGAAGGTCAGGATGCAGCTGGGAATTACAGCTCTTCCAACATGCTGACTTGAGCTAGGCACAGGGCACCTGTGAGAACTGGGTTGGCAGCATCTCACCACAGGTAATGATTCTGCCACCCAAATCTTGTGCCTTAAGAGTCAAACTTGATATTGTCTGAGACAATGATTACAGGTGATAGAACAGAGCAAAAATATGGAAAGCTTATACATTTTATATGACAACTACAGCCAGGATATTATATGCATCAAAAGAGAAAGGAAAGACATATATACAAGAATGGCTTTGGAAATTATATGATTATATGGAGACTGATAAATTGACGGAGTTACTAAGGAAGAATTCCTTACGTAAATTTAGACAAGATTGGGATCCTTTTATAAAATACTTCAGGATTAAAGGAGGTCCAACTTTTGTCTTAGGGTTAAATTAAAGTGTTTAAAATTTTGATTTGGGATTGAAGTAAAACAAAGATAGAAGATACCAAGAGTACAGGAGGTGTTTTGTCTAGGTAGGTGGTGGGGTGTTGGTTGGGGTGAGAAGTACAGTGTGATGTTTGTTTGTGTTGTTCTGTTATATGTTAAATGTGTGTGTGTGTGTGTCATTTTAATGTTCAAATAAAATTCTAATTTAAAAAAAAGAGAGACTCATGGACAAGCCTTCATGCACTGTTGGTTTTAAACAGAAAAATAGCCACAAGACCCCTAGTGTGGAGCAGGGCGACAGCAGTAGAAAAGTTCATCTTTCCCCAGTGCCCATTTCTCAATTTAAACCTTTCCTAAGGGGGCAATGTGCTTGAATATGGTGGAGTCCGCAAATATGACGAATTAACCTCATATCTGAAGCACTTTGGCCTTGATCTAAGCCTGGTTCTTCCATGGCAACTTTGATGGAAAAGGAAAATCTGCCCATGGGTCTACTGCACAATGTTTGACATCACAGCTTTCTCTTTGATCTCTGTTGCTTTTGGCCCAGATGTTGTGAGATATCACAATTCTTCATTTATTTTCTGGTCACTCTACTGATGCATCTTTAGTCATGACAATCAGGAGGAACAGAAATAATAGAACATGGGTAGGGAAACTTTCTGACCTGTTTAGACTGGCTTTTAAAACAGAAAGTTTTTAAAACATGGGATGATGTTGTATTTTTTAAAGTTTTTTTAACATTTTATCTTTTTGTGTTTTATTCTTTTAACATGCAATTTGTTTTAATATTGTAATAATTTAATTCTCTTTTAATGTACTATTTTTGTATGCTTTTAATTGTACTTTTTTTTAATGTTGTATGCTGCTCTAAGACCTGTTTTGGGGGAAAGGACGGGATATAAATAAATATAATAGTAATAGTAATAATAATGTTTCTGGACTACAGCTCTTATTCCCTCTTCTGGGATAGAACTATTGGGAGATGAAGTCCCAACATCTAAAGGGTAAAAGGTTGCTTGTTTCTGTATTAGAAACAGCAGGTGCATGTTTCATACGGCACGTTGAAAATTTCAAATTGCATAGAAGTATCCTGAACTAACCTTGAAAGTCAGGGTAGTATAGTTAACAACCTATCAGAGATGGATCTGAACTGTGCAACCACAAGTTCACAGTTGAGACTCTTTGACATATTGCTACACCTGCAAGTCTATGCAGACAAGAGATGGAAAGAATATTTCTAAATATTTAAATCCCAGGGGAAAAAATGTAATTTTCTAATAAGGAGAATCCTGGACAAAAATGGGATTTTCCAATAAGGAGAATCCTGAATGAACGAGAATCTTTACAGTTCTAGATTTATTCTGGGTAAAACAAACATATGGAGTTCAACACATAAATGTTTTCTGCACATAAAAGTTTTTTTTTTTTTGCATAGAAAAAAAAATTATGAACAGAAAATGTTGTTTTATGCACAAAATTTGTGCATGATTTCTCACAAAGGTCTGAACTATGAATTTCAGTGTAGGGAGAAAATGGGTAAAGTGTGTGTTCTTACCAAGAGAATGAAATTTACAAGGATTTACATCCCTAGTACAGATCATCTCAACATTTTAGAACAGAGTTTGGAATATTTAATTTTTTGTATTACAACATTATGAATATCCTAGTCAGCATGGCTAGTGCCTACGCTGAGACCTATTAGTCCAAAATCTGAGACCTACTACTGTATAAGAGAACTTTTTTCAAGTTCTGCTTTAAACTTAAGTCTCAAGGTACCCAGGGTAAGAACTCCACCAAAGGCATCACACTCATATGATGGAAGACTTCATTTCAGCAAGACAGGAAGCACAATTATCTTCATGTACATACAATTAGGACATCTCACTTTGATTGCACTGTGCTCCAGCCCACTTATAGTTATACTGTACAGGGAGTAAACCAGGAGTCCCAACTCTTAAAGAGAATGGCTTCCACATATGCATATGGGTTCCCAAATGCACCACTGTGACCCACCCTTCCCCCTAAGAGAACGCAGCTAGAATCTTACTAGACAATACAAGAGAAAGGCCCAGCCAGTAAAGAGAACAGGCCAAGCAGAAGCAAAGAGTCCAAAAAAAAACAGGAGAGAGAAGACAATCCCTGCCAAATAACAGAAGCACGAGGAAGGAGAATCCAGTGGCAAGAATTCAGGATGAGGCAGTAGAACTTGAACCTTTCCAATGACTATGGATTCTGGATCCCATCTTGTTATATCTTCTCTGTCTCTCATTAATTCTTACTGGGGGGGAAGATCCAATTAGTTTCCTTTCCTGGCTTCTAAATGATTTTTCATCCCTGTAATTAATGGGCAAGTCAGAGCGGAGCCGCATGGCAGGCAAATTGCCGGTTCAGGGGAGCGGGGGTAATTTTCTAGATATGATAATGAGGGTTACTTTCTTGCTTTTAAATAATGAATTCATTATTGAGGAGTGGGGATGCAAAGGGAAAACATCCAAAGCTTTGGGTTCTTGTTCCTTTATTGAGGAGGGTCTAATTAGTGAATGGTGCCATCATATCTAAAGGCACTGCAACCACAACTGCCCTGTCATATTTAGGTCAGTGTTAAGATTCGAACTGTTTAGCTGCTAGCTGGCCTCAGGAATGGTGCTGTCCCGAATGCTAGCAGCAGTAGGTTGTTTTGCAGTTCTGTGTCACTATATATTAATGCACCCTCACATGAAGTGAAACTCTGGCCTACAGGGTAGCTGACAGAGAAAGTGGGAAAGTGTTCTTGGTTCACACACATTCTCTGTCTTTCTCAAAGCATCCACTCACAGACACTGTTTTCAGGGAGGGCATTCCTAGCTTTATGACAAATGCATATTTTCAAGTAAAGACAGTGATCACGTTTGAGACTAGAGTTGCCAAGTCAGGACTATCCCAGGCCCTGATATTGCAGCACCAAAACCAGAGAGCTAGGGATGACCCCTTGTGATGTCACAGTTGGAGGGCCCTGGTAATGACACTAAGCATGATACCTTAAGCATCCATCACACTTGCCCAGAGTAGGCCACTCAGAGAAAAAATACAAAGTCCAACTAATTAGGATATATATATATATATATATATATATATATACACACACACACACACACACACACACATATATACGGTATACATATATACACTTTTCAAGGTAACACTCCCCCTTTGTAATTTAGCTATTTATTTGTTTGCTTGCTTTTATTTGATTTGTATGCCATCCTTCTCCCAGAAGGGGCTAAGGCAGCTCACAGACAAAAACATTTTTTAAAAAATTACAATGGTATTTAAAACAGTTAAAATCATCTAATGTTATATCATCTAATAATACATAAAAGTTAAAACCATGACTAAGACACACATGCTCCATAAAAAACCACCCAGATATGATTATATATCAAATGCTTGCTTAAATAAAAATGACTTGGCTTGCCAACAAAAGGTAAGCAGGGAAGGGGCCACCCTTGTGTCTTGCAGGAGGAAGTTCCAGAGGGTGGGAACAGCCACTGAGAACTCTCTCTTGTGTCCTCACCAAGCAAGCCTGCAATGGTGGTTTGACCCAGAGAAAGCCTTCCCCCTAAAGAGCAGAGGGTTGTGGCACGTTCATATGGGGAGATACAGATCTTCAAATAATCTGGACCTTCCCCCTCAGCCTGAGGACTGGGAAAGAGGGTCCAGACCTTGAGACATGAGAACCATACTACAGGCTGGTTGGCAAACCTTACTAAAAATTTATTTACATCCCTCAGTAGCAGAGAGCCATACATGCTGGCTTGTTCCATCTTTCCAGGGAACCTGACATGGAGAAAAGTTCATATTATTTATTATTTATTTTTACACATAGTGCCAACTAGTTGCTTCACAAGAACATGCTAACAACAGGGCCTCACTGAGGCAGCTCACTATTTAACCAAGTTCTTTTATCAAGAATTCAATGACATCAATTGGATGCGTGAGAATTTCCTTTGTTGGGGTTGGCTTTCCAACCATGACTTTTGCCAGAGATACACTTCTAGCTTGCTGCTTTGTGTTTGAATGAAAGAGATATGATTGTTGGGTGCTGCATGATTCATCTGAAAGGGGGTGGGGGTGGGTATGGAGGGCTGGCAGCTATAAACATCCCAAAACCAAATCAGCCCATCATACAGGATCAATTGTAAACTTCACAGAGCATGCAGCATATTTTAATCAACTGCAAGTCTTCATCTCTTCTTTGTACCCTTGTAAAAAGACTCAAAGCCCTGACTCCTTCCATTTACCTAAATGACCTGGAGCTGCAGACAATTACTTACATAACATGTTTGATGCTTCAACAAATGGAGTAGAGGTAAGAATCCTGGGTTGGAAGCAATACTTTTATTCCACCAATGACATGGCCACCTCCAGAGGATCCCCATCCTCCTTTCTGGCCAATGGATCCACCCCTCCCCTCTCTATCCTGAAAGCTGCTCTAGAGCATTGGGGAAGCTCATTAGTAGAGGCAGACATTTAATGTGAGCAGAAATTTAATCTTTTTAGAAAATCCTGAAATGGACAGAACCAGACACTTTCTTTAAACTACTAATACCAGAAGTTTGGGGACAGTCTCGTGCATGTTCTATTGAATATTGGCAATTTATGAGCTTTAAAGCAGGTGGAAATGTGTGACACAACTGGAGGTGCTCAAAAGATGGTCTGTTTATTAGTTTTTTAAAAAAAGCCTTATGTGTTTCTTGTTTCTTCAGTAGATTCCATCAGAAGCTCCCCAGTTTTGACTTCCTTTGGGATAGGTGGGCAATCAAGAAGGGAATAATGGCTAACGAACATTGCAAGCATGCAAATGTTTGCTTCTCACCAACCAGCATGATATACAGGCAGTGCAAGCCATAAACTGTCATAGTTCAATGAGACACAAATACTCACATGGATTTTGGGGATCCAAGTTTCTCAGAACCACTTGGCAAAATACTCTCTGGTCATGGATCAGAAAGAAAATTTGCTCAGTAGTTTTATCTAAGTGGCCTGGAAATGCTGTGTGTGTGTATGAACCTTCAAATTGACATATCTTGACTCCATGAATGTCATAGGATTTTCTTAAGCAAGGAATACTCAGAGGTGGGTTTGCCAGTCCCTTTCTCTAAAATACAGCCTACAGCACCAAGTATTCATTAGTGCTCTCCCATCCAAGAACTAACTAGGGCTGACCCTGCTTAGCTTCCATGATCAGATGAGATCTGATGACTTAAGGGTAAATTTCTATCATCTTCTATAATTCACCATGCTGCCAAGGGCTGATGAGAACTGGAGTCCAACATCATATGGTAAACCACAGGCTCCTCACTCTGACCAATATATGTTCTTCTCCACCACGTAGCCAACACCCTCATGACTCTCAAAGCAACAATTTAAAGTCAAATTTTAAACCCACTGATCAAAATGTTCTCAGTGAAGAGGCACTGGCTACAATGCCAGCACAGGAAACTGCTTCTTTTTATTGAATGTACACACCACTACCCAAGGTAGCAAACAATAAAAATACAATAATGATGTTATAATTGAGGAATTAAAACTCATAATATGAAATAGAAAACATCCAGTTGAAAAATAGACATAAAAATTAAAAAGGAAGGAGGGGCTAGTATCTTGAATATCAAAATGGGAAGATGCAGGAGCAGATCATTACCTTTGCTGGGAGAAAAATACAAAACTTTTCCTTACCACATACTCCACTTTTTCATTATGAAGAGCTTATCAGTAACTGTAATCTACGGCCCTCTTAAATATTTCCGTCATCCAAATTAGTTCTCAGAATTTCCCACTGCTATAGAATATTACTTCACTGGAGAATAAGCTGAAAGAGATGCCATCTCCTTTCTGCTCCCCCTCCTGCCTTCTTCAGCCTCAGCAGTGAATGATATTATTGACAGCAAGAGGGTGATCTTATTAAGAGTGACAGGATTCCATTGCAAGTCAGAGAGACATTGCAACAGCATCTTCCCAGAACTGACTCTCTACTACATCCAGTCCAATCATACAGATCTGTAGTATAGCCCCAAAGGGCCCAATACCAAAGCTTATCATTAGGAAAAGTGAGGGGAGCAAGGGCAGCACATGTGGTAGCACATATGGCGGGGGGGGGGCAACATGTATTTCAGCAAGCCACAGAAGTATCAGACTCAGCCCACCCAAGCTCCTCAGCTCTGCCACTCTACCACACAACTTGCCCTGGGCACTTTAAACCAACCTGATCCCTCAGATCTACTGAAAGACATTCACCCTCCACCATTATTCATTAAGCATGACTGAACTGTGAATACATTGCAAAGATAAGGAGTCATGTTCCTTGCCTCAGGTAGCAAAAGGCCTTGGCCTGGCCCTGTTGCCCCAAAAGCTAGAGCAACTGGCAAGTCTTGGGAGAGATCATTTTGACTACCTCTGGTGGAGGGCTAAACCAGAGATAATGATCTCTCCTGTATTCAGTAAGACTGGTTTTCTTTAGATCTTTTCAATGGAGAAAACCCTTGCAAAAAAGTCACCATCTGTGGGGTGCCCAAGCCGCTGTTGCCACTATGATAGGGATATGAAGCAGCTTCTCTGCACATTTCTTTCAAAGGGATTGACTGGTTGGAGTGGCAAATGGTAGCTGGGATTGTCTAGCACTCTCCAACACAGAACCAGAGAAGTGAGGAGTTAGATAGTGACAGCTCTGTGGCAACCACGTGCCTGAGCTGCTTCCCATCCTCTTCTCAGCTCCTAGAGTGTGAAGAGAGATCAGATGTGCACACACAGGTGGAACGTTGGAACTCTCTCATAATCAACATCATTGGGCTTCCTCAGAGAGGACTGAAGGAGTAAACCAAACAGGCATTTAGGTTCCAAGCAAGTTTCATTCTTATGCAGCCCATCTAATGGAGGTCTATTTCTGCTATTCAGCTCTACTTCTGCAAGTCAGGGTCTCATACTCACACAGTGATCTTTCACAGAACACCTCCTAGTTTATGCTCTAACAGGGATTGGACCCAAGACCTTCAGCATACAAAGCATCCTACAGTCTATCACTGAGCTAAGGCTCCTCCTCTTCTACACATTACACTGACAAAGAAATAACCACAAGTATTGATTATCATAGCACACTTGTGAATATTTTATTTATTTATATATTTTGCTAGCATGGCATATGTTTTGTAAGGAAACCAATCAAATTAAAATCTCAAAGTCTTTCTCAATAAAATGTATTTGTATGCCACTGGAGAGATACAATTATCACGGAGTTCCAGAGTCTGGGAGTGCTACCACATAGGCTTTCCCTTGTATTTTTGCAAAATATGCCTCTTCTGATGGTGGCAAGACCATAGAGAAATAAATGACATCTCCAAAGATCTTAAAATGCGGGCAGGATCATATGGGAGGATGGGGTCTTTCATAACCAACCCTTTAAACTTTGCCTTGAAATGTTCAGCAAGCAGTGAAGTTGTAGCACAGAGATTATGAGCAGTCTGGCCACCGCACTGAGGGCTAGCTGACATAACACTTTTCAAGACCACCTTTTGTCCAGCATGCTACAGTACTACAAACAGACTATAGCTAAGGTATACATTCACTATGGGTATATCTGATATCCCCAGGAAAAGGGGTAGCTGGCTCGTGGACTATACCTGCACACACACATTTCTAGATACCACTGAAATCTGGACATCAAGATTCAGGGATGGATCCAAGACTACACCTAAACTGTGAATTAAGTTTTCATTATGTTTTCAAAATGTTGAAACCTTATTTCATGATCTGACTGTTCACTGAGCAAGATCTCCTCTGTCTTGACCAGGTTGAGGTTAAATAAATTCACCCTCATCCAGTCTGCTAATGACATGGGACAATGCTGAACTGTTTCTTCACAGTCAGATGAAAAATTGAGCTTCATGAGATTGCTTACGATGTTGAGGATCACAAATTGTCCACCCTGCTATGGTTCCTCCTCTAAAACAGAATGGACAACTTGAGGTCCTCCAGATGTGTGTGGGACTGCAGCTTCCACAATTCCTCACAACTAGCTGTGGGATTAAGGGAATTTCATCCCCATTGTAAAGTGAATTAGTCAAATGTCAACTGAGCATTGAACATATTATTTTATTATTCACTTTTAAATTTTGATTTATAGCCCGCTTTTCTTCCAATGTGGTACTCAAAACATCTTATAGTGTAATTTAAAGCAAAATAACTAGAAAATCTTTGATACAAAAGTTTAAAAATCATTAAAAATCAGTTTAGTTTAAAAAATTAATTTTAAAAGTTCCATATCAAGGAACTCCACATCAATCAGCGAAGGCTAAAGGCCTGTTTAAATAATACTTTTTGCTGTCAGTAAAAATAAAGTAGAGAGGGGGCCAATGTCCTTCTCTTGGGAAGGAGTTCCAAAGGAACAGCCAGCAAGATGGCTCCCTCCCATGTCCTAACCAGACAAGCTTGTGATGATGATAAGCCTGAGAGAAAGTTCTCCCCTGAAGAACAATAAGAATACAGCACACTGATAGAGCTGTTGGACAATAGAATATGCTTCCCTGGAGTGTAATGGAGTCTCCTTTGGATGTTTTTAAACAAAGGCTGGATGGCCATCTGTCAATGGTACTTTGATTGTGAGTTCCTATATGGCAGGGGGGTTGGACTAGATGACCCTTGTGGTCTCTTCCAACTCTATGATTCATACAGGGAAATAATTGCTTTCACATATTCTGGACTTAACTGTATATACTCGACTATAAGTCAACCTCATGTATAAGTCGAGGGCAGGTTTTAGGGGCCAAAATTATGATCCATATGAACCATGGATATGTCGAGGGTAAAACGTAGAGGCATGTAACAATGAATCTAAAGGATGGAGCAAGGAAAACAATGTCAAAGAATTTACAAGATTTTAGCAGGCTCACACTAAACTTGGATGAATTGTTTGTGCTCACTCTAAACTTGGATGGACGAGAGAGTAGAGGAGGGTCAGTGCTTCCAGGACAGATATCACTCTTGCCTTTCACCAGGGGATAGTTCATTTTTAATAAGAGTTAAAGTGCAGTACTTACACTGACCCGTGAATAGGTCAACTCAGTTTTTTTGGGTCAATTTTTTGACTAAAATTTCTAGACTTATACATGAGTATATACAGTAAGCCATAAGAGGCTTAATAGGTCACAACAAGCACTTTGAATTGTCCCCAGAAACAGACCAGTAGCATGTCATTCATGATATATTTGCAAGCAACCTCACTATGATCTGAAGTGTGTTGTTTGAGTCAGTAATTACAGAATCCAAATAGGTCCAAGACAGCAACTGCAGTTACCACAGATGTTAACAATAAGCTGTAAACTGAAGCAGTACAGCAATTTCCTAGCTATGGAAAGGAACGTGGGAAAGAGTATATCTGGAAGCCAAGGTTCCTGTGGGAGGAGGTTAGTAATAATGGGAGGAGAGATAGAGGCATTTACTCCAAGGACTAAGAGCTCAGGCTGAAAGGTTCTCTTCTCAGCAATGCCTCTCTGAGCATCCTCAGCCCACGTCTGCAAGGTGAGTTGGGATCCCCTGGTGACAGGCAGCCAGGAGCTAATTAATGCTCATTAATCTACATAGCTCCTGCAGGGACCAGTCCTGGGCACACTTAGTCAATGTTTACAGCTTGGCTTTACAGCTTTCAGTCAACGACCCTCTTTGCAGCATTGTCACATGTGCAAGTGGAATGAAATGTGCATGTGTTGCCCACAGTCCCAATATCTTGGAGCAAAGGCCCCATTCACCATGTGGAGCAACAATATAGAGCAACAGACTTGGATGTCATGAAAGGCCAGTTCCCACCACTGCCATTGCTTCCCAACAGTGGGCTGCATGAAAGTCCTCTGTTTGTCTACAAGAGGAGTGGGGAATATATGGCCCTCCAGGTGTAACTGGACAGCATCTCCCATCAGATTTATTTTCATTACTGTCATTGTCATTATATTTTCTTATTCTTCACCTTTCCTTAAAAACTGGTAGTCAAGGTGGCTTGCAAATATTAAAGCAGATAAAAATACAAAGGCCTAAGTAAAAACATATCAAAACCTGTTGTTACAATGAATCTTTCCAGCAAATTAAAACCATTTAAAACAAAGCCACTGAAAAGATAAAAGACAAAAGATAAAAATTCAACAGAACAGCACTCTATTAAAAGCCCTTGCAGTCAGTTCTTAAAAGCCTCTCAGAAAGACATTTTCTCCTTACGACAGACAGAAGCAAGGATGGGAGCCACCCTAGCTTCTTTAGGGAGGGGGTTCTGAAGCATGGAACCAGCTACCAAAAAGGCCTTCCCTTGTACTATCACCAGATGTTTCCATAAGATTGGTGAGATAGAGAAAAGGGCCCCCTCTGGACATATTACAACCCTAGCCAGCTGGGTTAAATATAAAGCATGATGCTGTTGCAGTCTACAATATACTGGAGAGCTACTCATTCGCTACTGCTGGCTTATAGGCTGTCAACAAAAGGTACAAATTGATGCTCCTCAAAGCTTGTAGCAGATGATCTAGAGATTAGGTGAAGAACCACTCTTGTACTGCATTGCAATGTGGCAAATAGTTAAAGAACTGAGTTCCAACCTTATGTTTACTGTTCCAACATCAATCTTCTATGTCTGAAAGAAAAGTGGTGTGCATCAAATATGAAGCACCTCTTCCTCTCCTCCCTTCATTCCCTGCCATCAAAGCAGCCTCCAGCTGCAGAAAGTACATGTGCTGCTTTGACAGAAACTTGATTAGAACTTCTTTTCCAAATGCTCCAAACCCCTGACCAAATTAAACTGGGACTCTTCTCCCCAGCTTGGCTCTAGTCAATTATCACCATAATCAGGTGAGTGCCCAGTTATCATATCAATTAGCTACGCGCAAAGGGGGCCGTAGCTATAGATGGGCAGACTGTGGAGGAAGAAAAAGTGATAGATGAGAGGGAAGATAGAAAAACTGAGAGAAGACAATCAAGAGCACTTGTGAATGAAGAATAGCCCTTTGCATTTCTTAAGAATTAGCAGTCACAATAACCTTATAATTGTTACCTCTGTTGTTACCTCTGCCCACAGTTTGTAAGTAGCTAGTTATTGATTCTTTGTCCCAACAAAGGCATAGATTTATAGGTTTTATTTCCATTCTGATTTGACTGGGTGTGATCTCACTTCTTGTGCAATGTAACTGTAACCTTAGTTACTTTTACAGTTGCTGGAGCATGGTCTCACTAAATGGTAGAAGAGGGATACTACATAATTCAGGTGTTACTTTGTGCCTTGTGCTGTAGCCTGGGTATTGAGGTGACAATTGTGTAAATGTGAGAGGAGAGTCTCTTAGACCTTAGAGCAGCAGCTTGTACTTTGCTGTTGTATGTCTTCAACATGTGTTCAACTTTTGGCAACCCTATAATGGGCTCTTCTTGGCAAGTTTTATTTCTAGGAGGTTTGCCATTGCCTTCCCCTGAGGCTGAGAGAATGTGACTTGCCCATGGTCACCCAATGGATTTCATGACCAAGTGGGGATTCAAACCCTGGTCTCCAGAGTTGCCATCCAAAACTCAAACCACTACACCAGGGTCAGGTATAAAAAAGGGGGACTAAAATTTCAGTTTTCTGGCAAACTGAAAAGTCAAGAATTTTTTTTAAAAAAAACTGTACAGTATCTATTAATGGTAACTAACTACTTTGGAAAAGACTTGGAAGAACTGTAGCTAACTACTGTACTTTTCATACCTTTCAACCAATTTCCAAGCTCACTACAGGTTCTATATGCAGAATAATCCATCTATCTTGAAAGGAATATATGCATAGAAGCCATTAAATTCAAGTTTGAGTTGACATCTAAAATACCAGCATGGGGGCAGTGACAAGAGCCTCTTTACAGAAATCTTCAGCTGCTGCCACACTGCAGAATTAATACTGTTTGACTGTTTAACTGTAATGACACCATCCTATGTAACTGTGGGATTTGTAGTTTTCTTGAGGCATCAAAGCACTCTCAGAGAGAAGGCTAAATAGCTCACAAAACTACAAATGCTAGAATTCTATAGAATTGAGCCATGACAGTTAAACAGTCAAACAGCATTAATTCTGCAGTGTAGATGCAGCCTTCAGGAGGGAAAAATATTGAATACTGGATGGCTTTACTCCTCTGAGATAACTAGAGCAGCTTTCTGTAATGTCAAGATATGTTAGAGGACAAGCCACCTCAAACCACTAATGGTGCTGGTGGACATGATGATTATGTAGTTCACTCCACTGAGAGTGGCTGGATTGAAGGAGGCTAAGCAAAAACTAAGGAGTAGGCATAAGCAGTTGGCTTAAAATACATTATTTGGATCACAAACACAAAATCTTATACAATAAAGTAGGTAACATACCCACCTACAATTTATCCACAAAGATAAACCTTTTTAAAGATGTAGATATATATACACCAATGAATAGGTATCAAGATACACATTTCTTTCTCCTAAAGCTTTCTGTCTTTCATATTTTTATTTTTGCTTTCAATACAAGTGCATGAGGTGTTTTTCAAAGCTCACCCTCTGGTCCTTTTTTTTAAGCGTTAAAAGGTATCACCTCATGAGCTCTGTACACTTATTTTGAGAGACCAATTCAGCTTGCTGCTAAAAGTCTGGTCTATGGAAAATGCATTTTAAAAAACACTCTGATTTAATGCAATACTAAGCTTGGCACTGATATAATTGATTAAAATTTTAGGTGATAACTGAGCATTTACTTTAGCTATATGAGAGAGATACATAGAATGGTTACAGATGAACACTGGAGGGAAGGATCTGGAATATACCTTACCTCTATATGGTAGTGAGATGTTCATGAGATGGGAAGCTGCCTTTATTTCATATGATCCACGTCTTAGCTATTCCGGGCCTCTCTAAGGAACTACTAGAGCAGATCCCAGGCACATTTCACCCTCCAGATGTTTTTGCTTTCAACTCCCAGAATACCCAGCCAGTGTTGCCAATAGGTAAGGCGCTGTGAATATGGTTCTCCAAAACATCTAAAGGGTCAAATAGTCTCCAGGTCTTTTCTACTAAAGAACTGAATTGTTGTGAATTGTTGTGTTTACTGAGAAGATGACAGCCTGAAGGACACAGCTACCATGGTGACTTCTTCTATAGTGCACACCGCCATTGTGTATTTCCTAGACGCAAGTTCTTAACTGTCCTCAGACAGCTCTTCAACAGCAAAACTGGCCTATTGCTGAAATGCCACGTGTGGCTACATAGCAGAGTAATCCCAAACCAGAATAGGGATAGGATGTGAGCTGACAGGAAAGTTTAAATGCTGAAGAATGTCCCTGCTGATTATATTATTAATAAATGCACATATATACATTTCCTCTTGTAGCCTTCAAGTTACAATGTCATTCCAAAGACCAACATGGGAACCAGGTGGATCTAGATTACTGCTATTAAAAGGTGGAGGGGGTGGAAGGAACGTGGCAGCACCTTTTAGACTACCTTTGCATGAGCTTTCATGGATATAAATCCACTTCTTTAGATGCAGTACAGCATAAAGTATATTTACAGAATTGTAGGAGTGGGATGGATTGTAACAGGATCCAGAAGGATGCAAATCATAACCCTTGTCCTAAATACTTACGCATTAGTTATCACTCTGTACTACATCAAAGAAATGGGTTTATAACCATGAAAGCTCATGCCAAAAATAAAGTTGATCTTAAAGGTGCTTCTGCACTCCCTTTTTTCCTCTCCACCTTCTTTCCTCCTTTTTATGCTGCAAGAGACTAACGTAGATACTTCTTTGAAAACTACTACATTACCTGTTTTTACACAGAATATGGCACCCTGATTCTGCAAGGGCTGCTCTTTTTTCACACTAAAACTAAGCCCCTTTCAGGAAGGCATTAGCTCCCTCTCTGTCTTATGAAACACACAAAAGAAGAAGTATGAAGACAATTTCATTTCACACTGTAATTGTGAGGCACATTAGGTGCTTCTTCCAGGTTGCATGTTGATTTGAGTACGGAAAGTTGTGAAATCACAATCATATTATGGAACAACATTAGAGAGATGTAGGGTAGCCATAATTCTGGACCTCCAAACTGGGACAAATGTAGGACAAAAGTAGGACAAAATTTTCAAATGTAGGACACATTTTTATAAAGTGGAGGACACACAAAAATGATGATTTTTTAAAAAAATGTTAATATAAATGCATGTTTCTTAGGCATGCTCAAAATGGAGGACATTTTGGCATTGTTCCTAGACAGATGGCAGAAATGTACTTCCCTTTCTGGCTAACCTCCCCCCCCCCCTATCCAAACAGCATATTGGGCATTGAAGAGGAGAAGAGTGGAAAAGGCAGAGGAGGAGGAAGAGAGAAGAAGAGATGGAGAAGAAGAGGAGGAGAAAGAAGATGAAGAGAGGAGGAAAAGGAGGAAGAAGGAAGAGGAAGAAGGGGAGGAAGAGGAGGAGGAGAGAAGAGATGGAGAAGAAGAGGAGGAGGAAAAAGATGAAGAAGAGGAGGAAAAGGAGGAAGAAGGAAGAAGAAGAGGAGGAAAAAGATGAAAGAAGGGGAGAAGAGGAAGAGAAGAGAAGAAGAGGAGGAGGAGGAAGAAAAGGAAGCAGAAGAAGAGGGAGGAGGAGATAGAGGAAAGGCTCTTTCCCTGCCTGGCTGCCTCCGTCGCCAACGAAAGTCAGGCAAGGGAATGGGGCCTCGCTGAAGCCACCAAACCCTGCCTGCTGCCTCCGTCGCCGTTTTGCCCCCACCCCCGGGATTTCCCCCCCCAAGACGGAGGCACCAGCAGAGGTTTGGGGCTGGCTTCAGCTCCTCCAAGCCCCAGCCAAGCCTGGAGGACTCCGCGATCACGAGGAGCCCCCTGGGCATGGCTGGGGCTTGGAAGACAGCCGTCTCCAAGCCCCAGCCAAGCTGGAGACTCCGCAATCGCGGAGGAGCCCCCTGGGCATGGCTGGGCTTGGAAGACAGCCATCCTCCAAGCCCCAGCCAAGCCTGGAGGACTCCGCGATCGCGGAGGAGCCCCCAGGCATGGCTAGGGCTTGGAAGACAGCCGTCCTCCAAGCCCCAGCCAAGTCTGCAGGACTCGCTGGGGGGGGAGTCCCGGGGCGGGGCCAAACCAGGGCGGACCGGGCGGACCCGCCCCAAATCGGGAAAGTCCCGCCCCCAGGCGGGATATGGGAACCCTAGAGAGATGGGAATGGGTCTGAAGCAGAAAGCAATATATAACTGGTAAAACTGGAGAGATTGATAAGGGGACATGTGAATATCAAGTAAGAGTGTCTAGTTTAGATGTTTTGGACTCCATCCTGGCCTCTGAGGGAGAGCAGATTTGCTGGACTTTTCCCCTTCCCTACTCCATTCCCTTCTCCCTTTGTGTCTTCTCTTTTTTAGATCGTAAGCCTGAGGGCAGGATGTCTAATTAACAAACGTAAGCCAGAGCGGATATACATATATATTATTATTATTATATTATTATTAATTTATTATTGGTGAGTGAAATTTCATTGTTGCAGTCCCAAGAGAGCAGGGCTAAACTTTTCATAGGTTTTACACATAGGAACACAGAAAGGTGCCTAACCAGGCCATTCTGCATGGGCGTAAAGTACGTCCCCAGGATGTACTAGGGTTAGGAAAGGGCGTGCTTTAACGCAGGCCCTAACCCTAGTACATCCTGGGGACGTACAAATGGCAGTGTCCGCGCCCCACAATGGAAGTGACGTCACGAGTGTGCCATTGGCCACTTGCGGTGCCACTTCCGGCCCAAAAAGAAGCTGCTTTTTGTGGCTTCTTTTTGGTGCATCCGGGAACCATATGGTTTGACCGCGCGCGGTTCCCGGATGCAGCAACCGCGCGGCGCCGGCAGAGCGCCCATTTTGGGTGCTCTGTAACGTGTCTTAGGCCCTCATATCAGCTGTCTACGTTTCAGACAGAATTTTTCTTAGTCCTACCTCTAGATCTCTTGGCTCCTAAACCAGCCTGGGCCCACCTAGTTTCCATGTGCAAACAAGGTTTGCCATATTCAGTCTGTTATAGTGACAACAATTAATGGCCTAAGTTTTTTGTAGGTTTTTCGGGCTATGAGGCCGTGTTCTAGAAGAGCTTGTGGCGGCATCTTCAGAGAATGCTGGCATGGAAGAGAGTGAGGTATATATACTGTTGATTGAGCGGAAGTTATTTGCATGTTAATCTCTGGTTGAATGGCAAGGCCTTAGAGTGTCCACTTACTTAATGTTCCATCGTCTGCTGGGAAGCCCCCACCCTGGCTGGTTTTCATTTGCATTTGCTGGGTCTTGATTTAGTGTTTTTCAGGACTGGTAGCTAATCTGGGGCGGGTTACAGACCACCATTTCGGACGTCCTCAGGATGTCCCATTTGAAAGGGGGCATCTCTTCTAGACGCCCCTACCCTATTACGGGCAGAGTCTGTAACAAATGGCGGCGGCCATTCCACACGGCTGCCGCCATTTTGATGTAGCGGACGCTGTGCGTCCACACGTCGCGTGGCAAAGTGACGCCGCGAGTGCACGACTAGCGCCTTGTGGCGTCTCTTCTGGGAAGCAAGAAGGAGGCGATTTTCACGCTCCTTCTTGGCAGCGTCCGGGAACTGCGCCGTTTGGCTGGCTGCAGTTCCCAGACGCTGCAACCGGCGGCAGCGGCAGACTGCCACTTCTCGGCGGTCTGTAAAACACCTTAGTTTACTTAAGGGTTTCTTTCTCCTGTTGAAATTGTCCAGGTCCTTAGGATTTCAGTGGTTTCCCTGTGCATTCTGACCTTAAAGTTGTGGCATGGTCCAGATTTTCAATGTTTTCAAATGGCATTTTATGCCCAAAATGGTTTTAACATATTTTTCTACTGCTGATTTTTCTGGCTGGACCAGTGGCAGTGTCTCTCATGTTCCTTGATTCATGTTTGAACACTGTGTTTGGTGGTCCCTACGTAGACTTGTCCACAGCTGCATGGTGTGCAGTAAACTCCGCAGCCGTGAGAGGGTCTCTCCTGTCCTTCGCTGAGACAGGATTGCTGGATTTTCTTGGTCAGTTTGTAGACCATTTGGAAGTTGTGTTTCCTCACCAATTCCCTATTCTGTCTGTGACTCCTTTGATGTATGGTAAAAATACCTTCCCTTTAGCTGGTTGTTTGTCTTCACTCTCTGGGTTTTTCTGGGTCTGGCAGCCCTTCTGATATCTGAGCTGGAGTAACCATTACCTGTAGAGCCCAGTTTAGGTGCTTCAGTTCATCTTCCAGGAAGAAGGGTTCACAGATCCTTTTGCTTGTTTTTATGTGTGCTTCTTTTTTGTCTTGGGTGATGGTATTGTTTGTCGGTGTAGGTTTTCTGTATATTGTGGTGGCCCAATCATTGGTTCAGTTTACGGATAACCAGGATATCCAAGAATGGCAATGTTTCTCTTCCTTCTTTTCTTTTCCACTGTGAACTGGATGTTTAGGTGGATGTTGTTCAGATGGTTCAAAAACACATCAGATCTTCCTCTCTGGGGCTCCAGATGATAAAGTGTGTGCGGCTTTTTGGTGCTGTTTCTAGGGTTTGCTTTTAAATGTTTCCGTAAAAGTTTGCTATCACGAGCTCAGAGGGCTTCCCATGGCTACCACATCTCTCTGCTCATGGAATCCATTGTTCCAATGGAAGTAGCTTGTGGTGAACAATGAGTGAATGCCCTTGCCATCAACAAGAGAACGATACACAGATTAACATGCAAATCACTTTCCTCCAACCAACATTATATATACCTCACTCTCTTCCATGCAGCATACCTGAAGATGTCAGCCACAGCTGCTGGTGAAATGTCAGGAATAACCTCTTCTAGAAGACAGCCTCATAGCCCGAAAAGCCTACAAAAAATTATGGATGCTGGGCTGTGAAAGCCTTCGACTTCCTCCACATCACTATGGGTAGGGGTAGAGGATCCCATGAAAGTGGGGAAAATGCATATAAAAAAAACAGCTATTTTTTAAAAAAGAAAAACCTGAGAGTACACCCCTCTGGTAATCTCAAGGTCCTCCAGCAGAAACTTGTTGTCACCATCCAGCAAAGGTTGACCACAGAATCACACTGAAGGACCTACAAATGCCTAGAGAAGTTCTTTTCTCTAGGAACCCTAGGTCCTCCATTGTGACTCTATGGTCAACTTCTGGCAGAGTCACACTGGAAGACCAAGAGATTACTAGAGAGAACTATTAATAAATCCGTGAATAATCAAACTGCACAAGCCAAAACTGCAAATGTGGAGAGCTGACTGTACCAATGGTTTTGCTAGTTCTTTTCTCTGAAATAGAGCCTAAGCACCTGATATTGGTAGGGGTGATCCAACAGGGCTGATCCTGCTTCAGATCAGACAGAATCTGGTGCCTTTGGGATTTAGGTAGTTTCTTCTGTCCTACCCAGCAGTAAATAGAAACCTACCCCTTGAGAAGTCAGCAGGCTGCCAGACACAGCACTTCTTACAACAAGGACACCTTAACCATACGTCCTATGTGCTGGAAATAGCATGAGATGAATGGTGACTTCATCATAGAAGGAAGAGGGCATTCTTCTAATAGTCACAAGCTACGTAGAGTAGCACAACACCCTCTAGTACTAATATTAGATAAACTTGGAGAGCAGAGAACACATATAATCAATTAGATCACCATGTACAACCAGCTACTCAGACTGGGTTTGTATGGCCGTGAGCCACATCAACAGACTAAGAGGAAAAAAATGGTGTGTGGGTTGGATATACCTACAATTTTTAAAAAGCACCTTTGAGCCTCTGCTGTGTTTGCGTAAGGAACATGTTACGTACATAAAAACATTAAGTATGAAACAGAAAGTGCTGTGGAAGTCTATTAAACCGAATGTACAGTGGATCCTTTGTATCCATGGGGGTTTGGTTCCAGGACCTCGTGGATACCAAAACCATGGATGCTCAAATCTCACGTGTATCAGTGGCATAGTGAAATGGTGTCCCTTATAATAAAAGAGCAAAACAAGATTGTTTTTTTTGGAATTTCTATCTTTTTGGAATATTTCAAACATGTATGCATAAGAAGTTCATGGATATGGGGGACCAACTGTACATTTTAGCCAATGTACATAACAAAATCTCTAAGAGAATCTGGAAAAATGCATAAAATAAATAAATGTAAACATTGGTGTCACATTTTTTTTTAAAGGGGCTAATGTAAAATATTCAAAGGAGAGACTAACTTTATTTCACTGGAAATCACGTGGACCAAAGAGTCTAGTAACGTTAGCCTTCCCCAAACCAAGCCCTCCAAATGTTTCAACCTATATCCCCTCATCAACCCTGAGGGTCTGTCCACTGGTCAGGGATTATGGAAAAGGTAGTCAAAAATCCAGTGTGGACCAGATTGTGAAGGCTCCTTGAATAACACTTGATATCATTACAGCTATGCTGTTGCACATCACCTGCCTTCCCTCCCCTAGTATCCATAAATTAATGGCAAGGACAAGGCAAGGCCCATGGGATACAAAGGACACGCTGACAGGGTTGGATAAGTAGCAAGAGAACTGGGTCTTAAGGAAAATTAGTGGATAACAATAATAAGCAAAGAACAACTCCCATTTGCTTGAGCAGGACCTCCTTTGTTATAGGGGGAGCACCTTATTGCTGCAGTGATAGAGGCCATTGTGTGGGGGCACTTAAACAGAAAAGTTCCTTTTTGGATTCAGAGCCACCAGAACCCCCACCACCACTGTCAATGGCAAAATTTTCAAGTATTGTTTTGGGTGGTCAAATGACGTTGTGTGGGGTATTTTCTCCCCTTAGAAAGGGTTTGAAGGAGGAATAGACACTGGTTTTGGCAATTACGGCTGCTAAGACTAAAATGACCAAAAAAATGTACCAGGCCAGTAAAGTTCTAAGATTGCACAACTTACCATGCAGAACTGACAAATGTCTCAAAAAGTGGGGCAGCTCTGCTTCTAACTAACTTAAAAAAAAAAAAAACAGAACTCCTGAGTAGAAACCTGTGTCCTTCCAGGAGTTGCTAAATTCAAGTCCCATCAGCCCCAGTCAGAGATACTAGGAACTGTAGTCCAGCTGCAAGTTCCCCATGCAAAGCATGAGAAGGCCTTGATTTGTCAAGGTAGAAAACAATAAAATGGAGAATACCAAAATAAATACTACCCTTTGGGTGACAAGCAAAATTCTATCAGTTACAGGGGTACATAACCTGGGTTTGCATGCAGTAATGACCCAGAAGCATATCCCCACATCCCAGATGATTCTAGGCAGAAACACAATACGCTGGTTCCAAGACCAGTTTTCCCATTGCCAGCAGGGACAGTGCAACAACAGCCTCAATGACAGCGCTGAGGATGGGATAAGATTTCTCCTACATACATAAACTATCCCTAGATCTCAAACCTCCCCATTCCTACATACTGCAATATATCAGAGGAACATAGGAAATTGCCTTATAGTGAATCAATCATCTATCCATCTGGTCCAATACTGTCAGGGTTTCAAGTGGGATTCATTTCTAACCTACCTGGAGACCAAGCAATCCCTGGTGATCTTCCACCAAAGCACTAACCAGGTCCAACCCTGTTTAGCTGCCAAAATTAGACAAGATCAGAGGTCCAGGTGGTCTGTTGTGATATTATAGTGGTCAGTATGCATCTGCATATTTTTCTATGAATTGTGCGAGACCCTGTCCATGCATACAACCCCAGGGTAACATAAATACAGCCCCGGAGCCAAGATATTTCTACATCTCTTTTGTAGGGAAATCTAACTCATTTAATCCTGCCTCCTTGACCAAAAATGATGTCTGCTCTGCATGTGTGATGAAGGCTTGTGAGGACTGAGAGACTGGCTAACACAAGACTTGAAGAGGCCTGAGGTGGTGGAAGACACCCTGGTGAGTCTCCCTTCTGGGGAACCCTAAGAGCTGGATCTGCAGGCACAGCCAACAAGATCAGCCATACTGGTCACCAATGTTCTGAGTGCTGCCAGGGGCCTAGGCCTACCCACCATTTTAATTTCCCACATGCGTGCAATCACTGCAGGGATTTTGTAGGAAATTAAATCAGTAACCCAGACCAGATTTCTTTTAAGAATGAAGGGTGGGGAGGTGTCAGTGATGGGGCCTGCCAGAATACGGAGACCACAGCAACTGTCTGATGCTAACATATCCTTGCAGAAATATACTGGGTGTATGAGATGGGAATGAGGGATTTAAGCCTACTAATGGCTGAAGTCATTAAGGGAAAAAGGAAAAGAATGTGAGAATAGGTTTATGGCCACAGACTGCTGATCAATGCGGCCCTAGAATTACTCAGTTTTTAATGCACGATCCATTGCTTTTTTTAAAGGGACAATTATAATGTTTACACATTACAATGTGTTGCTAACACCTTGCTTTTTTAAAAAATGTTTTTTTAAAAATGCAGAATAGAAAAATTGTCATCTACATTTCTGAATGACCCCTAAAATTGCACTGTTTTGGAATTAACAAGTAAGCAGTACTAAAGACACGAAACACTCAACAAAACTGTAAAACATTAGAACATGATAAAAGATGTCATTACCATACAAAAGAGGCATGTTACAGGTGCTATTGGTATACTACTATGTTACTTACAATCTCTAGATCTAAGAACAGTGCAGTAATAAAAGCAAGAGCAGTAGAGGAAGCCCCTCCTTCCGCCCATTCAACTGCACCACCCCAAACCAAATCCTAGCAAATTGCTCTCCCCAACATATTGTGTCCTAATCCCCAGGCGTTTGTGATGAGACTGGGCAAAAAGATGGAATTCATCTGACATGCAGATCACAGAAGAATTCATGACAAAACTAGAAGAGGCAGGATGGCGTAGGGTGTGAATGGTTGAAGGGATATATGCAGGCATTATGTATATAGAAGACAACACAGAGGGACGCATACACTTCTGCATGTGTGCATACATGCGCGTGTGCACACACACACACACACAACCAAGCGCCTATTGTGCACGTGAGCCAAGGAGGTGTCACTAATATATTCAGTGCAACTGCCGGAGGCCCTTGGGGAAATAATCCCCCATTGCTGAATGCAAGACAGGTAACGCAGTTTCAGAAATTGGCTCCAGACGCCCACACACTGCTTCAGCTAAATAATAATCTTTAATTTAAGGAAAAAAACACTATATACATGAGCTTAGAAAGAGCCACCCACACACTGTAAAGATGGATGGAAGAAATAATTTAAAAAATAAATAAAACACAACCGTCTCTCTTCTCTTCTGCTTGAAGCCCATGGGCAGTCGTGATAAGAAACCACTGCCACTCTAGTCTTCTCAGAAATTGGGAGTCTTAATTTCAGGGACATACTTGCTGGCTTGCAATTGGCTGAAATCTCTGTATCATCTATGTCCGACATGACCTGGCAGTAGAAGGGAATTCTTGTCACAACCAGAGGCTTTGGATGGGCAGAAACAACAGTCCCCTCAACATGTACACACATCCTGGGCTTAGTTGCTGGTGAGGTTTCCAAGGCAAGGTGTTGCCTCTATGCAGGGAGATGTTGATTTAGATTTGGTTGAAGAGCTCCTTGCTCAGAGGCATTTTTAGCTGCAATGTCAGGAGATGGCATTCTTTAAAATAACATAACACTGGCTCCTGCAAGTGCCACAGGCTCACATAAGCAAAGGCCCTGTCCAGATTGTGCTCTTACCCCCAGGGGCCACAGCACAAATGTATTTGGCAAAAGGCTGCACACCTCCAGCTGGTGTTAATCAGCACAGTGCCCATCCATTTAAAGAAGGATGCGGATTTACAGCCACCAAGGGATCCAACTTTATTGTGTTCTAAGAA